>NC_045493.1:12320269-12633961 GCF_009650955.1 Corvus moneduloides
GTGACTTAAAAAGTAATAATTTAAATCCTGAAGGGCCTGCCCATAGAGTAAAGAATGTAGGTGTTGCTTGCAGTCATCTTTAAATTGGCTTCCCCTCATGTAATGAGGGCTGCTATGCAAAATAACATTTGCTTAAGTGGTGTCAATTCTGTAGCTGCTGGAATGATGCATTCATGGAGATAGCAGTGATGATATTATTTATCCATGTACAAGGGCATGCAGGGACAGGACAAGGGGGGTGGTTTTAAACCGAGAGGAGGTTTAGATCAGATACTGGGGAGAAATTCCTCCCTGTGAGTGTGGTACGGCCCTGGCACAGGGTGCCCAGAGAAGTAGTGGCAGCCCCATCTCTGGAAGTGTCCATGGCAGGGAGTGTGACTGGATGAATTTTAAGGTCCCTTCCAGTCCAAACCATTCCATGATTTGATTCTCAGGGATAGACTTTGGTTGAACTATTACTTCACCCTTGAAGTGGATGTGGTTTAATAATTGAGCCAAAGTCTTTTTTTTTAAACATTTTGTTGAAATAGAGCAGAACTTCTGTTACTTTCATGGGGTAGAGAATCAAGGGCAATTCTTTTTAATGTGAAAATACAACATTAGATAAAAGCACTGTCTCCTCAATTATTTGAAGCTATGAATATCTCCAGTTTTGTGACATTTGTTACTAATGGTTGGATTTAAGAAAAATCTGAGTGTTTAGAACCAGAGATGGTCACCCTTCAGAGATTAGACCTGCTTAACTTCAGCATCTCAGAGGCCAGAAACTTGTAAGGTGGGCAGAATAGAGAAAGATGCTGCAGTGTATGTCCAAAGAGGGTTTAAAACCAAACTGTTCAGAAAAATCCCCCCCTCAGATCTCATCTCTGAGGCTGCAGGGCCGTTCTGGGACACCTGTAATGACACAACACAAACCCCAGTGCTTCATGTGCAGTGTTCCGCTTCCATGGCAGAGTGTTTTAAGTTTAAATGCTTGGTTACTTACTACTTTTCTTTCTTTTTTTTTCCCCCAACAGTTAATGACAACACAAACAGCAGAGTGGTTCTTTGGTCATTCTTTGAAGCCCTTGTACTAGTTGCCATGACACTGGGACAAATCTACTACCTGAAGAGGTTTTTTGAAGTCCGAAGGGTGGTCTAAGATCCTTCTGTGGTCCTGGATTTCAGTTCACTCTTTACCAAACATCCTGGTCACAAAAAAAAAAAAGTCATTTAGTTTCTGAACCCTCTTTACTGAACTGTAAAACTTATTTGCTTATGTTCCTTCCTAGTTAAAAAAAGAAAAAAAAAAGAATTGTTTTTATATATCTTCTGTAGCAAAAGCTGTGCTGAAATCTTGTCACTTTATTGGCATCATTTTTTTTTCCACTGAGATCTGCCCACTCTGTGTGCTAAGCGAGGTCCAGGCAAGCTGCAAACTCTGTAACTCACTCTAGTAACAAGCTGCTCTGTCTTTTCTAACTTTTTTCCCTGTTTCCATAAGCACTTGCAGTTCCAGGGAAACGGTACAAGGCCCTAACGTGACTGTTTGCATTTTTACATCCTTAACCCTGCAGTAGGTGTTCTGAAATTGAAATAATCCCTTCTCCACTCACATAAACTGCCAAGGAAAAGTTTAAAATCCATACCTAGTTGCTATTTAAAAGATTGTCATCAGCAACTGTCTTAATGATATCAACTTCTTCCCAAAGTTCTTTTAAATTCAATAGATGATACGAAAATGCTCTTTCTCCGCTCATCACCAAATGTCCCTTACACGGTTTTTAGTCTCGCAGAGGTTTTATTTGGAAGCCAATTGTGTGCAGTGTCTTGGCAAACACTCGTGAACCCTTTGGCTTTTGCAGGTCCAAAGCTCAGACTGTTTGCCCGGTGCCCAGGGCATAAGTGTTCAGGAAATCTGGATTCCTGAGGCCAAAGGGTTCCGGATTCTGGGGGTTTAATCCACGCTATGCAGCCCTTGTATTTAAGTGCAGTGGCAAACTCTGCCATTATCTGATCAGAATTAGCATAATGCTAAATACTGGTGTGTTTTCTTTTTTCAGGCACATGTAGATTTGTTTTTGTATAAAGTTACTTTCCTCGGTTATCTGATGATTGGTTTAAAAATTTAAGAAGCGTCTGATGTGGGTGCTGAGCCAGGATTATGTTGTGACTGATGTATATTAGTTGTAATCATTTTTGGGGGTGGGGTGGGGTCTTTTCCAGGGGGGAGCCTCTACAAGTAACACACAACAGTTTTGTACAATTAATTTAAAATTTGTTACAGGTTTTCATGTTCCAGGTAAAGTTTTTTCAACCTCGGGCAAACACTTGGCAGCAGTTCTTCAGAGAGGTGGCTGTTACACCTTATTGCAACTGTTGTGTGCCAATATTTTTGTGTAAAACACTGAAAATTGAATTCTAAGATGTACATTTAAAAATTGCTCGTGAATCTAAATATGACCCAGGTTCGATAAATAAACAAATTCTTTAAAAAAAAGAAGCAGCTTTGGTTTTTTGTTTTTTTTTTTTTTTCTTAGATGCTTTAAGGAAGTACAGATTAACACAAAGGGTTTCTTATAAAGTATTTGTTTAGTAATGGCCATAAACTAAACCACAAGATGTTCTACATCAACATGATGAAGAACTTTCCATGGAAGGTGGCAGAGCACTGGAACTGCCTGGGGAGGTCGTGGATTCTCCCTCTGTGGAGACATTCCAAACCCACCTGGATCTGTTCCTGTGTCACCTGCTCCAGGTGACCCTGCGTTAGCAGGGGGCTCGGACTGGATGACTCCAAACGATTCTGTGATTCCCTGCTTTCTTAGACCATCAGGAATTTATCCAGAGACCCTCCCACTTCGTGGGCAGGTAGAATAAACTTCAGGTAGTTCTGAACCTGTATCTTAGGTTCTGGGTAGTCGGGTGGCACAGAGCTGCTGTATGACCCGCAGAAGTACTTAACTGCGGTAGGCAGCTCGCCATAAAAATAGGAATTTTTTGCTAAATCCAAATTTTGTTGTTTGCTACGGAGCCGAAGCGTGGCAGGGGCTGGCGGAACTGATGTGCCGCGGAACGGGAGGTGCCGCGGTGTGTGTTTCCGCAGAGCCCCGCCGCGGCGGCCCCGGGGCGGGGGAGCGGCGGGGCGGTGACACCGCCCGGCCAAGATGGAGGCGGTGACTGAGGGCGGCTGGGGCTCGCTGCCGGTGCCGCTGAGCCCGGGCGTGCTGCGGGCGCTGCGGGAGCTCCGCTTCCACCAAATGACCCCGGTGCAGGTGCGGCGGCCCGCGGCGCTCCCGGGGACGGGGAGGCCGGGCTGAGGAAGGAGGGCGCGGGCGGTGACGGGAGCGCCTGGGCCGGGCCAGTGGCGGTGCCGCGGCCGCAGCCCCGCGGTCGCAGCAGTCACCGGATCCTGTAGCAGCGAGAGAAGCCGCATCCGTGACTTTCTCACCGGCTCCGCTTTGGTGATGTTCACAGCGAGCTCTGATGTCTCGGAGGAGTTTCACCTCTGTGAGATTTACCACCGATTCACCTGCTTATGTGATGCTTCTCTTTTTTCAGTCTGCGACCATCCCGCTCTTCATGAGTAACAAAGATGTGGCTGCAGAAGCGGTGAGTCTTCCTTCGTCCAGTTCGTTGTTTTCCTGGCTTGTCTCTGGAGCTGAGGGAGGGCTGACGCTGTTTCCACTCTCACAGGTCACAGGCAGTGGGAAAACGTTGGCATTTGTGATTCCCATACTGGAAATTCTTCTCAGACGGGAAGAAAAATTAAAGAAAATGCAGGTGAGATTAAAATATTCAGAGTATATTTTTATGATGTGCCAATAAGATTTGAGGACTTCAAAAAAAGTGTCTGTAAGGAAAACGGCACACACACACAGTGACTGTGTGCTCAGCTCTTTGGTGTAACAGTAACAATAAACTGTTTAAAACTTGAAAATGAGTTTGGGGGGCTTTCATTGCACTTAGATTCTTCTTTGTCATGATCAAAACAGGTTCTGAGCTGTTAGAAAAATGTCCTAAGATATGGAATACACTGATGTACTGCAAGAGGCATTGAATGCTTTTTAGCATCCATTGACCTTGAATACATTTTAGTGTGCAGAGAACTTCACTGTCATTTGCTGCTAAATGTCATTATTAGACACTGCTGTTTGAGCAGATATTTTGCACCTTGGTATAAAATCTTTCAGAGATATTTTGGGATGTTTTTTATATTTTACTGTATTTCTGTGGAAATATTTTGTCTGAAACCAAACTCAAAATCATGGCTCATATTCACTTAGCTTGTAAGGGACAATTCTGTCCAAATCTTTCTTTTCTCCCCCCACAAATTCCTGTTTTTCATGTGCAGGTTGGAGCTATAATTATCACACCAACGAGGGAGTTGGCCATTCAAATTGATGAGGTGCTGTCACACTTCACAAAACACTTCCCCATGTTTAGGTGAGTGAGCTTCATGGTTTTCATGACCATAGTTCCTTCTGTCACTCATGAACCAGCAAAACTTAAAGATCACTCAAATCTTCCTGTTTTATTGTTTTAGTCAGATTCTTTTAATTGGTGGAAGGAACCCCATGGAAGATGTTGAGAAGTTTAAGGAGCATGGGTGAGTTGTTTGTTTGTCAGTGTCTCAGAGCTGTGGTTTTCCCCTTGTCAGGGTTTTCAGATCAGAGCTGTGGTCCTGCTGGTGCTGGCATGGGATGGTGCTGCCAGAATCTGTTGGGGTGTGCTGGGAAATTGTGGGGTCTGTTCCTGGAGTGAGGTACAGCTTGAGAAGAGGCTCTTAAGTGACATCAGCACCATTTATCTGCTGTTTGAGTGAAGAGCAGGGCTGAAAAGTGTCTTCAGTGAATATTTCACTTCTCCCTGCTCATTAATTTCCTGAAATTGTTTGGTGCTGATACTGATGATGAAGTTTTGAAGGAGTCATATTTGCCACTGGGTTTTGCATGGAGGTACCAAATATTTCCTGTAGCTGATACTTGCTTTCCATACTTGCTGATTATATTCTAAACTTCTGTTGCCACGAGGGATGTGCTTTCACCTGGGCATTTTTCCCCCATCCCACGGCATCTGAGAGGCACCGAAATATGAATGCAGTTAGAAGTGACAAAATGAAATTGTTTCATTGAAGAATGCAGGGCAGGCTTATGCTGTGATAACAGCATTAGGAGTTCTCCCAAACTGCTCACCTTGTAGTTAGGGAATTGCTCTGTGTGTGTTCACCAACAGTGGGAACATCATCGTGGCCACCCCGGGCCGCCTGGAGGATCTGTTCAGGAGAAAAGCAGACGGGCTGGATCTTGCAAGCTGTGTGAAGGCTCTGGATGTGCTGGTGTTGGATGAAGCAGACAGACTTCTAGATATGGGCTTTGAAGCAAGGTATTGAAATAATAAATTCTAGTGGTTCTTCTGAGGTTTTAAATGAGTTCCTGTATGATGGATGTGATTGAACGTGGCCTGCAATGACCTCCAAAGTTAGATTTGTTCTGTTTTGTTCTTTCATCTTTGCTCTGTAACTACACAAAGCGGTTGCTAAGGGAGAAGAGAATCAGGAAATGTGGAGCCTTGATGAATACAGAGTTTCCTTTGTTGAGATGTATATTAGCGTATCTCTATTAGTGCTTGGTTGAATATCATTGTTTACACACCAGAATGGCTTAAAACACTTTAACCAATAAGCTTTGATCTCTATTTTCTTTCTCTCAAAGTTAAGATCATTATTTCAGTAGAAGTTTGTCGTATGATAACAAAGCCTATTTTGCTTGTAAACTCCAACTTCCAGCGATGAAACCTTTTCCTGAGGGTAGCCTTGGGACAGTTACATTTTCCATGTGCTTACTTGCAGCTTAAATGCCATTCTGGACTTTTTGCCCAAGCAGAGAAGGACAGGTCTGTTCTCAGCTACTCAGACTCAGGAGGTGGAGAACCTGGTGAGAGCAGGCCTGCGGAATCCCGTCCGCATCTCGGTCAAGGAGAAGGGAGTGGCAGCCAGCAACACCCAGAAGACCCCAACGCGCCTGGAGAACTATTACATGGTGGGAACCTGGGCTCTGACAGAGCTTCTTGTTCCCTCTCCTTTTTTTCCTGGTTCTGTCAATAAGATTTTAAGTCTTGGCCACTTAGGATCACGTTAACAGAGGAGCCAGAAGTCCGTTTTTTAACTTCCCTCTTCTCTTTTGCGTTGTTTAGATCTGCAAGGCAGATGAAAAATTTAACCAGCTGGTGCATTTTCTTCGGCAGCACAAACAGGAAAAACATCTGGTCTTTTTCAGGTAATTCTGTTTGTGTTTCACTGTGAGAATAGTTTGGTGTTTTATTACTTAAATTCCAAAACTGTGCCCTTTGTTGCAAAGGACACAACTATTTTCAAAGCGGTTAATTTTGAGAGCTGTTTTTTAGAATATGGTGCCTACAAAGAGATTAATCATTGCTTCATGTCAGGATTGCGTTATTAAGCAAAACATAAATTTTATATGCATTTTAAAGTAAGACATGATAGATGCTTATATGTTAATGATAAAAGTTATGTGCATGTTTTAAATAAAAATAGTGTATATTTTTGAAAGATCTTAGGAAACTCTAGCTTGACTATCTAAACCTGATTAAAAATACAGCATAACGTTTTGCTTTTATGCCTGTCTTTATCACAACAGCACGTGTGCCTGCGTGGAATACTATGGGAAGGCTTTGGAATCCCTAATTAAACAGGTGAAAATAATGAGCATTCATGGGAAAATGAAGCACAAGCGTAACAAGATTTTTACGGAATTTCGGAAGCTCCCAGGGTGAGAACATTGGAATGGGCTAAACCAGCCAGCAGGCAAAATAGGGAGGGGAGGTGGTTTTGTCTGACTGTTCTTCTGCTGCTGAAGTGTGGAAGGGTGGCTCAGGTGAAGGGTGCTGCAGGCTGGTTCTGAGTGTATTGATGATATCACAAATTGTGCTGAGGTACCCAAAGTGTGACCACAAACAAAGTGAAAACGTGACTGGAGCATGTCCACCCTACTTTAGATAATCCATGTGGCAGCACAGGAGGTGGACACACTGCACTGTCTCTTGCTGCAATCACACATTAGCCCTGATGTTTAACCAAACTGATAGCAAAAATCACCTTTTCCTGGTTAGTAACCAGAGTGGAAACCCAGGATATTACTTTAGTAGTGTATGAACAAGAACATGGCAGTGCTGTAACCTACCCACAGGGAAATGTTCTTTGGCAGCTTTGCAGGATGCTGTTAAGAAACTCTTGCCTCATCAACTGTCATTTTTTTTATTGCATGGAACCTGAGTTTTAGCTTTTTGTATTATGAGAAAAAAAATTACCAGCAGATTGTAAGAACAGCTGTTTGAAAGAACAGCATGGCAGTTTTGCCATGCTAAAATTGTCACTCAAGTCTAAAGTCTTTTATTAAACATTTATTACAGTACATTCAGCTGCGGTGGATGCAGTGCTGATTTAAAGTTTGCATTTGTAATAGGGAATTGATTTGTCTTAGAAATGTAATATATATAAACCCCAATAATTTTCATAATGTTATGTAGAATTTTAGTTGGTGAAAGCTGCAATTATCTTATATTTAGTCTCTTAAAAAACCCCAAATGTTTTAAAATGTTTCATTCCTCACTCTCCAGTGAAGGTACAGAACACACAGCTGTGAGGAGGCTGGCTCTCCTCAAATGACAGATTAATGAAAATCCACTTTTTCTTCTTCCTAGGGGCATTTTGGTGTGTACAGATGTGATGGCCCGTGGCATCGACATTCCAGAAGTGCACTGGGTGTTGCAGTATGACCCACCCAGCAGTGCCAGGTACAACTTCAGATCCTGAGAACCTTTTCTTTCTGTTTCTTGTTACTGTGCTGTTCAGATATCAATCAGGAACACATTTAATCACTTCCTGGAAGTTAATCTGAGAGAACACACAAAATAATGCAGAAGCAAGGGAGGTTTTTGTTGTCACTGCTGTGAATTGAAATGACTCTGTGTTGTGTGTGTGTCAGTCAGGTGAGTGATTGCCACTTACATCTGTGTGCAGAGGTGACTCTGGGGTAAGGCTTTGTTTGAGAGTATCAGAGAAAGAGAGAGAGGTGACACTGGGGTGAAGGAGAACAAAGATGAGAGCAGGGACAGAGCTCTTCAAGGAATAGTACATGGAAAGCTCACAGGAGAGGAGCTTTTCCATGTATTTTAACTTTAGCTGTCATAATTCTTCCTACAGCTTGCCTGAACTTCACTCCCAAAACAGACACCCCTTGCTTTAGCCTAACAATTGAGTGGGGCTGCCACACGTCTCTTGTGTTACACTTTGCTAATTCCTGTTGGTTTAGTTCAGAGGCACATAGCACACTGTATTTTCCATCCCACAAGGTTTGCCCTTTTTTCTGCCTAATGCTTCCAAGTCCGACTGAGCTCTCCTCCTGTTGGGTTGTTTCAGTGCCTTCGTGCACCGCTGTGGTCGCACAGCGCGGATCGGCAACGTGGGCAGTGCACTCGTATTTTTGCTTCCCATGGAAGAATCCTACGTGAACTTTCTCTCAATCAACCAAAAGGTGAGTAGGCTTTTATTCTACCCCAAAGCAGGAAAGAGCAAGGGCACAGACTTGACTGATAGGAGCTTTGAAATCAGAATTTCTAGAACTTGAGGTCGTACACATGGGTAATGTTTTAGCAGAGGTGCAGAACTAAAAGAAAACAAGAGCTGCTTATTAATCACCAAATGCAGCTGTCTGTTGGAACATGATTGCTCAGTGTTACCTACTGGGTTTGTAGGAGGAACATGTGATACAATGAGTAGGAAAGGCTTTTGTTCTTAAGGGTATAAATTGAGCATTCGCTGAAGGGCAGCACTGGCTTACGGTCCTGCCCCAGCCTTGCCACCACCAGCTCACACACTGCAGCCTCTCTGCTCTTTACTTACAACTCCTACAATTTCTCATGCCTGCTCCTGCACTTGTGGGATTAATGGTATGAATTCTCTAGAGACCTCCTAATGAGACCAGAGCTTGATAAAGCAAGAGCTGAAGATGTTGCCTCTCTGGAGCTGCAGTGTGAGAACTCTTCTGCTGGGCCAGGAGCTGCTGTGTGGGGCCGATGGGCAACTGGTGTGTTGGAGAGACCAAAGGGAAAGGGGCTCAAAGCTGACTGAGGATTAACTGGGCAAGAAGTGTGTGTTTGAGGTTTCACAGTGCATTTCACATCATTTGGTTGAACTTTTCCTTTCATTTTGCTGTTTATTTTCTGGTTCCCAGTGTCCCATGCAGGAAATGAAACCGCAGACAAATGTGTTGGATCTTCTTCCCAAGCTGAAGTCCATGGCCCTGGCTGACAGGGCAGTGTTTGAGAAAGGGATGAAAGCCTTTGTGTCTTACGTCCAGGCTTATGCTAAACACGAATGTAATCTGATCTTCCGGATAAAAGGTAATTCCCAGCAGGGCTGGTACCTCTTACTGTTTTTCTCAGATAACAAAAGCATAGTGTTGTTGTCCACAAGCTTCAGCTACTGATTCTGGATGTCAAAGTCACTTTCTGCACCATCAGATTTTGACAAAACTCCTATTTTTTTCAAGCAGCTTAAGAGAAAACATTAAATTATGGAGCTTGACCAAACTCATAAAAGCACAAATAAAACTGACTTAGTATTGTTGCTAATATTAAGGCATAGAGTGCAAACAATACATTAAAGTAACATTGGCTTTTTTTTTTCCTTTCTCAGTTAAATTAACTTTTTATCCAGCAGGAAGCTGACTTTATAATCTTTATTTCAACAGATCTGGATTTTGCCAGTCTTGCCAGAGGTTTTGCATTGTTAAAAATGCCAAAGATGCCTGAACTAAGAGGAAAATGTTTTCCAGACTTTACTCCAGTCACTGTTAATACAGACTCCATTTCATTTAAGGATAAAAACAGAGAAAAGCAGAGACAAAAGAAATTAGAAGAACAAAGAAAAGAAAGAGAGGAAAACGAAGGGAAAAAGAAATTTGTAAAGAATAAAGCATGGTCAAAGCAGAAAGCCAAGAGGGAGAAGAAAAAGAAAGTAACAGCTAAAAGGAAGCGTGAAGAGGTAACTGTGTCCATTCCTTAACTGCAAGTGATTACTGTAGTCTTTCCAATGGCAGAGAGCCCTCGGATTTTAGTGTGGTGGAACTGATGGCTGTAAAATAACTTTTTTAGGACTTTTACAAGCAAAGCTTAAAAAAATTAGAGAGGTTTTTAAAGCCAAACACTAAAACAACTTCTCAGCGCTGATGCTGGTCAGTAATAGGATTTTTATTTCTCAGAGGTGCAGGAGTGTGGCCTGAGGGTGCTTTTGTCAATTTTCAGCAAGTGTAGCTGAGAGTTTCAGTTGCCTGGGTAGGAATTGAACATTATTTCCTGCTTGGATGTTCCTGGCAAACTCTGAGTTCAGTCTTCTCGTGTGTTCTGTATAGAACTGCATAGAATGAAAACCTTTTGGTGTTGTGTTTAATTTGTTGTTTTTAACTGCCAACAGGGCTCTGATATTGATGATGAGGATATGGAAGAGTTGCTGAATGACACAAGACTCTTGAAAAGATTAAAAAAGGGAAAAATTAGTGAAGAAGAGTTCGAGAAGAAACTAACAGGCAGCCAAAGGCTCAAAGCAGAAACTGTTGAGGACATAGAGTCTGAAGGCTGACAGTTACTCTATAATCACATTTTTACATTAAAACACTGATTATTCAATAAAACTGGATTTCTGTTAAAAAATGATACAGAGAACAGAACTGATCTAATTTCTTCATAGAGAGACCTGGCATCCATAAAGACACAGAGCCTGCAGTTGTTGAGAACAAAGCTAAAAGCACCACTCTGGTGTGGCAGGAGCTGCAGGTTTCCATCAGCAGCCTTGTGCATGTTTTAATTTTGGTTTTTTCAAGTACATACCAGGTACAGCTCAGTAACAGCACGTCTCAAAATCAGTCTGGATACACCATAAGGTATTGTATTTTACAGTATCAAAATACTCCACCCCTCTTTAAAATAATTTAGTTGTGGCCTTTAGAAGCTGTAATAACTTTGGGAATTTTTTCAATAGTGGTCCATAATTACGTTAATCCTTATAATGTCGTTTCCTTGCCATGTTCATGTATCATCTTGCAAGTTCTTAGAACCCTGATAGTGACTGAAGATGACACATCCTTGTGCAGGCAGTCTCTGAGTTACAGGTAGAGTTTAATGAGTTCATCACTGACAGCTGATGGAGTCAACACACCGAGGTCTGTGAATAGCAGTGTAATCAGTGATGGGGAGGTGTAATCAATCCAGGGGTGCTCCTCTGTTAGATTCTGACCCGTTTCCAGAGTGCCTGCTTTGTACTAGAGGGAAACAGAGACCATTAGTTATTAACAACTAGTTATTAACAATTAGTTATTACACAACTGCAAGTTAAATCCTCCTTTGGGCAAGAGCAGTGCTACAGCCTCAAGCAGATGTCTGTGGTAAAACTGAATGATGTCAAGTGCACAGACTGGTGCCACTTGGTCTCAGCTGTTTTATCTTGTGTAAAAAGTACAATTTGTAGTTCTGGAGTTCATTGGTTTCACTGTTTCTTACCCTCAGCGGCTCCTGCCCTAAATGAACTGCTTTAGGAACAGAGTATCAGTATCAAGACAAATTACGGCTGTTTGGTGCATGACTGTACCATGGAGCAACCCCATAATATACCACAGCACAGAGATCCAGATAAACAAAGATGCTCAGAGGACAATTTTTCACAGACACACCAGTGTGCACCTTAGCTGGGTAAGACAGAACTGGAGTTTCTCTTACCTTAAACCTGTCAGGGACGTCCTGTTGATTTAGAGGGAAAAGTCTTACAAACTTGAAGCTTTCTGCTACCACATAAAATGGCTTATTCTGGGCTTTGGCACACACAGCAATTTGATTGGTGCCAATCTGTGGAGACAGATGGAAAACAACATTGCAGACTCCGTGCTTGCGTGACAATATTGCCCAGTTTCCAGCAATTAACATTTACTGGATAACATCCAAATGGAAGAGACTTCTCAAAAGCCTGAAACACTTCAAAGAAAGCAAACTTTAAAAGTCCAGAGTTTACAGAATGAGGTAAGAAACTCACAATTACCTTGTTGATAATGCCTCCACTTTCAACTACACCTTCAGCACCAACTAACACCAGGTCCACTTTCTCCATAATGTAGCTGTTAAAAGGGGGGAAAAAATCCAAGGCTTACTGGGTAATAGGACAAATGACTTGCTGAACAGAACAGAAATGAGTAATTCAAGCAATCTTCCAATTTTCTGCACTAGTATCATCTACCTCTTGTATGTCCAAATGCTGTTACACATCCTTGGAGGGAGATTCCATCTGCTCCCTGCAGGAATATTAAGTAGCCGTATCTTCCCCAGCCACAGCAGACCCTGGCAACTGTGTAAATGCTGGAAGAAGCTGAACCCTGACTGGGAATGACACTCAACTACAGAAAAAAGCCTGTGATAGGATGCTGATACACAGTGAAGTGTAACTGCACCGTGATAACCGTGGCCAAATCCACAGGATGCTCCTCATCCAATTCCCCTTTCCTGACATCGCTCCAGTGGGTTTTGTTAAGTGAAAAGAAAGCCATCAACTAAGTAATTTGAATAGATTGAATGTGCTAAGGAGATCTTGAAGACTTGCCCAGTCAAGCCAGCAGCTTCCTGAGATTCAAGGTGCCTTGGAGGCAGTCTTGGGCATTCTGAACTTACTGGTGTTCAGATTTACTATAGTTGTTCCTTTTCTCATGTTTTGGACTTGTAAGAAGCAGTGGGAATTTAGAAAATGCTTTAAGAAACCACAAAATGGTAACACTTCTGCAAATTAGGAAAAAAGTGGCCTCTTTGTGTAGCACCTCAGTTCTTTTTTACAGATCTGTACAAGTTCTTAGGTCTGGTTCTTTCTTTCATTCCAAATGCAAAATCAAATGCATGTGTTGTAGCTGACACATTCTAATTGTGCACCTAAAGGTGTAACTTGTTTAGCCTGTTGGATGACTATGACAAACCAAGTAATAACCTCTGGAGTTTGAACAAGACACTTACATGTAAGTTTATTTTGTCTTACTATCATAATAAAATTGTGATGAAAAATATTAAAATTTATGACCAGACTTACCCAACTGCAGCATCCAGAATCACAGTCACGGGAATGTTCAGCTTCCTCAGGGCTTCTGCCATTGTTTGCCTATTAAAGAAAATGTTTGGACCTTAAAAATCCTTTTGTTTTTAAAGACAATGAAAGGAAAATATTGTCTGAAAGACTGAAACCTGTGACTGCCCCCATACCCCTGCTGGTAGAACAGAAAATAAGTTATTGTATAGAAATGGAAGGAATTGTTGGTGTGGTGCTACGTGTTGTTAGTGATGTGCGTTACCCAGTGTGCAGGGTTTACTCCTTCACTTATGCAACAATATCTGCTCTGAAGTAATTATTTGGCATCTTCAAATGACATTGTTAGCTGTATATTTTACTTTGCTATGATTAGCATAATACTGATTATTTTAGCCTACTTCTTAAAGAGACAATTATAAATCAGTTGTCTCCCATCTCCCAAGGGAAAAGTAGGTTGCCTGGCACTGACTGAAAGTCTGTGAGCCTTTGAGGAAAACCTAGATAACACTAATTGGAGAATCTAGTATGAGAAGTTAATAACCAATATTATTTAGGGTTTTTTTCACTTGTCCAGAGCAAAGTGATATTAGTGACACGTGCCATTTAAAATGCTCCAACCAAGCCTAGCAGCTTTTCTTAGGGCAGGACAAATTGGATGGTAGCTATAACTTACCCTGTTAACCAAGATAAAAACCAAATTAATGAATACTTGCCCTGCTTGATCTGGCTGTGATTCAGTAACATAAACACTGAATCGCTTCTTGGACTCCACAGCTGCTTCCAACACCCTGAGGACCACCCTGGAATAGGCGTGTGTCAGTATTCGCTGCCAGAACAAAAAAAATTCACACGTTACTTTTGCCGAGCCTTGGGAAACCTTTACTTTTGTTAGTAGTGTCACGGCTTGTTGTGCAGAACAATGTGGTGCAGAAGCCACCATCAGACTCCTCTCCCCTCCTGTTACTCCCTCACTGCAAGCAGCAGCAAAACCGAACAGGAGTGACCCTGTCCCGGCCTACTCACAGCACCATCTCTGATGAAAGGGTGACACAGCTTGGCGATTTTATTCCTCGAGAGAGAGACTTTTGTCAGGAAGATCTCCCCACGCTCGATCATGATTTCTTTGCACTTGGAGTAGTCCTGGAAAAGACCGGGATGCCCGCTGAGCGGCTGGAGGCTCCTGCAGCAGCAGCAGCAGGGCAGAGCAGGGCAGAGCGGGGCAGCCCTTACCGAGTACTCCAGGGAGGTGAGGCTGATGAAGCGCAGGAAGAGCTCCCCGCCAGAGGACACGGCCACCGAGGAGTCCACCCGGGACAGGGTGTCGATGGCGCCCCGCAAGCTGTTCCGCAGGCCCTGGATGGTCTCCCCTGGGGACAGGCAGAGACACGCGGTCACGGCCTCGCCCTGGGGACACCCGGAGCTCAGCGGGTGCTGAGCCCCGCCGGGCGCCGCGGGGTGACCCGGCCCCACCTCGGTCCTGCTTGAGGAAGCCCAGCAGCGCGCGGATGGCGGCCACGGCCGAGGCGACATCGGGGTCGTCCCTCAGCTGCGCCCTGAACGTCTCGATCAAGTCTGAAAGGCAACGGGGAGCGTCAGGCCCGGCCCGGCCCGGCCCGGCTCCTCCCGCGGCTGCCCCGCGCCCCCGTTACCGTCCGTGCCCATGGCCGCCCCCGTTACCGTCCGTGCTCATCGCCGCTCCGCTCCGCCCGCCGCGCCGGGGCGTGGGGAGGGCCGGGCCGGGGCGTGCCCGGATGAGGAGCGCCGGGCCGGGGCGTCATCTGCGGGCGCCGGAGCCGCTGCTGCCCGGCCGGCGCGATGAGCGCGGGTGAGCGGCGGCAGCGGGGCCGGGGTGCCCCGGCGGGGTGTGGGGGTGCCTCGGCGGGGCTCGGGCTCCTTGAGGTGCCCCGGCGGGGTGTGGGGGTGCCCCGGCGGGGTGTGGGGGTGCCTCGGCGGGGTGTGCGGGTGCCGCGGCGGGGTGTGCGGGTGCCTCGGCGGGGCTCGGGCTCCTTGAGGTGCCCCGGCGGGGTGTGCGGGTGCCCCGGCGGGGCTCGGGCTCCTTGTGGGGAAGCAGAAGCCGTGAGCGGGGCCCCGGGGCTTTACCGCTCTTCTGGGGGCCCGGAGTGACGCTGCTGTGTGGTCCCTTTGCAGATGATGAGCTGAGCCTGCTGGTCATCATCCTCGACACCAACCCGATCTGGTGGGGGAAGAGGGCGCTGGGAGAGGCTGAGGTACGGGCTCTGGGCGCTGGAACTGCTGATGGCCATTTCTGAGAGAAATTGTCTCATTTTCTTTGACTTCTGAACTGTGCTAATGTTGTTTGCTAAAGCAGGTATAATGGGTATCATAATACCTTTTGAAATATCTACCCAGCATTCTGTATTCATTGGAGCTTTTATAACAGCATCTCTTTCTGCATCTTCAAGTTTTTTCAACTGCCGTCATTCCACAGATTTCTGCTGAATTGGTTTTCTGTAAATGTTATTGTGCTACATCTGCTCTATTCTTTTTTCCAGCAGTTCACCCTATCGAAATGCATCGATGCAGTGATGGTGCTGGGAAACTCTCACCTCCTCATGAATCGCACCAACAAACTCGCTGTAATAGCAAGTCACACTCAGGAAAGGTAGAGCTGCTTCTGAACAGTGTAAAGGTTTCAAGTTTCCTGTATCTTTCTCCTGATTTTCTTGTTTGAGTGCAAGTTAAAAGTGTGTAATATATCATTGTCCTAAAAAATTAGCTGAAACCATGTACGAAAGAATCTTAATGCCTTACAAAACAACAAAAAGACTTGGAAGACAGAAGGGAGGTTTAAATAGACTTAAAATATATAGAGAGAACAAGAGAATGATAAATATATGGGGAATGGAACAATGCAAGTGGTAGAAGTTCCCTGTTTAGGGGATATTTTTCTCCCAGATGTTTGTGAGTCTCAGGATCTACCCCCAAGTGCAGCCATGGTATCTCTGCCAGTTCTCTTAAGAGATGTCTTGATAGGAGGGAGCTGAATGTGGGTTTTACTCCAGATTAGGTTGAAGGTTACCTGCCTTACATAATCTCTTTAATGTCTAAAGTATTAAAAGGATTTTAAATTAAACTTCAGAGGATTGCTATCTACAGCTGGTTCATTTATAGCATTTTTTCTTACAAGGTTAAAGACAAAACATGAATACTTTGTTTTTCCTCTGTTTCAGCCGTTTCCTGTACCCTGGGAAGCGTTGGGCTGCTGCAGATCCCTTTGGAGAGGGAGGCCCTTCCATGGAATCTAATTGCTCTGGCAGCAAGGATGGAAAATATGAATTATTAACAGCAATAAACGATGCAATTGCAGAAGAGATTAAAGACCTCATGACAAAGAGTAAGGAGAAGAAAATTCTAGGGTTAATGTGCAGAATTGCAAAACACTTGGACTGTCAAAGAGTTGTAGAAATGTCCTCTATTTTCATTGCGTGAATTTTAATTTGCTTAAAGTAGACGAGTTTATTATTTTTGACACTTCAGGCCTCAGCATTAATATTATTTGCCAAAGATAAAAATGTGTAGTATTTTGTATTGTCAGGTTCAGTAGCTGGTTTTATATATAAAAGTAACTTTTGCAACTTTTCTTGTATTGCAGCTGAGATGAAGGGCCAGCAGACAGAAACCCTGTTAGCAGGATCACTTGCTAAAGCACTTTGTTGTATCCTTTTGATCACAGAATCTTCAAAACCTTTGTGTGTTCTTAAGAGTGTTTCTTATAATAATAATTTTTACTATTCTTGGCTTTTTATTGTACTTAAAACTGAAACATTTGCCTGGTAACTGTGCTTATCAAAATGTGTGCTGGCCAAGGTGATGAATGTGTGGTGTGGATCATGGAGTTATTTCCAAGAATGGAATGTAGATTCCTTAATGTCAGCTAATGTAGATATCAACAAGATGGGCAAAGACCTAAAAGGTAGCATCTCTTCTCCTGTTTTCAATACCTGAATAAATATTTTAATCTGAATAACAGGTATAAATGCACATGTACACACAAACAAATATGCATGTTTTGACACACCCCCATTTCCAAAATTGGCACCAATAGGTAGAGGTTTATTCTGATCATTTGAAGTTGCCCAGTTTAAACAAGTTAAAGGACTTGGTCATTAGTCCACCTTCTTAGGGAGCTTTTCTGTTTTCCGTGAATGGAACTGTAACTGGAATTTCCTTGGAGTAACTGGAGGTTGAGAGGAATTAGTCCATAGATAATTGTCACTGGGACTGGAAATAGTTTCATATACGTATTTTATCTGACCTTTTAGATCTAATGTCCAAGATATTCTGAGGTGTCAGATGCTACAGAATTAAAAGGGTGATACAAACAATGTGCTGATGCATTTCTCTTTCTTTTTAATACTTAGCCAATCAAGAAATTAAATCAAGGATTCTGGTAAGAACTTTTGCTGTCACAGTTTTCTTTTAGTCTTGAAATCCAGTGATATGTAGGCTAAGGAGTTTGAGTTGTTTTATTTAGGTCATAAAAGCTGCAGAAGACAGTGCATTGCAATACATGAATTTCATGAATGTGATCTTCGCCGCACAGAAACAGGTGAAGCTGGCTTTTTTTTACATTTATATTATCTTTTATTTCTGTGCAAAGATAATACAATTGTTAGTTTCCTTTATGATTACATAAATTATAGTGCATCTATAGTGGGAACAAGTCACGACAGTAACACTGACGGGGCTTTGTGGGTTCTGGCTAAATTTGTTCTTCATGCATTTCATCTCTTGCAGAGTATTTTGATTGATGCCTGTGTCTTGGACTCTGATTCAGGTCTTCTACAACAGGTACAGAGTTCCTGCTCTAATTTGCCATTTATATTAACTCATAAATACTTGACTTAGACAATTCAACATGTTCTTCAGCTCTTTTCTTTCCTTTAATCAAGAGTGGATGTGGAAATATGTTCAGTGGATCTGACAGTTCTGACATGCAGGCCTTGTGCAGTACGTGGATATTTTAAATGCCCTGTTAATGTCATCAAACAACAATCTGGTCACTGTCTCTGCTTTGCAGGCCTGTGATATTACGGGTGGCATATATTTGAAAGTGCCCCACATGCCATCCCTTCTGCAATATTTGTTGGTAAGTCACTTAAAAGACACTTTTCCTGTGTCAGATGTGAAATATTCACTGATGAGGTAATACAGGAATACCAGTCCAATTCACAAGATATTTTTCTCTATTCATGCAGTGGGTTTTTCTCCCTGATCAAGAGCAGAGATCACAGCTCGTCCTTCCACCTCCTGTTCATGTTGACTATAGAGCTGCCTGCTTCTGTCATCGAAACCTCATTGAAATTGGCTACGTGTGCTCTGTGTGCTTGTCAAGTAAGCTTATAAATATTTAACAGTCTGATTTCGTACATTCGAATGACCAATTTTAGTGAAAGCCAATTCTTTGATGTTTCAGTATTCTGCAACTTCAGTCCTATCTGCAGTACCTGCGAGTAAGTGTTTATTTATTCTTTGTATTTCAAGGGTGGGTGTGGGAATATGTTCAGTCTATCTGACAGATGCTTTTCCATGTTTTTTTTCCAGGACTGCTTTCAAAATATCATTGCCACCTGTCATGAAAGCAAAGAAGAAGAAATTAAAGGTAGCTGCATAGCAACATTATGTAAATAGATCATTACCTCCTCCAGTAATTCCATGGAATGGAACCTACTTGAGAAACTGATGGCACTTTTTATTGGATATGAAAGAGAATTGTATGCTGTGCTATTACTTGTTTCTTAGGGGATAAATATTTAAGATGTGTGTCTTCTATGCAGCCTGGTAAGTAAAAAATCACTGTATGACCATGTAATCTGTGCTGTTTTAATTACTAATTCTTAACTGTAAGAAGAACAAGAAGTTACATCCTGGTAAAGAGACATGGCCTGTGAATTTGAGGCTATTCTGGTCACTGCAAAGTTTCACACTTCTGAGTTATTTTTGAAGTCAAGAAAGCTTCGATTCTTTCTGTATGTTGGTGTAAAGTTCAGAATGCCCATTTCTAGTGTGTAGGATCAGAATCGTAGCACTGCATTGTTCAGGGACTTCAGCTTCTTGCTGGCAATATGAGCCATCATTTTCAAGATGGTTTGTGAGCCACTTGGAAAAAAAAAAAAGAGGTGCTAATTGCCCTGCATGTGCACTCACATGTATTCATATTCCTGTGACTGTACTGTCCTTGTGGTATTTCTTTCTCAATTTGGTATCTCTTCATTTGTGAATAAAACGGCCTCCCTTTGTTTAAAATAACGTCAATAAATGCAGCCTAGCCGGTTAGTCTTCAAGGTTTTATTTTGAAACTGGAAAACAAAAAATGTAGTTGTAATATGATAACAGGCACACTTCTTATTTTTAATATGCGGGTTTCCAGCTGACATTTGGCAAGAACAAAGACTTTTGGGGTTGTGTCTTTTATGGCAGGACAGGAAGGTCTGCCGTGTACTCCTGAACGTGGCTTTCATTTAAAGAAACAATCTCCCCTTCTAAAGAGTCCTATATAATTTGGTGGTTTAACCTTTCTCCTGAAAGGAATAGAGAGGAATTTTTTTCCACACAGAAGACGAGTTATTTTTTCCTTCCCAATGTGTATACAGGAATTTGTCAGGTCTTGATATTCACATCAGGTTTTGTCACTGTAACAGCTGCAGTGCCAGTTTTTTCTGGGCTTGCCAATGTAACAAAGCAAACTTTTTTCATTGCCAAAAGCCATTTTGTGTGAAGGCTGTATTTATAATTTACGTTGTATAAAACTTTTGTAATAAAAACTGTTTCTTTTTCAAATGTGGTCAGATATTGCTTTGATACTTAAGGATGAGCTACATGATACTCTTGGAGTTTTGTTTGAGTGTAATGGTGTGATATGGATGAGGTGCTTGAGGAGAACAGGTCCAAGTGCAGTCAGGGGAGATGCTGAGGGATAGACATGTCCGGAATTGTCACCGAAAACCAGGAAATAAAACTCTAACCAGTTTGTAAGGTTAGAAAATCAATGTTACTTTATTCAATGTTGAGGTAGATGGGAACCACTCTGTAAAATGTACATCAGTTATGAAAACTTAACTTTATACATTCTAGTAAACAGAGGAATTAGTGTTTATTTGCTACAAGTTACGTACTTATTAATTAATACTCTATTGCCTATTGGTTAATGATTCTCTCACTTCTCATTCTAATTAGTCCACATGCTCCGTTTGTCTCTTCTTTTGGGTTTGGGGGTTTCTCGGGTCACTGGCTTCCTACCAGAGTTACCTTTTACTTGCTTGGATCTGATTTCAGCACAATTTACTGAATTGGTTTTATTAGTTTTTTCCTTAACTTGGAAGTCCAGCCAGATGTCCTGCTGCCCCATGAATTCTGCATTCTTTCACGTTCATTATTAATAATATTCCCTCTTCCCAAACCATGCTGATTTCCTCCCCCGGGTCTGAGAGCCCTAAACTTTAATTTTTTTTCCTAACACACTTAGAGCTTATTTGCTAGCGTTGTTAGCTTTGTTCGTTTGAGCGCAGGCTCTGGAGCTGCCCCGCCGCCACCTTCGCTCCCCGGGCCCCTTCCCCGGGAGGCCGCCGCCTTTCCCGCCCTTCCCGTGAGGCGGCTTCCCGCCCTTCCCGTGAGGCGGCTTCCCGCCCTTCCCGTGAGGCGGCTTCCCGCCCTCCGCGTTGCCGTGGCGGCGTTTCCCGCCCTCCGCGTTGCCGTGGCGGCGTTTCCCGCCCTCCGCGTTGCCATGGCGGCATTTCCCGCCCTCCGCGTTGCCATGGCGCCGCGCTGGCGCTGCAAGATGGCGGCCGGGCGGCCGCCGTAGCGCTATGGGTTCTGCTGCCTTCGGGGCGCTGCTGCTGCTCCTGCTGCGGGCGGCTCCCTGCCCCGGGCAGCCGGCCGGCGACACCGGTGGGTCAGGGCGTTGAGGGGCCGCGGTGAATGGCGGTCTCCGGGGGCGAGGGACGGGCGGGGCTGTGAGGATGGCGGTCGGCCCGCGGCGGGATCGGCCCGGGCGGGCGAGAGGGGAGGCGGCGCAGACGCTGAGGGCTCCCCAAGGCACGGTCCTGGGCGCCCCTCCCCAAACCAGAACGTGCTTGCCCTGGAGTTTCTGCCGCTGCTCAGCACAGGGAGGGACTCGGAGGGAGAGGGTGGAGCTGTTTATGTCGGACCTTTCCACCTTGGGAAAGTCTAGAAAGAAAAATCCGGTGAAACTGCCAACTCTGAACGCTAGACTTGTCCTTGCGTCCACATGCTGAAGGCAGGAGCCCGCAGTTCCTGGATCGCGGGTAGCGGGACATCCCTGGAACAATTCATGACCCCAAGAAATTAAAAAGTGTAAGCTGAAGTCAGCAAGAAATGGTAAATATGGTGTTGCCTGAGCTGTGTAGTATCTGCGTGGGCTGTAAGTGCCATAATGTTATTTTACTGTGCCTGTTTACTGGGCATCTTCACAAATATAAACTTGTGGCATAGAAAGCTACACCCACTCCTCCAGCACGTGGCAAGAATGTAAATAAAACCCTGTACTAGGCATTTCAAGATATTTTTGTTTTATTTCTGACAATTTAAAGTCTAAAAGTGTAAGAATCTAGCCCAAGCATAAGATCTATATGTCTTACAGATGTTCGCTTTCTCAGTAAACTTGTGTTAAGATGTGTTTCTTTCTTTTTTTTTTTTTTTTTTAGTCTTTCAGCCTTCATTTATTCATATGTCAGGGCCCAGAGTCAATTCACTTTTTCTTGGGAATTCTTCAGGAGTTAATTTTTCTATAATTTTAAGTCCTAGAGATGAAGAGACAGGTAAGAACATTTCAACCCCCTGCCCCCATGTAAATAAATACGTTTGAATTATTAATATTTTTTGACACTAAAATTACTGGAAAAATGGTAATGCATGTAATTTAGTGCTTTAATAATTACTGAAACAGGAATTCCAGAGGATTTCTGTAATTGAGCCATTAGTTCTGAGTTGGCTCCGTGTCAGCTGGGCCTGAGGGTGTACCTGGAACACAAGAGGAGGTTCAATGTACTTCTTATTTCCCAGTCTTTTCTAAATGACAGTGGAATACCTCTAAAATTTTTATTTTGTTATAGGAAAATTGCAACTTGCAAATTGCAGCGGAAGTAAAAGAGCTGGAGATTGGAATTTGGTTGTAACACCTGGTGTGGTATGTAAAATACTGATTCTTCTGTTATTCCACTTCATTCCAACTTCTCTCTCAGAAGCTGATGAATGGTATAGACAAGAGCAATTTAATACAATCCATCAGAGCTGTCAAACTTTATTTTGTGTTTTTCCAGAACACTGCCAAGGTGACTGTAAGCCTGACCAGAACTCTGGAGCTGTGTTTGCCCAACGCCACCGAGTGCTGCTCCTCACCTCTGTGCATGGTGGAAACACTCCAGGTTTTAGCTTGCCGTGGTTCAGTGATGCTGGCACAGCTCCTGATCCAAGCTGAAATATTTGCCAACTCTTCCTTTATAGGAAATGTGTCAGGTAAGTGCTAAAGAAGAAATGGCATTTTGGCTGTTCTTTTCCTCTCTGTATGGAAAGATCGGGATTTGGGCAGCAATAAGAGATACTGAGCAAACATGAATGAAATTTCAAAAAAGGTTTTTCTACATAGAATAAACTGCAGTGTTCATGGTCTTTTTATTTGGATTCCAGTCCACTTAATCCAATTTTCTCTTCTGTTTCTGTTACAGAAAATGCAACTATCATCCCAAACCAGGCATTTAAGCCCTTGGGCTCTTGTCCTTGTAACTTAACAGCTGGAGCTTGTGATGTTCGTTGTTGCTGTGATCTGGTACTTATTTCTTGTTAAACTTTGATTAAGTGTTTTCAAAGTTTCTAGACTCTGTTGTCTGTGGGGAGAGAGAGATACTGAATGCTTCAGACTAGATGGGCCAGAGGCTGTGTTTGGATATTCCAGTATTTCTAAAAGTAAATATGTTCTCTCTACAAGGTTGTTTGCTTTACCTGTAAGTTTGGCTTTATAGTGCCATGAGTATTGCAATTACCTTGCTAAAAAGTGGCCATTCTTTTCCCTTTCAGGAGTGTACACCAGACTTGCAGCAGTTATTCAGTGGATCATGTTTCACTGGAGTGTTTGGTGGGGATGTAGACCCGCCTTTTGATCAGCTGTGCTCTTCCCAGTCAATGGAATATACCCCTGAGTGGTTTCCCTTCCTTTGTGTACAGTCTTCTCTTGACAACACACCATTTCTTGGCTATTTTTATCATGGCTCTACGTAAGTCTTACGAAAATTTATTTTCTCATCACACTCATTATGCAACCAAAAGTATAACCTGTCTTTATAATGAAAGCTACTTTGAAATTAGGGCTGTAGGTTGTGAACCTTAAATGCAAGTGGAGAACTGTCATTGGTAATGTATGAGAACAGGGGACATGAAAGCAAACCTGTAATTGTTTGTGTGAGGTAAAGAGTAAAGCCCTGTTTAATTTTTAAACTTGTCTGCAGTTCTACAGCGGAAGTTCCTTCATTCAAGATCCCTCTACAGACTTCTCCTGGGAAACCTTTCACTGGTTACAGAGAAGGAGATCCAATTATAACAGAAGAGGATGAGTATTTCACTGTTCCCCAGGTAATCACTTGGTGCTTTATGAGCTTTTGATTCCTCTTAGTTTGTTTGGAACTCTCTGCATCACACTCCTTATGGCTTTGCATCCAATTTCAGCAACTTGATGTTGGAAAGTGGTGGTGTGTATTTTTCACAAAAAACCCCTCAACCAACCAACCAAAAATCCCAAACCAAAACAACAAAGTCTTTATTAAAAGTAAACATTATCTTTCCTCATCCCCTTGCCCATCCCTGCAAAAGGTAATGTATTTTGAAGACACTTCTTGGTTATAATTATTTTCAAAAATGAAGATGAAGTCATAGTGTACATTGTAACTACTTTTAAAGCTGCTTTTTTAAGGTGTTAACCTCTCTTTTGCCAAAGGCTGAGGTGTTTGTATAGCATCAGATAGCTTGCTTGTCAAAGTGTTATGTGTGGCTGTAGTGCACACGTGGGGCATTTCACTAAGAAATAATCTTCAAATGAAAAGCAAGGGGATAGAAAATCCTTATTTCTGTGAACCACCCACAGCAATCCATGGCTGGACAGTGTGTTGGAAATGCTCCCGTAGCGTTTCTCCACAACTTTGATGTCAAGTGCCTGACCAATCTGGAGTCTTACAAGGAAGGCCTGCCCCATGACGTGAGGATAAACACTGGCACTGCAGGTATGCTGCAGAAATCCAAGCAGGAATGTGTTTCATGTTTCTCAGAGCTGCTGGAACAGAACAAACCCAAGGGCTGTTGGCACAGTAGCTAAATGTAACATCTGTGATATCTGGTGGCCGTAGTTCAGCATTTGGGGATGTTCTGTTCCTGTTTCTCATGACCTTCTAGCAAGTGTCCCACTGTTTCCCAAGATTTAGGAGATAAGAAATAAAGGGATTGGCCTTTGTTTCCCATTTACGTGTTCCTGGTGACTCATAATGGTTCTGAACAGCATCACTCCCACTTTTCATTTTCAGACTGTTGCAGAGCCCTTTTTTTGTCAGGAGGGTGCAGCATCAACATTTTAGAGCTAGTGAGAAGTGGTTACTTTCTGTGTTACAAAAGCATGTACTTAAGAAGAGTCATTCTGGAGTTTGAGATAATGTGATTACCAGCATGAAGATATTTTATTTTATGCTCCATAATAGTCTAATTTTGTTTGTCTATGTAAGACCCAGAGATAATGAGCTGTGCTTTCAAAATGCATAAACAGTCTGTGCCTTTACCAAAATTACTTTTCTAAATAATTTACTACTCAGTTTTCATAACAACAAGGATTGCACCCTGGATGTGAAAACAGAAGTCTTTGCTTGTTTTTCATTCTCAGACTTCCTTCAACAAAATGTTGTCTATAGACCCATCACTGACAGGGGCAAATTCATCACTGAAAGTGGTATGTCTCTTCCATTTAATTAATGTTTCTTACTTAACCTGGATTGTATATGAAATAGATTATTTTGATGTCTAAAATATTTACCTGCTGCAATTCTTAGGAGGAATCCTGTATGTTACCTAATACTGAAAAAGTAAACTGGCTTCCTGCAAAGCAGGAAGTATTTAATTGACTCCAGTTCATTACAGCTGGTCGGGAAATCAGGTTCCTTGCCTTGTGTACATGAGGGATTGCACCATTGCACATTGAAACAATAAAATAAATTCTGAAAAAGATGAATGTTGTGATTTCCAGAATTTTGCCAAGGTTTTAATGTGTTCTTTCTCATCTGCAGTAGCAGAGCTTTCTAATTAGAATGGTTTTCATTATGACCTTTTCTTTTTTTTTTCTTCTGCCAGAAAGCCTTCATGCTGCTGAGGTTCTGTGTCAAAATGTAACTTTTGCAGAACATTATAAATTCATTTGGAAAGACAAGAACATTGAGCAAGTAAATGTCACTGTCTTCCTTGGAAGCTTATGTGATGGAGGTATCCTGACATTTCTTTTATGATTTTTGATTTACTTCTTTCTCTTCTGCATGGAAATTCTGTGATAGAATTGCCTATTTACTATTTTTTCTTAAAAATAATTTCCCTTGGACTCTAGAAAGAAAAGTATGGGGCTGAGTTCCATTAATTTGTGTTAATTTGAATCCTCTGTCACTAATGAAAGACAGAAGTTTGTGTCCTACACAGAACATACATTTTGCTAATTTACTTATTTACTTCTTTCTTTTACCAGAAACACTGACACAAAGATTCACTGTCGAATTTCTAAGTTTAAAGAGTACTAATGGAGAGGAGCTGTTCGAGAATCCAGGTATTAATACTTCATTTTGCCTATTTAAAGTAAAAAAGTTTGTACTCTATAGATTATTATCAGTGATTACATTCTGTATTTCTTTTGTACTTCTTTATGTTGCCAGCCTTCACCTTCCTGCCTTACTGCACTGCCAATAGCAGTGACTGGTTCTTAGGCTTTTGTTGCATAGATATTGATTATTTAAAGTGGGGCCATTCCCACTGTAATGGAAATGTCATTTACTTCAATATTGATGACATTTACTCTTTAAACAATGCTGATGCTTATAGATTCTTCTACAGTGTTCATAATCTTCCCTTCTACATTTAGGGTATCAAGCTGGAAAACCAGTGAGAGCTGCAAATATGAATTCTTCTGATCCTCTTGGAAGCCTAAACATTTGGCAGCCAGGTATTGGCTTGTGAGGTTGCAACTTCAATTGTAGTTAATGCTAAAATGTTGGAGCTTTGTTTGGTTTTTGGTTTTTTAAAAACATATTTTAGTTAAAAATCTCTGCCAAATTTTGCTTTTCTTTCCCAAACTTTCAAAGGTCAGTGAGAAAACCTTTAATGCTTTCTTGCAAAATTGAATGGACTTGTGTCTATTTTTGGACTATACCACATTGAATTTGCATTCTAATGTTTGATGTTTTGCACAAAATTGAAAACTAGAGATCCAGAGGTGGATAACAGGAAAGCTCAAGTAAAAATGTTTTCATTTCACAGCTGGCAGAGGTTTATGTGCATCAGCAACTTACAGACCAGTTTTATTTGGAGTAGACTCATACTCTGGGTGCATTCTAGAAGTTGATATTAATGAAGATTGCAGCCTTTTAAGGTAAACTACACAAGCCGAATTGTTTCTCCCTGCTGCATCCGTCTTGTTGGTTGTTACATGACTGTCTACAAGTGCCTTCCATCAGCACTGGTACATTGTTTTTAAATGTTCATGTATTTGTTTCAGCTTTCTGTGGTTAATAGTCTCACTTCTGTTTTTTAATGGGAAATCATAATAATGGTTTCAGTCTTTACTCAAATGATGATCGTGTTGGGTGCAATGCTTTGCCATTTCTTCCCTTCAATAGTTCAAGTTTATTTTTGTTGTGTGGTAACATCTTTCAGAGGAAACTGACCTTATGATACAGTAATACTGCAACCCAGAGTGGTAAGACTTTTATTTATTTTATATACGTTCTGTATGATGTTACATTCTTAACTTTGCAGAGGAAATGTAACTGAGAAATTGAATGCATTAATACAAGCTACTCACATTGGAAAGAGGGACAATTCCAGTTACAGTGATCTAAATGACTGGGTCGAAATTATACGTAAGTGAGGCTTGTGTTGTTCTTTGTAGTCTAAATATTCCCATACAGTGAATAAAGCATGTCAAAATAAACCCAAAATGTAATTCCAAATACCTAAAGCTAGTGATATGTGTGTCTGCATCCATCCATCCATCCATATATGTATACACACAGGCACATAATTCAATATGTCTATGGATACCGCATATTTTACTGCCAGCCTGTACACATATGACTTGGTATTTATCCATTGATAAATTACTCCTTTAGGTGTTTTTGTAGAGAGAAAGATTTTAATAGTTACATTTAATACCTCCATTCTCCTTCATAGGCCTTGATGCATTTAGTTCTAATGTGAGCACTGGAGGCTTGAAAGGCATTTGTCCAGACATTCCTGCAAACCTGAATATTCGCATAATCTTTGCTAAAGTGGGAGCAGTGCAAGGGATTCCCCAGCAGCAGATTCTTGCTGTGCAGACCAGGTAAAGTGAGTTGTGTCTCTGGCTATCTGACAAATAAGTGCTTCATTTTGGCCCTTGCTTACCTAACATACCTGATGTAAATTTACAACCAAAAAGGGTGGGTTTTGTTGCTTCTGGTCTTTTACATGCCTTTTATGTTTGCAACCCAAATTCCTTTGATCCTCTGAAATGAAAATTAAAGAAAGAATTAACGATTAAAAGCAGATAATCTTCGTACTTCATTGAAACATTAAATAAAACATATGATGCTGCCAGCAGCAGGCATACACGGGGCATCCCATCAGGAGTCACGTGGTGGAAGCAACAAGATTGTTCTGTGTTCTGGCTTACCCCATTGCAGAGCTCTTGGGAGCTGTGCTAAATGCTTTATTCTTTCCTGAAACAGGGAATTTTCACTTTGCAAACACTTCCCCCCCTCCACCAAGTCAATCCCTATCAAATAAATGGGATTCTGTTCCGTTTTACCTCATTTCCAGATTGTGCAAGTTCTCCCCTTGTACGATGTGGAAAATCCAGGGATTATCAACCTCCTCATAAATACTGTGTGTTTTGTTCTTTCATGCTTGTGTTTAGGCTCTAAACTTCCATTTACAGCCCTCAAGCAATAGTTATGCTTTTTGTTACAGTTACTCAACAGTCTTATGGCAGTTCCAGTGTGGGCTTGGCTGCAAAAACACCCTCAGCTTTCTTCCCATCACCGCTTCTGTTCAGTTCATTGAAGTCCCAGCTCAGCCACCCATTCCAGTGACAAGGTAGTTTTGGTAAAAACGTTGATGACCTCCCATTATGTTCAGCTGATGTAACATGAATAGCCTGGACCAAAAGGTTACTTTTTTCCAGATATCACAAGATTTATGCAGAATTTGACTGCAATCAAAATGATGTGTGCTGGCCACAGCTCCTTTATCCGTTGACACGCTTTTACACAGGTAAAATTATAAACAATGTGGGATGCTGCAAAACATAATAGGCCATATTTTTTTGAAACATAATTAGATGTGTGGAGTTCAGTCTGAAAGTGCTTTCTGGTGGGGAATTAAATTTTATTTTTCAGAAAGCATGGTCCAAAAAGTCTGTTTAATTGTGTCCTTGACAATGCATTAATTTCTTACTTAGACTAGTGGAAAAAAATAATTACTAGGAGTACTTTCTGGATAAGCTTGAAATTTTATGAGTATCAGTTTGGCAGAGAGATTCTTTTTCACTCCCCTATGGAATTTGGAGGGAGGTGTGTTGGCTAAGGCAAAGGAGAATATGTGGCTTTATGATATTGTTTCTGTGATTGTAACATTGTCAGTGTGTGTCATTGCCCTTGAAGGGTGGAGGAAGACTTTGTTTTTCACTCTGCCAGTAAAAAATTTGCCATATTGTTAATACAGTTAATTTTTAAATTTCCTCCGTATAAAACTGTGGTGGATTATGTTTTGTGGGAGACTCTGTAAACTAAATGACTGGCATTTCAAAGGGCATCAAGGCACCTGGACTCTGTTCAGAAAGAAACTGCCTGTGTTTCTTATCTGCACAACTTCTGGGATTAAAGTTATACAAAGTATGAAGTTTTATAAGTATGAAGCATCTGACTTTTTTGCTTTGTACCACATCATTTATTCGGTCTTTGCATATACTTTAATCTGTATCTTTGGGTTGTTGTATAAACTAAAATTTAGCTCTCATATGCTTACACTTTTTTTTTCTTTTCTCTCCAGGAGAACCATATTCCCAGTGTCTTGCTAAAGGCCTGTTATTGGCATTTCTTATTTTACTTGCAGCAATTATGAGCAACCCTTGGTTTTCTAAAGTATGGAAGAGATAGGTAAAAATTATGGAGAAATATTCTTGGATTTTGTAGACAATTTATATAAACATTTAAAGATACATAAAATCAGTACTTTTACAGCTACAGAAAATGTCTGTTATTTAAAACGAAAAGTAATAAATTATTTTCAAGCTCTAGACTCTGTGTTTGGAGTAGCAAAGTTGCAGAGTTGACTTCAAGAGGTGGCGAGTCCAGCCCAGAGGCTACAGCGGGGTTGGGATTGTCCTCATGGATGGACCATTGATCTCTCAAGCTGGTTCTCTTCTCCTCGAGTAGAAGCTCCTCTTGACAGTAAACCCCTCATGCCCACCTATTTTTGGGGCAGTGGGCAGACTTCTCACACTTCAGAGAAGTCATAACGCTTCAGCTCTTTTCATGTGCTGACCTGAAATTCTCTTTTCCAGCAAATGCTTTGCATTGAGAACCTGCTGTGCCTGACCTGGGCTCCACAGGGTGTAGAAAACATCTACTCATTGTCCTTGGTTGATGAAACACAACATTTGGGATTTTCTTGTGGTTTGGATGGGCCACAAAGTTGAGGAGAGGACTGGAGCAGTTCCCCTATGAAGACAGGCTCCAGCTGGGGATGTTCAGCCTGGAGAAAATGTCGTGTGGAGACCTCAAAGCAACCTCAAAGGGACTCTTCATCAAGAACTGTAGAACAGGACAAGGAGTAATGGGTCCGAATTGAAAGAAGGGAAATTGAGGTTAGATATTAGGAAGACATTTTTTACTTTGGGGCTGGTGAGACACTGGAACAAGTTGCCCAGTGAGGTTGTGGATGCCCCAAGCCTGGCAGTGTTCAAAGTGGAGCAACCTGGTCTAGCGGGAGGTGCCCCTGCCCACGGCAGGAAGGGTTGGGACTGGGTGATATTAAGGTCAATTCCAAGCCCACACGGTGAGGCTCTGGGGGACGGTGCTGTGCAGGGTCAGGAGTGGGGCTCGATGATCCTTTTCGCCCCTTCCGGCTCGGCATTTTCTGTGATTCTGCGATGTTTTCTCAGTCCTGCATTTCTCCTTCTCACACAGCAGCCTCCCAGCGGGGACTCCGTGGCTGCCAGCGCGCCGGTTGCCGTTCCCGGTAGCTCCGCCGGCAGTGCCCGAGCCGGGCTCGCGCCGCCGCCGGTTGCGGCCACGTTCCCCGCCCGTTCCCCGCCCCGGAAGCGGCAGCCGGGCCCGCTCCGCCCCGCCATGGCCGCCCCCCGGCCGCGCTCCGCCCGCCCGCCGCGCTGAGCCCCCCGCTCCGGGAGCCCCGGGCGGTGCCGCCGCCATGGGCGCGCTGTTCCGCGGCGAGCCCGTGTGCCTGGCACAGCTCTTCCTGCAGAGCGGCTCGGCCTATGAATGCCTCAGCGAGGTGGGCGAGCGCGGCCTGGCCGAGTTCCGAGACGTGAGTACCGGCGGGGCTCTTGGGGCAGCGCGGGGGGGACGGGGATCCTGAGGGGGCCGGCGTGAGGGCCGAGCCGGGCCCGGCGCCGCCGGCGGGAAGGTGTGGGTTTGGCCTGATGGGGGGGTGGAAACTGCTTCCATTCCCATCTTTTCCCGACTCTGACAGGCAGGTGTATGGCCCGTCCTTGTGTGGCATTCGCTTGAAAGCAGGATCAAAGAATTGTTAGGGTTGGAAAGGATCTCTGGAGATCCCAGTCCAACCCCCTGCGGAGGCAGGGTCACCCAGAGCAGGTGACTCAGGATCCCGTCCGGGTGGGTGGGATGAGTGATGGGAAGTCAGTGTGGAGCCCCGGCCTCCCCGACGCTCTCGGGAGGAATGCTTTGGGATGGCTGTGTCCCATCTTTCTCATAGAAGTAGCTTAAACTTGGGGTTATTTGCAGCAGGATCCCATGGGAGAGCCCCTGCCCCGCCTTCAGCCTGAGTGTGTGTGCACAGCTAATGGATACATCTGCCTCACTGACAGACCGGCAGAGACACCTGCTCTGTGGGTTTATTGATCACAGGTTCCTGTTCCTGGAGGGGCAGTACACCTTGGAGGAAACTGCCTGCCTAACATAAGGTTGGGTTGGGCAATAATTAGCCTTGTCTCTGCGTTGTCTCATCATAATTATATGGTCTTTGCTTGCTGACTGCAGAATTTCTTCCAAATATACACTAGAAATGTAGCTGGCGAAATCTTTGCAGGGAAAGCTGGGAGGACTTAAATTAACAGCTAGTTAGTAAATATGGCAGGGAGGAGGAGGCAGATCTGTAAGAATTATTACATGAGTGTATGTTTAATATTTTGATGCTGTCATTCTAGTTACCTGATACATCATTTATTGTAGAAATAATGCATTAGTGGTTCTGATTTCATAGCTGGATAAGTAGTCATTTGCACATTGCACATTCATATTATGGGAATGTACGTAAAATGTAATAGTTCAAACAGACTGTGGAAAGGCATCACAACAAATTTGTAGAAATGTTTGTTAATAAACTTGTTAAACAATATTTTAAAACTGTAGAAATAAGATTAGGAATGTTTTTTTCCAGTAGATCTTGTTATTTTGTTGTTTGATTAAAACTACCCAATGGCATGGATAATTCTGCTTTAATAAAACCAGCTCTGCTATTTGAAGACTTTGTAATCTTTTTAGGTTTTTGTGCCTTCTCAGCAGAAAAGCACTTAGAGCACAGAGCTCATGCAAATTGTCTCCAGGAAGTTGCAGGAACAGCTGTGGTTTTTTAGAGGTGGTTACTATTTCAAATCCCTAATAAGCATTTTGTCCTTCTCCTTCAGCTTAACCCAAATGTAAGTGTATTTCAGAGAAAATATGTGAATGAAGTGAAGAAATGTGAAGAAATGGAAAGAATACTTGGTGAGCTTTATTTTCATGTCTGCCCTTTCTCACCTGTGGTATTACTAGAGTGGCACTACTGTCAGCTACGGGGTTTTTTTAACCTTCCCAGGTTTTGTGAGCTGTGAAATTTACTTACACCAAATATAGATTTGGTGGGGTTTTTTAAGCTCGGAAGTAAAGAACAGTTGCTAATGTGTTGCTGATAAATAATTGAGGCCATTTCAGTACTGACTGCTTAAAACCCTGCTGGGAAAATGGAAGCTTTGCTGTAAGATATTCCCTGTTTTTTCATATTGTGTAACTCAATACTGTTGATTTTCCAAGCACCCTCAAAAATACCTCAAGTTATTAATTGTGTTCTCATGGTAATTAATGAATAGAGAAGGGTATGCAGAGCGTTACAGCCAAGATGCAGATGTCTTCAGTGTGTCCTGAGGAAAAGTTACAATTGAAGGATTCCTTTTATTGGAATCTCCCATCCAGAGGCATGTGCTGGTCATGCCAAACCATCCCAGCAGCTATTTTGGCAATCTCCCTGCCCAATGTGAGTTGCATTTGTTGTCAAGATTGCTTAAGCCACTTTGTTTGAATACTTTTTATTCCAAACATGGGTCAGTGAGCAGCAAGTCTGTTTCTGGCAGAAAGGGAAAGAATTGCACGATTAGCAGAAAGTGGTATCGTGCAGCAACAACGAGGTTCTGTGAAATGGTAAAAGCTTCTTAGAAAATACTTGTTGGGAAAGAGAAGCCTCTGAAGTTTGCTTGCTTCTGCAGACTTCCAAGACAGGAATAGTTAGCGTGTTTTATCCCCACCACTCTTTCTTTGTTTTTGAAGACTTCTGTGCGTGCATTGTTGCTAAAATGAATGAATAAAATAGCCAGGGCCTGATGCTGCAGTGTGATCAGCACCATCAACAACAGCTGAAGGTCAACTATGCAGCACTCTAGGAAGTGTAGGCAATGCAGCTTCCTTTCTGATTCTATTTTTCTTCTCACTCCAGGGTATTTAGTACAAGAAATTAAAAAAGCAGATATTCCACTTCCTGAAGGAGATGTTGCTCCTCCTGCCCCCTTGCTGAAACACATTTTAGAAATCAAGGTAACTTCCACTAAACCAGATGCCAAAGTCTTAATTTCAGGCTTAATGACTTACTATCTTATTACTTATGACTTAAATTACCGGGGTGTGGCGGGGGGGCAGAAGCGGAAGATTTGTTTTTCTTTTTGTCTGATTCCTTGCTGCCACTGTTACTTCAAAGCCAGTGAGGTTTTTGGTATTAGCACAAAATTCCTGTGAAAGGATCAAAGCAAACTCAGGAGGTGGGCAGTCATCCGTTGTATTTTGATGGATTGGCACATTATACTGTTCCAGGCAAATTATCTTTAGGTGTAGTCCCTCAGCCTCATTTATTGCTTTGGGACTTATCTAAGGCTCTTTGTGCATCCAAAATTTCCAGATGTGTGGGATTTTTACTTGCCCAAGGCTCTGCAGGTGCTGGTCACACAGCAAAACGTGGTGCTGTGTTCTCTGAATGCTTTTTCTGGTGTTGCATTTGATATAGAAGCTTGTAAAGCACAGATGTAATTTTGAATAACATTCTGTTTTGTTGTAATTCTGTTAAAAGAATAAATGGGGTATCTTCCACCCTGTGCTATCTGCAATTCTAATTCCAGGTCTGCTTTATTTTGACACAAATTAGGAGCAGAGCAGCAGACTGAACAGATGCCAGTGGAGGATCAAGTGTACTCAATACACAGCAGTCTTAGGCAGACCGAGGGATAAAACCTATGGAGCTTTAGTTAATTAAGAAATGGGAAACGCCTATCATTGTGTCAAATTAATATGTGCTGAAAATGAATCCTACTCTGTTTTCCAAAATCCTGTAACTGATTCTGTATCTTTACTCTGTGTCTTAGGAACAGCTGCAGAAGCTGGAAACAGAATTGAGGGAAGTAACTAAAAACAAAGAAAAATTGAGGAAAAACCTGCTTGAACTGACAGAATACAAGTACATGTTACAGATCACACAGAATTTTGTCAGGAGAACACCTGAGGTACTGCTTGGGGTGTTTGACAGGGATTGTTGTTGTGTGGCATTTTTGTGAGTTTCTCTGTTGAATAGTTTGCAAATGAAGGTGTAGTTGTGTTATTTTGGTGCCTAAGTCATGCTAAGAAATTTTCAGTGTAATTTTGAAGCACTGACTATAATTGCTAAGAGCAGTGCACTTGAGATCCCAGGATCTCTCTGTTGCCTGAATTGAACACGGAAACGAGTTTTGTATTTTTAACTAAACAATTTACTTAATTACCTTTTCTTCCTTAGAATAATAACGGAATGAGGTTTTTTTTCCCCTGAAAGCTATGCATGTTCTTTCTTTTTATTTGCAAGTATGAATCCCATTTACATGGACATTTTGAAGAATTCCAGTCTGTGGAAAATGAGCCGTTGGTGGATTACAACCGCACGCACAGATTGAGTGCCTCGCTGGGGTGGGTATGGCATGTGCTGTTTCAGAATTGCTTCGTGGGGGGCTGTAAAGAATGGGTTGTTCTCTTAAAAGATGGCCTGTAGTGATTTCAGACGTGCCAGTTTTAGACACGACAGGAGTCTGGCCCCAATGTACCTTTGTAACAAACCCAGATTATTTGAAGAGATAAACAGGACAGCGCCCAAAAAAGCTGTCACAAAGCTTCTATGAAACCAAGCATGTGTGTAAAGGAAAATCTCTAAATCAGTACTTCCTTCTACTGTTTAAACTGTTTTTCTATGATAAACACACAGTGTTTTAATCACCTGGCAGTGTCAGTTGTAAATGTAACATTAATTGTGTTGCCTTTGAAATGTTGAATGGCTACTGCTGTCTATGGCATTGTTATGAGAGGGTATCGTGCCAAGGAAAAATAAGGAACCTCACTATCACATAAATAACCAGTTAGATGTATTGTAGTTGTGTGCTCAGGTCTGTACTCTGTTCATTTTGCAAATAAAAATTTTATACACAAACTGGTATTTTCCGTACCAGTTGCTTCCTGTTCAGGGTGATGCTTCCTTCCTTAGCCATGGCAGATATTAAATTATTTTGGTGATGTACTCTGAATTAAAATTTTTTTTTTCTTGTAAGTTTTATCTTACGTTCCAAATTTTTCCTTTTCCATAGATTCATATCTGGGTTAGTTCACATAGCAAAGATTGAAGCATTTGAAAAAATGCTGTGGAGAGTCTGTAAAGGCTATCCCTTTCTTACATATGCAGAGTTGGATAAGGCTCTGGAAGATCCAGATACAGTGAGTAAACATTGTAATGATCAGTTTATTTTGTTTGTACTTTTCATATGATTTGGAAGAATTGCTGCTCAGGTCTGTCTGCAGTGAATGGAAATGATTTCCCAGTGCTCTTGGAGGAAAAACTATTCTGAAGTATTAGAATTTGTAAGATTTTAAAATTTGAGGTTGTAGAAGTGGCAATTGATTTGTTGTGGCTCAGCTTGAGGAGGGCAGAACTTTATTGTGGAATAGTGGTGACTTTATGATTGGCCACCTTGATCAAAATACGTGGCATAAATGGCTGCTTGGATATTTATTAACTAGGTCTGTACAGTGCATTGCCTTTTAATGGCCATTTCACTTGTTCATTCAGTAGTTAAGACAGAGTCAAGTACAGCTAGTTCTCTGTGAAGTTCTTCCTGTGAACTTATAAAATTCATTTTTTGTAAATCAGCAATTATGGCAGCCTAATCTGTCACTTTTTTTTCTCGCTTGGATTCTAATTTGTTACCTTTTAAAAAATACTCTTTTCTTAGTAAGAATTCTGACCTAGTAAAATACAACGTTTCTTTGATTTTCCCTGGAAACTTTTTCTGTTTTTTTCTAATATTGAAAAAAAGAGAGATACTGACACAGTTGAATTTTATTGTTTAATTTTCACTAAAGTGATAATGCTACTAACACAGCTTTTTCTTATTGTTCAGCTTTGTTATTTAGCTCTATAATTATGTCATGGTGGAGTTGCTGGTTAAAACAAACTTCATCAACTTTACTTCTTATGGTTTTTTAGGGTGAAACCACAAAGTGGGCTGTTTTTTTAGTGTCCTATTGGGGTGAACAAATTGGCCAAAAAGTTAAGAAGATTTGTGACTGGTAAGAAGTAAAACTAATATATGTAATTTCTTCATACCTGGGTTATTTTCTAGTTGTTTTTTTTCCCTGCACCCCTTTCTTGTAAGTGTTGATTTTCAGACAAGGTTTTTGAAGTTAAATTTGTTCCTCCCCTTGTTGCATCCAGCTCTATAATTGTGCAGTGTACAAATAAACATGTGAGTCATTTCTCTTGCAGTCTTTACTAAGTACAGCCGAAATACTTCCTCTGAGTTGAATCTGTTCTGTGGTTATTGAGTGGTGTGTTGCAGATTTGACTGTGGCAGGGGGTTGTGTGATGTGTTTTGGTGGAGTTTGGTCATTTAACACAAACCTGTGTTCCTGCAGCTATCGCTGTCACGTGTTCCCCTACCCAGACACCACTGAGGAGCGCCAGGCAGTGGTCGAAGGACTCAATGTTCGTATTCAGGATCTCGAAACAGTGAGTAGAGGACAGGTTTCCTTTTGCTGGAGATGTTGCAGCATAGGAAATCCTTTGATGGATCACAGTGTTAAATACATGTTTCTAACATACATAAAGCTTTGGAGCTGATGTGACAGTAAGTTGTGTCCCTGGTCTCATGTTGCACGTATCTGTTAAACCTCACAGCATTTGGCATTGACTTCTGTTTTCAGCAGAGGTTTGCTTGCCCTCCTAAAACCATGCCTAGCACTGGACACGTACAAGGTGCTCTTGCTGTGGTCAGCACAACCACTGTCACATTCTCAGTGAAATCTTTGGTTTTTCTCAAACAAAGGTGCTGAATAAAACTGAGGAATACTTGCGCCAGGTCTTGTATAAAGCATCAGAATCTATCTATACTTGGGTTATCCAAGTGAAGAAGATGAAAGCCATTTACCACGTCCTCAACCTGTGCAGTTTCGATGTCACAAATAAATGTTTAATTGCTGAGGTTTGGTGTCCAGTGGCTGATCTCCAGAATTTGCGCCATGCGTTGGAGGAAGGCTCAGTAAGTCACCTGAATGCTCACTGATGTTAAAGCTTTTGTCTTGAGCTAACTGTACAGATAAGGAAAGAAAATAACTATTAACAGTAGACTAAAAGTAGGCACAGGCAGATCTGGGCCTCTGTATAAAACAAATTTTTTATAAGAAGGGCCTTTATTTAGTGTTGTGTGTGGTGGGGTTTTTTTTCCTTGAATAACTGTTTTGTTGGACTTGAGTTCAGCTGGGCTCGCAGTGCTGTTTGCAGTCATGGAGAATGTGCCAGTTCGTTTGTGTTGGTTTTTGTATTATAAGAGAGAATTTATAATAACAAATCTTTGTTTTATGATACTGACTGATGAATCTCATCTGATCCTTGATATGAAGTAAGAATTAGAACACTGTGCATAATAGTTTTAGAGGGGGCACAAAGGGATAAATGTTAAACTTGGGGCTTAATTTAGTGGTATTTTGGGATCAGTGAAATTGCTGATAGAGCAAATGTTTTCACTTTGATTAGATTAACAGAGTTCTTACACAAATGTATCTTCTGTGTGTAATTAGAGGAAGAGCGGAGCTACAATTTCCTCATTCATGAATACCATCCCAACAACACAACCTCCTCCAACTCTGATACGTACCAATAAATTCACCTCAGGGTTCCAGAGCATTGTTGATGCTTACGGAGTTGGAAGCTATGGGGAAGTTAATCCAGGTTGGTCCTTCTGAAAGCTGAGCTGAGCGCTGTGCTGTCGTTGCTGCTGAATTGGACACTGGCAAAGGCCAAATGGTGACAGTCATACTGCTTGTTGGTAGCTGTTTTGAAATTTTAGTACCTCATCAAAAGCACAAACAATGCTCTAAGCAGCAAGATGGGATTTGGTTTTGCTGAGTAATTTTAGCATGAAAGGTAGTGATTAAAGCTGTATAATATTTCTTTTATATGTTTTACTTTGGGTAAGGAAGATATTTAGGGAAAAAAAAAAAGAAAACTGGCAGTGGTTATTGATCTTACTGAAGTGTGGGGTTCGTCACTTGAAAAATTCAGCTTGTTGTATAGCCCATTTAATATATACTTGTAGCTATGTTGATTGTCATTCTGCACAGCAGAATGTTCCTTATGATATAGACCTGAAATACCCACAGAAGAAGAGCTGTGGTTGGGTTTTATTTCCTGGGCTCACATTGTTATCCTCAGAATTGTCAGCTACTGCTCAACTGTGAAGTTGTCATTGCTAACGGATACACAATAAACATTAAACAGTGTGGGGTAAAAGGTGTATGAGTAGGGGATGAAATGTCTTTCAAACTTAAAAACTTTGAGAGATTTAAGTATGGAATTGCTTGGAGATAATGCAGACAGAACATCATCTGTTGTGCTGTGCCTGAAATCTGTTGTGTTACCCTTGCAGCTCTCTATACCATCATCACTTTCCCCTTCTTGTTTGCGGTTATGTTTGGAGACTTTGGGCATGGGCTACTCATGTTCATATTTGCACTTCTGACGATAATGTATGAAAACCACCCTAGGATAAAAAGAGCACAAGATGAGGTAAAAGGAATTACAAATTATTTACTTCCCATCCAGCCAGATCACTTGAATAGCCACTGTGTTTCTGAATAGTACTGGTTTTTGCATGCGCATTTAATTAGAGTTTTTTTCATTCTTTTAGGGTTTTCTGTGTTTAAAGCCGCCCTTGAGGCTAATGTAATACCTTAGTAATACTATTCACTTTCCTTGAAAGAGCAGAAATAATCAAGTTGTATCAAAGACTTAGAAAAAAATTAATTGATACTTTTAAGCTTGTCTTTCCTTCTGCCAGGACTACTCAGTGATGTGTTTTACAGAATGGCATTACAGTGACAACCTGAGGAGAAAACTAATTTTTCAAATTCCACCTCCTATTGTTTCTAGAAGGAGTTGCAGTTTGAAATTTATTAAACTTCACTTTAACTAATTTTTTAATCAGATGGGTTGGAATGCAGGAACACCTATGTCTCTCATTAGAATTATATTTAATTAAGAATGGCTGCAAATGTGTAATTTCTTGTAAAGTAGTCCAAGGAAGGAAACGGCTTAGAAAGACACTTCCTTACTGTAAGGATGCCAGTGAGAAAAGTCTCGGTGTGTGTCATGGAAGCTCATATTCCTTAATGACTGTTCATAAAAAAAATTCGGTTTTTAGAAGTCTTTGTGTGTCCAAAAATGTGTTTCTCTTAGAAATGTGTAGCTAACCATTGCTCACATAACAGATGATAGTCTCTATTTTTTCTTTTTTTCCAATACTGACAGATAATGAAAATGTTATTTGAAGGCCGATACGTGATATTGTTAATGGGGCTGTTTTCTATATACACTGGATTGATCTATAATGACTGTTTTTCAAAATCAATAAATATATTTGGATCTGGATGGAATGTTTCAGCAATGTTTGAACAGAAGGTTTGGAGGTGAGTAGCATATTTGCTGTACCATTAAACCAGAGATGTATTTCCTGCAGCAGTTTAACCCTTTTGTTCACATGTTTTAACTGTCCTGTTATGGTTTGTCTTTACGTTGATGTTTTAGTTTGTCTCCATTTAATATATTTTCCAGGTGTGTGTGTATGTATATATAAAGATTTTCAGAGGAATAGAAAACACAGGTCTAGTTTTGGAGGAATTTGTCCTAGGTCATGCTTCTGTAGTGAATAGCTGAGCAGCATTAGCATCTACTAAAATAAATCAGCTATTAATGAAGTAAATTAATTACCTTGCAATCATTAGTCTCTGCACAGCTTTTCATGATAGTAAAAAAAAAATTTTAAAAAAATTTTAAAAAATAGTCTATGTGAATTGTCAAATCTAGTTTTTCTCAGAGTGGGATAACGTCATTGATTTGAGGTGTCATGGCCCTTTGGTATTTCAGTGTTCACAGCTTGCATCTCATGGTGCCTTACAAAACAGGATGTGGCTTAAAATAGTCAAGACCACTGGCTTTGGTTAAAATGCGAACGGGTTGTGTGTGCTAATTAAAAACTATATGAAAATAAAGTAGAAACTTCCCCAAATGCAAAAGGGAAAAAAGGTAGCAATTATTCTTTGGGTGTTTGACAGTCAATTTTATGCAAAAGCAAATTGTGAACTTTTAAAATGAAACTTTCAGTTCTAGGGGAATGTGGAATAAAATCCATAAACTTTCTTTTGAAAGATACTGTGAATTAAACCCAGATTGTGAGGTTCTAGGTGGTTTTTTTGCTATTGTTTTTATTAGTCAGGATCTTTGCACTTAGCAATCCTTTTCTGAAGTGGCAGTGGGTGACTTAGGTAAAGGAAAGCAGGAGCAGTGTCCTGCAGAACTGAAAGTATATGTTGTCATTATGTTTAAAGTGTCAAATGTGAGTATGTTTTTCTTTCACTGCAGCCCTGCGGATCTGAGAGCTAATCGATATTTAGCACTGGATCCAAATGTTTCTGGTGTGTACAACGGAGTTTATCCCTTTGGAATTGACCCGGTTAGTTTTATTCTTTTTAATTATCTAGTTGTGATGATCAGTTTTTGTCCATTAGATTTTGGTATGTGTATATGTAAGATAAATCTTACTGTGGAAAAAAAACATTTCTGTTTGCATTCTCCATTCAACAAGACCTTTTCTTCTGGCAAGTCAAAGATAGAACTATTTTTACAAAACTCAAATTTCAGTTGTGACCTCCATCTGAGGGAGAATTCTGGTCTCCAATAGAAAAAGGATACTGGTTTATTCCTTCCGTTATGGTGTTCTTTCAATGCTGGTTTGGTGTTTTCTTCTTCAGATATGGAATTTGGCAAGCAACCGTCTCACATTTTTGAATTCATTCAAAATGAAAATGTCTGTGATCTTTGGAGTGACTCACATGACTTTTGGAGTTGTATTGGGGCTGTTTAACCACTTGTAAGTACAAGAAGTTAAAATAATACTAACGTATTTTCTGTAAAGTCTGGAATTATAAGAGTTAATCTTGTAAGAGAAACTGGAATTATTTTTTGAAAACAGAATAATAGTAATGGTGAAAACTGTTCTTAAAAAAAGACAATAATGGACAGGTTTTCCTTCACAGGTGTAAGATGATGGTTCAGTATTATAGTAAAAAATCCCAAAACAAAATAATACAAGACTTCATTTCACTTGTTGGTAAATAAAGATCCATGTTTCTTACAGTCTTCATTTCCACTGAAATACTTGATTAAAATTTCACTGAATAAAATCAGCTTTGGATTGTAGTCTCAGTCTTGCTGTTTAACAGTGCTTTGTTTTATTGAAATCATATTTGGGCCATGTTGATCTTTCTTTGTAAAACTTATTTTTTATTTTTTCCCCCATTTTTATCTTTTAGGCATTTCAAGAAGACCTATAATATTTATTTGGTTTTTATTCCTGAACTTTTATTCATGTTGTGCATATTTGGCTACCTGGTGTTCATGATCTTCTTTAAATGGTTGGCATACTCTGCAGAGGACTCGACATCTGCCCCCAGCATTCTGATTCAATTTATTAACATGTTCCTGTTTCCTAGTGGTGAAACAAAGAGCTTCTTCAATGGCCAGGTGAGTAATGTTCTTCTAGGCTTTTGGAGATCCTGTGCTCCCTGTGCAGATAATAAAGGAAACAGGGATGGGTTTTCCTACTTTGGATTTTGTAATCTAATCTAATTTTTCCCCCCTCCTCAAACAGGTTCCTCTGCAGAAGTTTTTACTTAGTGTTGCTTTTCTTTGTGTTCCTGTTATGCTGCTTGGCAAACCACTTTATTTATATTGGTTGCACAGCGGAGGCCGAGGCATAAGAATGTACAGGGTAAGTACTGACAGGCACTCACACATTTCCTCAGTGTAGGAGAATTCAGCTGGTGGTGTAGTGCACAGAGTATGTCCTTACTGGATATTTTATAGAATGGGTTGGGCTGGGTTGGAAGGGAACTTAAAAGCTCATCTCATTCCACCCCCTGCCACGAGCAGGGACACCTTCCAATCCCAGGTTGCTCCAAGCCCCGTCCAGCCTGGCCTTGGACACTTCCAGGGATGGGGCAGTCACAGCTTCTCTGGGCAACCTGTGCCAGGGCCTCCCCACCCTCACAGGGAAGAATTTCTTCTGTGTATCTAACCTAAACTTCAGTTTGACCCCATTACTCCTTGTGCTATCACTTCAGTTTCTGCTCAGTTTGGAAAGTTTTGGACTGAAATACATAATAGTACTTTGTTCCTATAAATCTTTTTGCCTTTGCCTGCGACTGACTGCTTTTAAGTAAATTTAAAAAAGGACAGTGGCAGCCTGCTTGAATAGACAATACATTCCCATTTTGTAGAGTGGCTACAAGCTTATCCGAAAAGAAAGTGAAGAAGAACTTTGTCTCCTGTCATGTCATGATGTTGAAGAAGGCAGCAATCATTCAGACAGTGGGCACAGAGAGGGCGATGCAGAGGAGGTAATGTTTTTACTTAATCTCTAGTTTCTGTGTTCTTAAAAACAAATTAGAAGGGGGCAGTCAATAGATAACCTGTACACTGCATGCTGAGAAGTTTTGAAGAAAATCAGCTGAGCCTTTACAAAGACCTTGATTCCCAACTGCAAGTTTATCTTTTCTTTTAATCTTTTAGCTGAACTTCGCAGATGTTTTTATGAATCAAGCAATTCATACCATTGAATACTGTCTGGGATGCATCTCTAACACAGCCTCATACCTGAGACTCTGGGCATTAAGTCTTGCCCATGCACGTAAGTGGGGGTGGGTTTTTTGATATTTTTGGGAGTTTTTTCCTACATTCGATTTTTAATGCTGTTAGGGGGAGGCTGGCCTGTTCAAGTGATACTACTATGAAACACACTTTTTCTTAGTTAAAAACAAATCCCTATTTAAACTAATCATGATCTATGGAAGCCTCCAGACTAAAACTATGAATTTATGTAAAATATTGCTCTCTGATTTTGACACTGAGCTGTGTCTTCAAATATTTGAGGGGTTGGGGGCAGCTCTCTGGGGAGGTGGATTGCTTATAGATCCCGTGTTCAGCAGGTGCTATTATATTGTTTAAATGAGCTGGTCAGAGTGGCTCAGTGGGTGAATGTACTCAGTATCAATATTAATTATGACAACTTTTTTGTTTTTATTAGAGTTGTCAGAAGTTCTGTGGCAGATGGTGATGAGAGTGGGTCTCCGTGTGGATACCAAGTATGGTGTCTTGCTGCTAATCCCTGTTCTGGCATTCTTTGCTGTGCTGACAGTTTTTATTCTGCTGGTCATGGAGGGCCTTTCTGCTTTTCTCCATGCTATACGACTTCACTGGTACGTTCATTCTTTTTCTGTATACCACCTTAGCATATACTGGCTTGTTTAAGAGGAATTTTTATGGCAAAATTTTAGGTGTTTTATTAAAAAGGGAACGTGTAAAATTCAGCAGCCTCATTGCTACTGCAATACATTTATGTAATTACATTAAATAGATGGCTTGTTAGTTGGATTTGATTGTTCCTCTGGAATATTTTCAGTAGATTCAAATATTATATTGGCTTATGATGCATTTTAACTTCAATCACATTCACAAAATATAAGTACATTTGATTTGTAGTATTGCAGCTTTTCATAATGTAGACTATTAGTAACTTGGATAAGCATTTTTAATTTCAGTCTGCTTATCTCACTCTATGGTTTCAGTCTATTCACTTCTTTGGTTCAATGGAACATATATATTAGTGGGGCTGCCAACCCATAAGTATTTTAATCCTTTCTTAGTCTTAATATCACAAGCTCTGGTTTTTGGAGTGGATTCAGAGCATGTTTAATTTGAAACCTGATGAAATTTACAGCTTAAACAAAGGCGTATGGTGTTCAAAGACAGGAGGCAGAGCTCCGTGCATGACAGATTGTCCTCATGATATTGCATGTTTGCAAAACAATTAACTACAAGTCACTCAGAAACAAATTAGTAATCCAGAAGTAAGAAATGAGCCATTCCAGCCCAGTTTAGTGCGTGTGGGTCTCCTGAGAAACATGAAGTTAGCCTGGGACTATGGTGGGAAGGTTAAATAGCGGCACAGAAAACAAGTGAGAGGAGCGGAGTTGGTTTTGTTCAGCCTCTTGTGTTGCATAGTTGTGTCCCTTGGAAACTCACTGTGGATTCATGTACAGATTCTGGTTTTTTGTCTCGTTTCAGGGTGGAATTTCAGAACAAATTTTACTCCGGTGGAGGATACAAGTTTACACCTTTCTCTTTTAAGCACATTTCTTTACATTTTAATAAAGATGGTGCATTATAGTTTGGCTGCTGTCAGCAGAAATGTTTGGAATTGTCTGCAAATAACCACGTGATAGGATCTTGCCTATGAATGGTTTCTTGTGGAACAAAGTGGTTTTCACTGATTGCCTTATAATGCAGCCAAATAATTCTGTAAAACATACCTCCCATAGCAAGACATAGCAGATCTGGTGCGTCTTGTAAAATATATAAAATGTACATTTTTCTTGATAAATTAATGTTGTAAATTAATTTTATTCTTAAAAAAACCCAGTTGTTACTGCTTGTCCTGAAACCCATGTAGGCATTTTTTTTTGAGTCTCTTTATTTTCTTGAATGGTTATTTTTAAGTTATCTGAAAGACTTTTCATTATATTAAACATCCATTACTAATCGCATTTTTAACCCAGCTGCATCTTGTGCACTTTGGGAACCATTCAACAATGCAATAGAAGCAATATCTGTTTTCAGGATGTATTCGAGGATGATTATGAAGTGTAAATTTATATACACCAATGCAATGTGCTCTTTTTTGGCATATTTAAAATTGCACTGGAAATGTTATCTATTCATTCTGGGTTCTTCCCGGAGTTACTACTTTAAGCTTTTGGAAGCCACACTGATATTTATATTTAATGTTCTGGAAGAAGGCAGGATTAGAAGTATTACTCCTCTTTTTTTTCCCCTGTAGTGAGGAATAACTTTTGCACATGGAATAAAGAATTGGCCTCGCTCCCTGTTTCTGTTTGGCTGTAAGGACACACACAGAGCTCTACCTGATGTTGTAGAACCTAATTTATAACGAACAGGTGGACAGGGATCGTTTTATATTATTTTTGTATCGGTGTGAAAGTGGGGATATTGCCATGATATTTTAACATCTGTGCCATACGAACAGCACAAATTAAATTTTGCACTTGTTTCATACGAATTCCCAATAAAGCCTCGTTTGCGCTGTGCCGAGCGGGCCCTGTGTTTGTCCGTAGCCCTTTCCCTGCCCCAGGCGGCGCTGAGGGGAACGAGCGGCTCTGAGGGGAACGAGCGGCTCTGAGGGGCGGCGGGCGCTGAGAGGAACGAGCGGCGCTGAGGGGAACGAGCGGCCGTGGGGGGCGGCGGGCGCTGAGGGGAACGAGCGGCTCTGAGGGGAACGAGCGGCCGTGGGGGGCGGCGGGCGCTGAGGGGAACGAGCGGCTCTGAGGGGCGGCCGGTGCCGCGGGCATCAACGCTCGTGAGGGGCGGCCCGTGCTGAGGGGAACCAGGGCTCGTGAGGGGCGACTGGCACTGAGGGGAACGAGTCGCCGTGACAGCCGGCCGGTGTTGAGGGGCACGGGCGGCCGCTGCCGAGAGGAAGGAGCGGCCGTGAGGGGCGGGCTCTGTACGGGAACACGGCAGCTCGAGGCGCCTCCTGAGGCGGGCGCGGAGCTTCCCGAAGCGGGCGCAAGGCGGGCAGCAGCCGTCGCTCCTCCCCGCACCGTTGCCGTGGCCACCGGGAGGCGTCGGGCCGGTTGCCGCCATGAGCCTGGACGACGTGCGGGTGCAGTGGCTGCGGGACCGAGCGCTCGCCCTGCTGGGTCTGAGCGACCCGGCGTCTTTCGAGGAGCTGCTGAGCCGCGGCGAGGAAGCGCGGCTGGTGCTGCGCTTCTTCGGCCTTGGCGCTGAGGGCGGCGAGGATACGAGCGGGGCGGGCTCGGCGCTGCTGCTGCTGCGGGCCGAGCGGCCCGGCCGGGACGGTGAGGAGTGGGTGGGAGAGGGTGCCGCTGCCCTGACCCGCTGAGCTCTCCCTGGGCACCGCCTGGTCCCAACTCCCTGTTTCCCCCTCCCTCAAACCCCTCTTTGTCCCATCTGCTGACTCGTAGCCCCATGACTGCTGTGTCTTTACCCCTTTTCCTGCCTCTCCATCCCTTGGTATGTGTCCTCCTGAACCCCTTCTATCCCACCCTTTTCTAGAATTTTGTTCCCTCTGTTTGTGCCTTGGTGGGATTTGCATCATCCCTCTGCAGAGTGTTATATCAGGCTTTCCTCCCATTTTGCATTTGTGCAGATGCAGGTGGCACGAATGAGCGTTTCTTTGTGGCTTTTAATGAAATTCCTGAAGAATTTGTGTCAAATTTTACTGTGTATTTTCTGAGAGACACCAAAGGTATGTGCCCTGAAGAACTGCAGCCTCAGCGTTTTCAGTTTTGCATTAAACAGCACTTCTCATTGTGAAGATATGATAGAGACTGGGATTCGGGATAGTGCACATCCAACTTATTTAACTGGGTAGGAAAACACTCAAAGCCAGGGATCAGGGATGTTTTGTCACTTGACAGTATTTCTGTGCAAGATTTTCCTCATCTGTCTGTAGAATAAGACTTCAAATCAAGGCCACTGTTCTTTTGAACAGAAAACCATTTTCTAACTATCAGGCTGGGTTGTAAAGACTTAGAACCAGATGATGACATGGAAGTATTTTTCTGACCTTTCTGAAAAAAGTATCTGCACTATTAAAACCAGCACGAGTTTTGAGCATGACTTGCACCAAACCTAGTAGTGTTTTATTGGAGTTTTAACTTATTATGAAGAGGACTTCATGATTTATACTTCCTGTATCAATTAATTAGATTTATACTATTTGTATACTGTTTAGAAAGAGTTGCTGTACCTAATGACCTGACTGAAGCTCATGAGATTCTTCCTCAAGTGATAAAGTCTGGTATGCTGACTGATGATACTCTCTTGATGCTAAAGAATGCCATCTCACAGGTAAATGAGTGACAGCTTTTATATATGGAGTCTTGAGTGTTTCTAGGAATGATTTGCCCATTTAGTATTATATGGGCTATGCGTAAGAAAGATTAATATTTAGTAAGTGACCTTCATATGAATGAAGTTTTTGTTAATCCTTATTTGATATTTTGTTTCCCCTTTTCTTTTCTCTCTGTGAGAATCATTTAAGACTGTGACACCAGACACCTTTACTTCTGTGCTCACAGACTTTCATAAAGACATGCTGGAGCTATTCCCCTGCAGAACCTGAGGCAGAGGGAATGATGCTAAGGAGGTGAAATGGAAGGAGACACACTTAAATTAAATTTGAGAACAATATCTAATGGTTAAGTGAATTGCTAGTAAGCTGACTTTTTTTTAATATGAGCCATCTAATCTATGGCACCTGTTTGAATCCTAGGAGTTTTCACCAGCTCTTTCCTATGGTCAGCAGCAGACTGAGAAAACTTCCTCTGATTCAGACAGTGAAAACACAGATTCTGAAGAAAGGAATTTGTCTAAGACTGAATCTGAAGAAAAGGAAGGACAGTCTGTGGCAGACTCTAGTGCTCTAATGAGGAATGAAACTCAGCTGGTTATACCAGGTGAAGTGAATGTTTTGCCTCTGCCAGCCCTGGTGATTAGTGCACATGGCAGTAGAACGAGGTTCACCTGAGAGTGGCTTTATGAAGAATAACAAATACAGTTTCTGGGGAAGCTCTAGATTTGATTAAAGCTGCTCTTTGCTGATACCAGTAGTGCTTTTCCCACCCTGAAGCATAGCAGGCAGCATGGAGAAATGGATGAAATCAGTGGTAAGTCTTTCAAACAGTTTGGAGTAAGAGTAGGAGAGGGGGTAGACATACCACTTCAGGGGACACAGCCCATAGCAGGGTATGGAATGTGTAGGTCAAACCAGACTTTCACCTATTGTTTGTCTCTTCCCTACCAGGGACTGCTGTCATGCCATGAAGGAGAGCGTAGTGGCCTACAATAGGCAGATTGATAATATTCAGTAAAACCCTGTTCCTAATTTTTAATAGTTAGGGAGTGGGTTAAGACTTGAAAGCTGAGAGTTTTCCTGTATTCTAGGAATATATATTTGTTTGCACTGTGTTAACTGTCAAAAAACTGAATCTATTTTGCCCTATTTTCAGAAAGGCAGAGCAGGTGCCAACAAGAGGGAAGGCAAAAGCCATTCCAGTGGTGCCACGTTACCAATGTTGCCAGAACAAGAGAGTTCATTCCCTTGCATTTTCTTCCAATAGGAGGTCTTAAACTGGAGATGCCAACTATAAATCTAGATGGAGAAATGACTGTTCTCGCCACAGTTCCAGAAGTGGTTCAGTCTCTGAAAAGCTGTGCAGTGAGCTGGCAGAAGTTAATATCCAGAGTTCTACAGGAACAACTGAAAAAGGTTCCCCAGGTAATGTTGCTTATAACAGCAAGATGCTTTTATTCCTGGAGACTTTGCTTAATTTCCCACAAGAACTGTGTTCATTTTCAATTTCTCTTCATATTTGGTTGTTGGAAAGCCATTCACTAGTTCTTGAAAAGTAGAACAAAAGTAGTGAGGACCTGTGTGTCTCTGGGAAGTAGAATATAAACAAAATATGAAGTAATTAGCTGCAGATCTTAGCTACACAGCATAATTGTGGAAAACTAAGGGACTTTTGTTATCTGCACTCTTCTAAAGAGCCATGAAGTACTAAAAGCTGCAGTGATTAATTTTTTTGTAAAATAGACAGCTATATTTTTTGCTTTTTTGCAAAAAAGTGATCTCAAACAAAAGAAAAAATTCTTATTTTCAGGTTTTGGTTTTTCAAACAAAACACATATATAACTAATACCATTAAACATACTGAAGGATTTTACGCCTGTAAAGCCACCTGTGCAAGAGCCATAAGCTCAGGGATATACTCCCCATGAGCAGCTCCCTTCAGTGAGTGTAAAAGTCTTTATTTCAAGGATCTTCTTTTGTCTGGCTTTTTGCACAGTTGAATCATGTCAAGTTTCTTTCAGCATAAAGTGTATTGAAAAGAAGGAACAAATATAATCCTGGCTATAAATTTTCACTCTTTCCTACTGGTAATTTAGATTTTTTTATTTGATTCCACATTACCTGTAGGGTAACAGTCCACTTGCAGAGATTGACCTCTGGCGTGAAAAGCATGCTACTTTAAGTGCTCTTACTGAACAGATAAAGCTTCCAGAGGTGCAAAAAGTCTTGGAAATATTACAGGAAGCTGAATCTGAGTTTACTGAAGATTTACAGATAGTCTTGAGTGACCTCAAAAAACATCACATGGAAGCTCAAGATAATGTTAAGTTTCTTTCAACTCTCGAACGCCATTTGAAGGTACCTGTCCTTGAGAAAATTTTGTAGAAGTTTGAACTCTAGTTACTTGAGTTTGGTTTCTCTGTTGATGTAATCACCTCTTGTTTATTTTTTCACTTTTTGTCAGCAATAAAGATACACTCTAGATTAACAAATTATATTTAATTTTAAAGAAGAGTTGCTTATTTTGTTTGAATACAGTGGTTCTAATGTTTGAAAGCCCAGAGCTGTGAGCACTTGGTTTGTAGTCCGACCTTGGGAGAATTTGATGGCATAGCTGATCTGGGGAAAACAAAACATTTCTCTACTCCATTTTTTTGGGTGGTTTCAACCACAAATTACAGCTGATGTTTCAAAGTTTAAATTGTATTAAAGATCATCCAAACTAAGAGTTGAGCCAAAATTTAAAATCAGGACCTAAAATCATTTGGAGCAAAAGATGCAGATTTGCACATTGTTAACCACCTGTGTTATTTAGGCACCAGGATGTCTCCTTGTCCAGGTTATTTGTTTAATAATGTCACAGACTTTCTTAACCTGGGGAATCTACAGAATAAATATTAGTTTATCGAATGTGAATTTGTATTGTTTTCATGACATCCACAATATTCATTTCATAGAATTTATCAACTGGCACTCTGGCTGATGTTACCTCGAATACAATCCCTTCCCTGCTGAATGCCCTGAGAATGGTGTGGATCATGTCTCGGCACTACAACAAGGATGAGCGCATGGTGCCCCTCCTGGAACGGATTTCATGGGAGATTTCCGCGAGGGTGCGCAAAGCTGTGGATCTGCAAACGCTGTTTAGGTAAGTGCTGGATTCCTCTTTAACTGGGCTGTATTTATTAAAAGCTTTCCTTGTCTTACACGAAGTGCAGTAGGTAATACTGCCACCAAATAGGTGTCAGCATTTTTCAACCGTCTGAAGTTGTATTAGAAGGTCAATTAAAAGTCAATTTATTTTGTAATTGTCATAAATTACTAAATCAGCCCTGAAGAAATAGGTGCTTGTCCTCTTGTCTTGAAAGGACATAAAACAATAAAACAAATAGAAATACAGTGGTAAAAAAGTGGCATAAATATAATCAAAATCAGTCATGAAATAATATCTCCTCTCAAAATCACATTGAAAATAACTTATAATTTTTCCTTAGATCTTGGATAATTAAAAGCTGCTTAACCAGGGTATATTATTCCAGTTGAGATACAATTTTTTTATCTATAGTATTTCTATCTATAATATCTTAATTGTGTTGATTTGATTAATAGAGAAGATATAGCTGCTGCAAAAATTAAAGTAACAGAAGCCAAAACCACTCTTGAACAATGGAAGAAATGTTATTTTACTACTTGTATCCAAGTTGAAGAATCAGGAAGTGAGAGATACTGGAAATTTGATGTGAAACGTTTATTTGAGAAAACTGATTATATGGCTTCAATATGTCAAGAGCTGCATGATGTTTTTCAGGTACTAATATAGACAATAAATAAAGAGATTGTGTAATCACTGTCTTCTTCTGTAGAGGAGAGTCTTTTGTGTTGTAGATGTTGACTTGTTAACAGCTTTTAGTTTTGTGCTTAAGACCTGAGTGGTGCCTCTGATTCCAGCAAACCTCTGTTTAATGCTGGAGATGGAATAACTCTTCTGCAGGTACTGGCTGGGGAAAGGTGCTACTATGTTCATGGTATGAACACAGAGACTTGCAGCAACTGTTTCACACATTTGTGATTTTCATGAGTTGCCAGCTTAATGAGATGAGTTAGATAAAATACCATTTATGTATACTAAAATACAAAATTTGGCCATCTGTGAATCTGTGTATTAATTGCAGAATAACATATGAATGAAGAGATGCTGTGCTTAGGCTAATTTAAGCCAGGGCAATTAGCAATATGGTCCATCAATAAACTGTATGTACAAACTGTGTGAAAATTGGAGTGAAAAGGACTAATAACTGAGTATTATCTGTTAAAAAACTGAAGTGCTGGGCCTGTAGATTGCTGTGTTTTTTTTCAGTGTCTTGTATTAAAATATTTGAAATTTAAATCACAGCACAAACTGATCATTCTCTGAGTGGTTGATATTTTTTAAAGAAAAAATTTAACAATAATGTGTTAAGTGGCAGAAAAAATACTAAAAAGAAAGCTTTATGGTATGATCTTCTGAATTAATAGGTCACTGAAGAGCTTTACAATATATTTATTCCTGAACTGACAACTGTGACAGAAAATCCAAAGGGTGTTGATAAACTATGGAGAGAAGTAAATATAATAATTAGTCCTATGGAAGACCTGACATTTGACCCTTTCAGCATGGAAAGTGCACATGACTGGGAATTAGTTATGGAAGAATTTAGAGAAGACCTTACAGTAAGTACCATATACTGTGATTCCCAAAAAATGGTAAAAATAAGCTCGACTACTATTATTAAAAAGTATTTTCATTCTGCCACCCTTTCTTGGTATTGTAGGATGACTTTCTAAGTGACAGGGTTTCTTTGCTTTCTTCCTTTGTTTAGGATATTGAAGAAAAGATGAAAAGATTTATTGATGAATCTTTTAAGACCCTTCGATCAGCAGAAACTGCTTTTGACATGCTGTTAAAGTACAAACAAATCCAGATTCGTGAAACTATTCGTAAGCAGCTCATGAAGAAGTTCAGTGATGTTTTGGAAAAATATTGTAAAGAGGTAATTCAGTTTAGGGATTTTTTTATTTAGTGCATGAAGTTTTTTACCTGATGAAAATCATAAATCTGTATATGTCTAAATACCTGTGTGGTGTCATTTACTATCTAAAAGACTGAAAACTTTTATAAATAAATATGATAATTGCTCTCTTCTTTTTGGAGCCAATTGGAGAAATAGTCTGGTTAATTTGCTGAAATGGTTGTGCACATCTGTATACGTGAGACACTGTGTGGGAAGTGGAAGGTGCTCTGAATGCAGCAAGGCTTGTGGCTATTCCTGCACCTTGTAACCAGCAGCTCAACAGGAGACCTTCCTGAGAAAATGGATCTTTTATATCCTACAGCTTTCTTGTAGTGGACAAGTTCATGGTATGACCAAAATGTGTCAGAGATCAACTTTGGAAGGCAGAAATAATTCTGACATATAGAAGAAGCCTGTATGTCGGAAAGCTTTTCATGTCAGCTTTTTTCTTGATATTTCAAAGAACATTGAACTTAACAATAAAATGTAATCTTACAGAAAATGCTGCCATAATGGCAGCTCCATAAGATAGAGAAAGGTAGACAAAAGAATTATTTTTATACTGCCACTGGAATTAGCTTCAGAGCTTGTGCTGTGTCTCAGACAGTGATCATGGACAAGCAGTGGGAAAATGATTCTTTGTAATATTTTATTCTCTTCTAGGTTGAAATTGTTAAGCAAATCTTTGTTCAGAACCTCAAGGATCCGCCTCTGTACAAGAACCATCCTCCAGTGGCTGGGGCAATAGCCTGGTCCCGATCCCTTTTCCGTCGGATCCAGCACACCATTGTTCGATTCCAAGAAGTAGAGGAGTTGCTTGCTACTGAACGTGGAAAGGAAGTATGTTGGTTCTTTTGGTACTTGATGAAGGAAGAAATACTTTTGTTACGCACTTCTAATGATGTGAAAGTGCTCTAATGTGAGGGGATGTCCCAAGTCTTTGTGCACAGCAAGCCATGTTAGATGTGAAAACTGGATTGGAACCTTCCCACTGTTTCCCAGGGAGACAGTGATGAAATCAATTACATAATCCAAGAGCCCAAATTCTCCAGTGCCTGCATTAATGACAAGGCTTTCATTACTTGTTCTCTTATCTAATAAAAAACAGAAACCATGTTGAGATACCATATTAGGACAGGTTAGTTGAACATTTCTCGTGGTCTTTAAAATGAGTTCTACAGACTTGTCCTTTCTAGGTGAAACACAAATATCTCCAAGTGGCCAAGAAAATGAAAGAGTATGAAGATCAAAAATACCGTCAGTGGAGAGAGAGGACAGAACACATGCTTCCATTGTTACTGAAAGATACTCTACTGACTGTTGTCACTGATGGGGCTGCAACACGTGTTAATCCAGAGACTTCTGAGCAGGTGAGAAGATGGTGTACCAGGCTTCTCTGAGGGGGAGGACTGAAACCTACATGATGGTCAGCGAGAATCTTCTGAGAGTAATATTTTAAACACAGATCTAGAAAAAGGTCTGAGCTCAGAATTGTTTGTGGTCCTTTATAAGACATAGTTCCTGAATCACTTGGCAAATCGTTGAATGTTGTTTCTATGTGTCTTGTTCTGAGCTATAGTTCCTGTTAATTTTTAGGTTTTGGTACAACACTTTTGGGACATTGCTACAATATGTGGGACTGAAGTTAGATAGAGGCAGGTTTCCAGCAGAGATCTTACAGAATCCTCTTCCTACTAAACTTTTGTCTGACTCGGAATTTCCCCTGTGATTTCTGTTGTAACTGGTTGCAGCAGTGTGTAAACAGAGATGATTTGGTTTGTTTCTTGTAATCAACAACTGGAAAAGGGAGTTCTGTGTAATTTCTGATCCTAGAATGCTGACGCTGCTGTCAGATTTTAAAGGCATTTCCACAAGCTCTGAATGTCAGTCATTCTGATTTTTATCTGCTGCCATATCAAATGTCTCCAAAAGCTCACCTTTCCCTTGTAGTGTAACAGTTTGGAGCTCCTCTCCTTTCTGCTGCTCTTTGTTGTGTTGTAGAGGTCTCCAGCAGAGGAGCCTGTCACCACTAAGAAGAGCGTCTGCTTCACTCTGAATTTTTCTCCTGAAATCCAAGAGATTATCATTGAAACAAAGTACATGGAACAACTTGGGCTTCCAGTCCCAGAAATAGCAAGATATGTGGCATTACAGGAAGACAAATACCTTTGGTAAGGCTGAAACAGAGTATCTGCTCACATACAGGCTTATGGCAAGCGATTTCACTCCAAACTCGAAAGGGGCCTGAGTCATCAAATTTTGGAAATATGAGAGTCCTTAGTGACTTTTTTTTTAAAGGGTACGATTACTAACGGTCAAGTTGCACTGATATGCTTTTCTCTGGCACTCTTTTCATCCTTTATGCTGCAGGACTGTTATACAAATTAACAACTCATCCAAATCTGAGAGAAAACAAGGAAAATAATTTGCAATGAATTGTTACTGCCATTTAGATTTCAGCTCATTTAAACTCACTACTGCTTTCTTCCTGTACAGCCTTGAATAAGTCAGTTGTGTCCAAATTATCACAGACATTTAGCACACAGATGTGCCAGTAAGTCTCTAACTGGATTTTAAAGTTCACCTGTTCAGTTCACTTATGTGCTTCAAACTGGGGCTTTCTGAGCTGGCGCAGGAGAGGTTTATCCAACTACTGTTGGAGCCATATGTAACTTTTCTTCTGTTTTCAGTGGGAAATGAGTTTTAATCAATACATATTCACTGGTTAGTTCTGCAAATTTTGCTTTATATGGAAATTTGAATAGAATGATGTAAGTTCTCTGCTCTTTGGTGGAGTTCAGGGCTGTTTTTCAAGAAAATAGTAATTTTTGTGTTTTGTTGTTTCGTGTTTCTTACATTCTTTAGGTACACAAGTAAACTGAAAGCTATGCTGGATCGCTATCACAAATTAATGGATATGATGAATGAAGCAGAAACCAAACTTCTTGATGACTATGTCCAAGAACTCTGGAAAATATTGAAAGCAGGACACAAAAGACTCACGTGGAAGTCTGTAGGTAATGGAGATACTATTTTTAAATGGCCTTAGACATTTATTTTTAGTTTAAAGTCTCCTCAGTTCTGCAGTCTATTTTTTATGATTGCAGAACATATGATACATCCTATTGCCACAGGGGCAGAGTGGCAGGTTAGACAAACTCTGATCCAGGAGGGTATTTCTTGTGTTTTTATTATATTTAAAACACTGGAGGTGGTTAGAAACCTTTAGCTAAGAGCTGTAAGGGAGCAAGAGATGAAGGATTAGCTGAGAAAACATCTCATCTATGATTCTGCAGAACCGTGGTTCATTCTTAGAGATAAAACACATCTGGTTGTGGCAATTTTGATGCATTGGTGAAATACTTGTTAAAAGAGAAAAAACCCAAATGATTGTGATTTATTTCAAGGTATTGGTGAATTTATTGTCCAGTGTACACAAACCATTGGGAAGTTTGAGTTACTCGTCCTTCAGATCCATAATATTTCTAAAGACATAAGCAGCAAACTTCGGTCCATAGAATCAACAAATCTCTTTAAGTTTCCATGTTCAAAAAATGGTGACAAACTTCCTGGTAAGTCTTTATATTTTCATTTCCAAGCTCTATGGTGTTTTATTTTTCTTTATCTCCCACTTTGGTGTTTTAGTTGCTAAGATGAACCCTTTTAATTGTTACCAAAACTGGTTATAGTAGTAATTCAGGGCATAACAGAGGATGGAACTGGTTTCCTCAGATGGAAATGGCAGTGAGCTGGTTGTCTGCCAGATCTCTCTGTTGCTTGAGTGGCTGATGGATCAAATTTCTTTCAACACTTCATAGTTGTAAAAAGGTCGCTATTAAATAATTGAATCCACATAAAATCCATATTTCAGAGGGCTGAAATATTAATTCATTAATAAGTGAAGATATTTTTATCATTATATGAGATCAATTTCATGTTTGCAAATAAAGTCCAGGTAAATATTGCAGCGTATAAAACTGCTAGATCTTTTGCAGTTAATAATGCTATTTTTTTGTATCTGTTGCAGGAGCAAAAGAATTTTTTGACTATGTTAAATGTGAACAAGTAAAAGATGTGGAACACATGGTTAGAAAGTATTCTGCAATTCCACAACTGCTAATAGAAGTAGAAGGACGAGTTGCCAATACAAACAGTGGCAAATCTCCAAAATTAGCTTCCTATTATGCATACTGGGAACATAGGATTTATCAGGTGTTGACACAGTTAATTGTGAAGTAAGTCAATTATTTGCTTTAATGGGTTTCCAGTCATCTTCAAGTTCTCCTGGATCTGTTGATGAGTATGTGTACTGACATTCTGTTTGAACCCATCAGTGACTTACAGTTTGTGGCAGATTTGTATTTCTACTGGTTTTTTTCCTGTGAAGAATGGAGAACTGATAACAAGGTACAGAGGAAACCCAAATTCTGAGAAAATGTGTATTGGCATGTTGTTGGCAGAAGAGAGAAATAAGGCACATTTTTTGCAATGTGTGTAGTTGCACTTCCCTGGTTTATCTCTAAAATCAAAGTTTTGTTTCCCTAAAGAACATGATTTTGAGAACTTGGTGTCAGTTCCTGGTGTCAGTGTCACTCCCTGTACTGCAGGGCACACGAGTCCAAGAACAAAGGTTTTGCTTGTTCTGCACTGGCTGAGGCCAATCCTGTAGCAAGATAGTAAGAAGGCTTCTGCTACAAGCAAGGTATTATTGCAATTGAGCTTTGCAGCTCTGCTGTAATATCTGTTTAAGCTTCCCATCCATCTCATCTCCCCATGCTCCATGTTTTGTAATTTGATCCATGCTCAGCTGATTTTGCTGTGCTTTCTTGTCTGGGCTCTTGCAGTGGAGTTGACCATGGTCTGAGGATCCTTTTGCACCAAAACATCTCCATTCGTTCATTCCAACAGCTTCTTTTAGCAAGTCAAGCTTTTGCATTAAATCAGTTTAGCAGGACAGTTTTGTTCCCAGGCACGTCAGTGTTTCCAGCTGAAATCAGGTTACAGATCTAAGCTCACACCTGAAAATTGCAGCCTCTCTTGGGCATTTCCCTGGGGGCAGCACCTGATTATTTCTATCTTTGACACTATTTTTTTCCTTTCTCAGGAATTTACAGGCGTTTAATGCAACCGTTCTTGCAAATGTGCCACTGTTACAAATAGAAGCTGTTATATCTGTTCCTGAGGTAACCCTGCAACCTAATGCCAGTGAGATTGAAAAAATGACTGTGCAAGCTATCCAACACTGTGTTGAGGTCACTAAGGTGATTTTTGATAAAGATTTCTTTTTTGTTGCCAGAGTTTGCTTGTGCTTATAATGAGCTAATCTTTTTTATGTTTGGGTAAGCATAAATGTCAAAGGGGAGATTCATATTGCTTTATCTTGAAATCAAAATATCTAGTACATTGTTCTAATTTTACATACTGTCCTAATTTTACAATCTGATGATCACAGGAAAAAAGTACATGCACTTTTTACTCAGGTAAAATTGTTGATTACTTTTTAGTAGTGTTACCAGTGTAAGGACATGATTTGGTTCCATAAATCATCATACATCAGAAGGAAGTACTTTTCAGATTGCACTGCAGATGTTGCTTTCTGATGTATAAATAAGCAGATGGAATAAGGAATGTGAATGGCCTCCTCTACATTACATTTCTTCTTAAAAGCAGCAGAAAAGACAGTTCAGAAAAGGTTGGAGAAAGGCATCTAGGACAGCAAATATCTAGATGAAGTATCTAACTTACTGACAGTGATGTAGCAATATTTTCCTGCAGAGTTTCACATTGAACTGCTTTCCTGAAAAGAAGCCAAATAATGTGACAATGTTCCTGCCCTGCGCTGATGGACAAACGATCCCAGATGTCGCCTGAAATGAATAAATTTAGTTTGTGTGCTTTTTGTGCTCAGATTTGCTGTTCTGCTCCACTGCTGCATGCAGACTGTTTGAGCCAATTCCTTTTTCTCTGTGTCATGCTATATTGTTGCTCAGCAGAGATTTTAGAAGCAGATTGAGTAATGCATGGCAAAGTTTTGTTAGGATGAAATTTTCTCAAGGTGATGGGAAAGTGTGGTCTCTTTTTTGCTGTCAGAAAAGCAATTGATTTGAGAAATCATTCACACCACTTCCTACATTATGTCCTAAATAATGGTGAATTCCTTCACTGAAAGGGTTATCAAGCATTGGAACAGGCTGCTCAGGGAAGTGGTGGAGTCACCATTTTTGGAGGGTGTGTAGGTGTGGCACTTGGGGACACGTATGATTTAGTGGATGGCTTGACAGTCCTGGACTGCTTGGATTCAGTGATCTTAGAGGGCTTTTCAACCTTAATGATTCTATGAATGATTTAGCTAAAATGCCTCAACAAGATAACTGTTTTCCAACCCTGTCTTTAAAACTCCAGCATTTTGTACGATGGATGCACGGTACATGTATTGAATGCCCTCCTCAGCACGTCAAGGCGGATGAAGTTGTCACTTTCAGCTTTTACAGTGATGTCTCCCAGAGCCCTCTGATAATTGAACAGGCTGTTCTCATCACTGGGAATGTCCATAAACTCCTGGCTTCTCTCAACAAGTGTTTGAATGAATGGAAGGGGTATGACCTGGTGTGGAAATCGGACAAAGGCGCAGTCCTGGACCGTTTAGCTGCAGAAAACCCTGCTTGTGTTATCTTTGATGAGCACTTGCAGTTCTACATGAAGGTAGCTCGGGAAGTGAGTCAGCGGACCTTGATTAAAGATGAACAGTTTATCAGGCTTCAGCTGGCTCCTTTAGCCTCTATAGTGCAGGAGAATGCTAAAAGCTGGGTGATGTCACTTGGGAAATTGCTTAATGAGTTAGCAAGAGAGGAGCTCTTCAGGCTTCAAGATGAGATTCAGGTAGGTGTTCTCTGTTTTTTTGTTATCTTTTTCACGTAGACTAAAAATCAATCTGGCATGTTATTTGCTGCTTGTGTTTTGTGTTTGACTCGTTAAAATTCTAACAACTGCTTTGTCAGTGTTGATTCTGGAGATGATCTTTACTTTTTACAGAGATTATCAGAGAATGTGAATAGACCTCCTGAAACCCTGGACGATCTCAGAGTCATCCTTAGCACATTTGGGGTGATCAAAGGTGTGTCCCTCGAGGTGGAACTGAGATATTTGGACATTGGGGAGAGATACAGAACTCTTGCTTTGTACAATATTCCAGTAAGTGCATGTCTCATCAAACCTTTCAGATCTGAGCTAGGGGCACAAATGCATCTCATGTGAATGAAGAAATGTTTTCCTTTTAAAAAGTGCTACAGAATTACAGCATTGTTGAGGTTTGAAGGGATGTCTGGAGACTGTGTAGTCCAGACTCCCCTCTCAAATCAGTATGTCCACTTGAAAATGGACGTATGGCATGTGTTTAAATCTGATTGAGGTGGCCTCAGTATTGATTTTGTGTTTTGCATGTTTGTAATGTGAGCACATATTCCTCACTTTCTTGTGAAAGTGTGTGCCTACTTATGTGTTGTGAGAGGTGCTACTTGTTTTGTTTAGGTAGCTGAAGAAGAGCAAGAGAAGTCTGACAATCTTAGGGAAGCATGGGAGACTCTCTTAATGGAAGCAGCAGAAGTCAGTCGCAACCTAGATTGTGAAGGAGGTGTAAAAGAAACATTCACAAAGGTAATATTTGTAATTAGTATGGAAAACAATTAGAAATGGAAAGGAAAACTATTTAAACGAACGCTGTTCTCTTTAGGTGACAAAACAACAAATTGAGGACTACAGCAAAGAGACGGAAGAGTTTTTTCAGAAACTCCTGACTGAGGGGCCTGGTGTTGTTGGGGATGATCTTGATAAAGGTAAATGGATTAATGTGTGTGAAGTGATGCTTTGAGAATACTAGTCTTTGGACAATTCAAATTTTATGTAAAACAAGAAAACTGTGCTTTCGTTATTAACATACAAACTCATCAGCCTGGAATGTGAACATCTTTAGTACTAGAACATCTACAGACCATATGTAAATTCTGTCTTATTTATTTCCCATGAACCCTGGGATTATTTATCTGGAAAAATTCCTCTCCTTTCCCAGGACTAGAACTCATGGCTATGTTTGAAAAAGAATTAGAGAGACTGGAAAAAAGGCAGCGGGAACTGGCTAGTGCTGAGAAACTTTTAGACTTGCCAGCAACAATGTACCCAAACTTAATAAAAGCACAGAAGGATGCAAAAGCTCTGAAGCAGGTCTATGACATTTATGCACAGCAAAAAGTGAGTATCACACCAAGTCTGCAGGGACACACACGTGTTCATGCACAAAGGTGGGGGACAGAAGAAGTAGTAACTCCCTGGTTACTGTCAACTCTTTTTGAAGCCGTTGCATGAAATTAGCTATGCCCTGGGATTGGTTATCACTGTGAAATGGTTTTAATATTAGTACAGCACTATCAGTGTCTCGATGGTGGACTGAACACATCAGATAGGAACAGACTTCTCCCAGCCTCTAATAATTGTTGGACGGCATTTTACTGCACACGGTTCCTCATCAGTTCAGTGAAACTACTTTTGGATATAGGATGTGTACAGGTGACAATGGGTATCTTGGGCTTTAACTACTTTTTAAGAAGTTTTATTTTTCCAAAATTTAAATGCTCTGTAAAGTATGGTCCTGTTCTTCGTATTCCTTTTTTACTACTTCTTCTACAACTGGTTGTGTTTGGCTATGAATGGGTCTTGGACATGAACTTGTCTCTCCCAGTGTTTGTAAAATGTAACACAATTACATTTTGGGGGTCAAAACTAAAAGGAGTATGATTTTTTTTTTTTTTCCCCCCCTTCTTAATGTCCTCGTTTCCAGGCAGCTAAAGAGGAATGGTCTCAGACACTCTGGATAAACCTCAATGTCAAGGTTCTTCAGGAGGGAATCGAAGGATTTCTGAAAGCCCTTCGGAAGCTGCCCAGACCAGTGCGCAGTATGCCAATAGGTGTCCAACTGGAAAAAAAAATGAAGGCATTTCGGGACTCCATTCCTTTGTTGCTTGATTTGAAAAATGAAGCTTTAAGAGAAAGGTTTGTTTTGATTTATTTATGTCCACTATATGTAGAAGTATTTGATGTGTTTCGTTAGAACTTTCTGTTACTGTGGTCATGCCATATCCTGGAGCTTGGAACTTTATTTCTGCCTAATGAACTTGTGTAGTAGCATGAAAGGTGGCTGCAATGACTGGGATACTTTATGTATTCAAACTGTAGCTCTTGTTTAAACAGCAGAGTGCTAAACATGAGTTCATTATTATATGTTACAGCTGTTTTGGTTTTTTATTGTATCATGGTGTTAAATTGATGTGTCAATTTAAAACAGGCATTGGCAAGACCTTATGGAGAAAACAGGAACAAGGTTTGAAATGAAAACAGAAACATTCACTTTGGAAAATATGTTTGCTATGGAACTTCACAGACACACCAATGTTATCAGTGAAATAGTTGGAACTGCTGTTAAGGAACTTAGCATTGAGAAGGTAATATATTGAATTATAGAATCGTAATAAAACTAAAAAGACAAGGATGACAACAATCAGTTTTATTTGAGATTTAAATTGGCATGACTGCAAGTTTGGCTATCTTCAGGGAGCTGCCGTAGTGTAGCTCATGAAAACTAAGATCTATAGCTCTGTTAATGGACTCCTACTGGCACAGAATCCTCGCAGAACTTGCTTTGGCAGCAGCATATTGGATCTCTATGATTACAGTAAGAAAGTTTGTCCTATGAAAATGGATCAGAAGAAGGATCCATTCTCTTGCTATCATGCTTTTTGAAATAGACTCTTCTTTATAAACCAGAGTTAGAAAATCTGTGCAAAAATTTTGCTGGATTAGTTGTTTCATTTTTTTGCTAAGATTATAGTTCTCCTGTTTTTGAAGACTGAAATATGCGTCTTTTTATGTCCACATGCAGGGAATGAAGGAAATAATAGAAACGTGGGAAAATATGAAATTCCCTATACAAGTGTACACCAAAGGCACTGAGACACGAGGCTTTATTCTGGGATCTGTAGAGGAAATTTTAGAGATTCTTGATGACAACAATGTCAATCTTCAGAGTGTTTTGGGCAGTCGATTTGTGGGTCCTTTCCTGTCGTCCGCTCAAAAATGGGAAAGAACTCTGTCATTGACTGGCGAAGTAACTGAGGTAGGAGGAAAGTGCTGGACTAAATAATTAATGTTTATTATTTATAATCCAGATTTTCTGTTGTACTTCTGTTTCCTCTGATGGTAACATTTGATTCTTAGATCTGGGTAACAGTTCAGAGAAAATGGATGTACCTGGAGAGCATCTTTGTTGGTGGAGATATCAGATCACAGCTTCCGGAGGAAGTCAAAATATTTGATCGTGTAGACAAAATGTTTAAAGAGGCAAGTGACTGATTTGTGATCAGCATAATTATTTAGTGCATTTTGCTTCCAGTTCCATAGTTACTTATGGTCTTCTGTGACATGTGTAATACTGAGAATGATGTGCTATAATTCATTGAATATGAGATTGGGGAACCCAGAAATTTTGTTTTGCTTCACATCTGTCATAACCAGAAGACTTCTCCTGATTTAGCTAAGATGGGCAGAGGTAAGATCCTTGGCTGGCAGCCTGGGGTAGGCAGAATCTCCTTTTCCTTTTATTGTTTTTTGCATCTTTTCACCTTTACCATGATAATAAGAAGCTTACATGTGTTCCTATTGACTGAGGACCTATGGATATGCTAAAAAGGCTTTTCTGGTTCACGCCACTGCTCCCATACTGAACACATATTCCTGGTATGAATATGGCTTACTTTTCTGTTTCCCATCTGCGAAATTGAGAGAGTACTGTGATTTCTAAATACAATGTTTGATCACTCCTTAAAGTACCATTGTGTACAGGAGCAAAGTCAGGTATGTGCTTAAGCTGGCCTGACTGGGGATACAGGCTTGTCTGGCTTACACTTGCTTTTACAGTTGTATCTCCATAAGCATACTACCTTAGTGTTTTCATACAGCACTGCAGCACCACAAAACCACTTCAAAACCATTTAAAAACCTTTGATTCACTTCTATCAGGACCTGTACTGCTTGTGCTGTTGGCATGCTTTGTCATTAATTAAATATAATTTAATATAACGTATTGCTGTACAACATTTTCTAAACTTCCTTTTCTCCCTGTATAGATAATGGATGAAACTGTAAAAGACCCAACAATAAAAAATTGCTGTGAAGCCCCAAATCGTCTGTCAGACTTCCGTCACATAAACAATGTGCTGGAGAAATGCCAGAAAAGCTTGAATGACTATTTGGATTCCAAGCGAAATGCTTTCCCGAGATTTTTCTTTATATCTGATGACGAGTTGCTCAGTATCCTTGGCAGCAGCAGCGCACTCTGTGTCCAGGAACACATGATAAAGGTACGGTGTCTGGCTTTCCACAGTGCCTTGTGCTTTTAGGTGCTTTAAAAAGTTCAACAGACTGTACTGTACCTGCTCATAGGGATGCATGAATATTTTCTGCATACAAAGAGCATCCTGGCAGCATCTTGAAGAAGCTTCTGAATAACCAGATCAAATCTGATGCACAGTCTCTCCTGGCTCTGACACTGGTTGGTAGCAGTTATGGTAGAGGAGCATTCAAGATACACCAGAATGATCTGTTATTAAAGAACTGTCCTCACAGATTGTAGCTCTTCCTAGATCTTTATTTTCTAGGAAAAAAAAAAAATCAATGTCATTTGGGCCTGATTATTTGCTTGATATTCTGCAGTTGTGCTGCTGGGCTATATATTGGCATTTGCATTTGATTACTTAGGAGTCAGATCCATTTCTCTGGAGAAGAGCTGGGGGTTGCATGCACTTACATCTTGGAGGCTTTATTTCTAAAGTGCCCGTGAATTTCTTTGTTGCTGCATTTCAGATGTTTGATAATATAGCCTCGCTGAGGTTCCAGGACGGTGACAATGATGAGAAGATCGCCACAGCCATGATCTCAGCTGAGGGGGAGGTGATGGAGTTCCGGCAGGTTGTTCCTGCCATGGGCAGAGTGGAGAATTGGATGACAGCAGTGCTGGAGGAAATGAGACGGACCAACAGACGCCTCACCAAGGAAGCCATTTTTCGATATTGTGAAGACAGAAGCAGGTGAAACAATCAGTGTCAAGGATAACACAACCTGATATGTTGCTATGAGCCTGTAGTGATATAGAAAAGGCATAATTTTTAAATTCCTACACAATTTAGTCTGTACTTCTCTGTGTGGAGGGATATGAATAAATTCACATGCACTATTTTAACTAACCTCTCATATAATCTCTCGTATCTGTTTTCCTAAATCTTGAGTTTTATTTTTGGTGTTGTGTGTTCAGTATATTTTTCTCATGATGAATTCCACTTGGGAATTTTATACATGGAACAGACAGCTTTTCTATCAGAATATTTCCTAGGCTTTTGAAATCCCACAGCATACTTCGATAGAATTCTGTCTATCTCTGAAAAGTTTGGCTTGTGTAGTAGCTGTTGCAGGAACAGAAGGAACTTCTTTGTTGTTGTTGTATTTTTTTTTTCTTTCCTGATCAGTTACTTAAAATAAACAGTAACTCAGCCTCCCTCACTATATATGTTTTCCATAGAGTTGATTGGATGTTGCTCTTCCAAGGCATGATGGTGCTTGCTGCTAATCAAGTGTGGTGGACTTGGGAGGTAGAGGATGTCTTTCGAAAAGTGAAAAAGGGAGAAAAGCAGGCAATGAAACTTTATGCTAAAAAAATGCACAGGCAAATTGATGACCTCGTTACCCGCATTACAATGCCCTTGAGCAAAAACGACAGGAAAAAATACAACACTGTTCTCATCATCGATGTGCACGCCAGAGACATCATCGACGTATTTGTCAGAGACAGGTAAGCACCACCTCCAGCTTCTGAGCAGCTCCCAAATGTGTAAGTTGTATCGCCGTCCTTCTGACGATGCTCACGTGAGCTCTGTCGCGCAGCATTCTGCAGGCTCAGGAGTTCGAGTGGGAGAGCCAGCTGCGGTTTTACTGGGAGCGCGAGCCGGACGACCTGACGGTGCGGCAGTGCAGCGGCACCTTCTCCTACGGCTACGAGTACATGGGGCTCAACGGGCGCCTCGTCATCACCCCGCTCACCGATCGCATCTACCTCACGCTCACACAGGTGCGCCTTCAAGGACATTTTGCTAACAAGCCCCTGTTATACTCAGCCTGTCACATCCTTGTTGTAGTTCCTCTTCCTGCTGTCTCTCAGATGCCAGTGTGAACGCTGTTTGAAATCAGTAGTGATATCCTTCTAACCTCATTGCTGCAAAGACAGTATAGAAGGCATTCACAGATAAAGTTTAAGGCCTTTTGTACCCAAGGGTTCATTTGTGGTTTTGTTACCAATCTAATATAAATCTAATCCAAGCTTTGCTTTGCTTTTTGTTCTGTCTTCAAAGGCTCTATCAATGTATTTGGGAGGAGCACCAGCAGGGCCAGCAGGTACAGGGAAGACAGAAACAACCAAGGATCTGGCCAAAGCACTGGGCTTGCTGTGTGTAGTGACAAACTGTGGAGAAGGCATGGACTTCAAAGTAAGAGTTAAAGATCTGTGTTCTCTGATGAAATGCCAACTTCTGCTCTTTATCAGTGCCCAGGATAAGGGCATACTCTGAACTTCTGCATAAGTATCTCCCTTAGAGATACCACACTGTTTGATAATTAAATTTAGTAAAAAATGTCAATTTTGAATAAATTCTTGAAGGAATTTCAGGCCCTTTCAAGCAGGGGAGCAATGACTGTAATGATATGTGTTTAAGCTTATGATAGCCAATCTGTACCTGGCAAGTAATTATTGCAAGACCCTATGATGGATTGATTGGTAAACATCCAGAAGTTTATCCAGCATTAAGAATTTTAGTGTATTCCAAAGTTTTTTGATGCTGATTGTTTTATATATTCACTGCTAAGAAATTTTTCTTGTTGTTCCTTTTAGGCAATGGGTAAAATTTTCTCAGGTCTTGCCCAGTGTGGAGCGTGGGGATGCTTTGATGAATTCAATCGCATTGATGCTTCCGTGCTTTCAGTAATTTCTTCCCAGATTCAGACGATTCGAAACGCATTAATGAAGGGGTGGAAAAGATTTCAGGTAAACATTAAAAAAGAAGAGTAATTGTGAAGGCTGATCTTGGTTTTCAGGCCAAGACTCAGAGTTAGACCCCATCATTAGATCAAAGGGCTGCTGCTTCTGTAATTTGTTTGTGCTGAACATTTCAAACTCCTGAGCATGTACTTTTGGTTTGAAATATGTTAAATCCTTGCTGATTGCCTAATCCTTTGTGAGTTTCTTCCTTTGTGAAGCGAGATAAAAGTGATCTTAATAGGATAATAGCAAGTTAATGGGGTAATAGTCTAGTAGTAATGAGGAACAGGAGTAACTTGACTTGATGTGAATTGTGAGGCTCTATTTACTGAGGCTTATTGAAATTCAAAAACCTCAGACAGAAAATTTGAGGCTTGTGAAATATCTTAAAGAAGGTACATTCATTCCACTCTTCGTATCAGGATGACTGTCTAAAACTAAATATTTTAGCACTTTGTCCTAAGTGGGTACCCCAGTATTACTGGTTTTCTCTTTGAGTAAATAGTATTATTTTTTTAAATTCCTAATTCACATTGTTCTAATGTTTTCTTATGCCTTTAGTTTGAAGGACAGGAGATTTCCCTTGATAGCCGTATCGGCATTTTTATTACAATGAATCCTGGTTATGCTGGCCGGACTGAGCTCCCTGAGTCTGTAAAAGCTCTCTTCAGGCCTGTGGTTGTTATTGTACCAGATCTTCAGCAGATCTGTGAAATAATGCTGTTTTCTGAAGGGTTCCTTACAGCAAAGGTAAGAAAATTCTGTTGTTACCCATACCCATGTGCCCATCCATGTTTGCATGGCCAGTAGCAATGTCCACATTCGTGATCGTTTAAATTAAATCTCAAACAGGTCCTTGCCAAAAAGATGACAGTGCTGTACAAGCTGGCCAGGGAACAGCTTTCTAAACAACATCACTATGATTTTGGACTGCGTGCCCTTAAGTCAGTGTTGGTGATGGCTGGAGAATTGAAAAGAGGATCAGCAGACCTCAGTGAGGTAGATTTGCTGCTTAGTTACCCTGGGCATATCATCTTTTTCATTAGGAAGGGGATGTGTTTACCCATCTGATGTAGTTTGCTTTGGAAATAGGAACATTGGTGGTATTTGTCTTATTATTTCACTTTGTTCTTATTGAGTTCCATTGTGCTCTCTGCCATTAGAACTCCAGTCAAAGTAGGGAAATCTATGGAAAATGAGGTATTTTCCTGCTTGTTAAATCCAGGATGCAAGCAGCCAGATGAATATCTCTGGATGACTAGCAAAAACTGATTTTTGAACAGTGAGTGCTCCAGCTCAGGGAAGCTGTGGTGTGGAACACTGCAGCCATTTGGCATTCGATTAACATGGCAGAAAAAGGCAGTATATTATTCTTAGTTACTGATGTGCTTAATCCATATGAAATAACCTCTGTTTTTCCTACTAGGAACTGATGACAAAACACATTCTAAAAGCTGTACTGAAATAATCAGGCAATAGCTTTTAAAGATTTAAAGTTTTGAAGTACCTCATTTTAGCTGATTAGTAAACTGTTTGGTAAAGATTGATTTTGCTGCGTTTTGTCTAGGATGTTGTACTAATGAGAGCTCTGCGAGACATGAATCTTCCTAAATTTGTGTTTGAAGATGTGCCTCTCTTCCTTGGCCTAATCTCTGACCTGTTTCCTGGCCTGGACTGCCCTCGAGTCCGCTACCCTAACTTTAATGATGCTGTAGAACAAGCGTTGGAAGAACGAGGTTATGTTGCTCTACCAGTCCAGGTATAAAGAATGTTAACTGTGTGAGGTTTTGTTGTAAACATGAGGCTGCAGATGCATTGTTGCACTCTGGAGTGGCTCCAGGAAAACTTACCTGATACAGATTAGCTGCTAATCTTGTCCACAAAGAGTTATGATAGTAGTCTACTGAATCCATGTTTATTTTTCAGGTGGATAAAGTAGTTCAGATGTATGAGACAATGTTAACTCGTCACACTACAATGGTGGTTGGACCTACTGGAGGTGGCAAGACAGTTGTTATTAACACCTTGTGCCAGGCCCAAAACAAGTGAGTATAGAATGTAAACCAGGCTATCAAATGGCACAGTCTGTATTACTCAGCCCTGCCCAGAGTTATTTGCTTGGGTTAACATGAGATGATGGTGTGACATTTTACAATTGCTTTTCTTCCTGTATCTTTAGGCTGGGATTATTGACAAAGCTTTATGTACTGAACCCTAAAGCTATGAGTGTGATTGAGCTGTATGGGATCCTTGACCCTGTCACACGAGACTGGACAGATGGAGTCCTGTCAAACATTTTTCGGGATATCAACAGACCCACTGACAAGAAAGAGCGAAGGTAGGCAGCTGGAAATCATTGTGGTGGCTTTGAGATCCTGGGGTTTACACCAACTGAAAAAAAATTGATATGGTACTATTTAAAAGAAACAAGTGCTAAATAAATAGAAAGAAAGACCCCTAGACACTATCTCCTGTGAGTCTAGCCTCAATGAAACGATGCAATTATAAAAAATGAATGGTAGACTTCAAAATACCTGGACTGACACCATTGATGACACTTCTGAATTCAGGAGTATGTTAGCAAAATCAGAGGTCAGTCAGTGCCCCATGGCTCTTGTACACAGGTACATTCTCTTTGATGGAGATGTGGATGCTCTCTGGGTTGAAAACATGAATTCTGTCATGGATGACAACAAGTTACTGACCCTGGCAAATGGGGAGCGGATTAGACTTCAGGCACACTGTGCATTGTTGTTTGAGGTAAGAAATGACTGGACCATTTAATAAATGGGAAGGGTTAGATACAGATGGGGCTTTAAAGCCTGAAAAGCAGTTGCTGTGTATCGTTATCTTGTGTGATTATTTTGTAGGTTGGGGACTTACAGTATGCATCTCCTGCCACAGTATCCCGCTGCGGAATGGTCTATGTAGATCCTAAAAATCTGAGATATGAGCCCTACTGGCAGAAGTGGGTCAAAGGAAGAGAAAATGAGGTGGGAGTTTCTGGTCTTGTTCAGAGAGTATTTATGTTTAACACTGAACTGTAGACAGCTGTAAAAAACCTGTGTAAAGGCAGTCTGATTTTTCTGACAAGAGTTAACAGTAAGGTTGCTTAGGTCCTTGTTTCTTACATTTAGTTTAAAAACTCAAGTCCACAGGGAACTGAAGTAAGACAATTTACTTGCTACCACGTGATGAATGCTGATCTTCACTTGCTGAACACCCAGTCCATATAACAGCATCACATTTTTTCATGTGACTGTACCCTGTCTTTGGTAGAAGTGATTCCTTCAGGAACAATCCCTGGTCAGCCAGGTATTGATGGGAAGTTCTGCTGTAAAAATTTGTCTTTCCAGCCTTATGTGTGCTGAAATATTGTCCTTTTTGTGTTCCTTAGCAAGAGAGAGTGGAATTGAATCGTCTCTTTCAAAAGTATGTGCCCGACCTTATTGATATGATTGTGGAGGGAATTGTGGACGGCAGACAAGAACGAAAGCTGAAGACCATTATTCCTCAAACAGATTTAAATATGGTAAGAAACAGAGAATAAAGATTGAACACATTTAACTAAAAAGAAAATGGAATGATGGAGGAAGTAAAATCTTCCCAAAGAAAGCACAGGAGGAGAGTCCGTGCTGAAATGTCAATTTGCTACTGATGAGTACAGAGACACCAAACCAGTCATCTCCTAACAATGCTCTTCTGCTGAACTGAATACACATAGCAGTAGGTTCACCTGTAAGAACAAAAGACCGGCAATGAGCTGAAAACATATTAAGAGTTTTCGTGTCTCTAAATGGCAATTTTGTTTACTGATTTGTCCTTTTTCCAACAGATCGTGCAGTTGACTGTGATGCTGGATGTCCTAGTGGTACAGCCTGAAAATCCTGATGTTTTGGAGTGTTTTTTCTTGGAAGCTTTGTATTGCTCCTTAGGTGCTTCTCTTCTTGATGCTGGGAGAATTAAATTTGATGAAAACGTTAAACGTATTTCCTGCATGTCTATTGTTCAGGGTGAGAACATCCTGGCAAAGCCAGGGGAGCTGCCAGGTAGGATCTTGTCATAATTTAATCCAATTTAACCTCATTGATTACAGTAGAAAAGTGTTAGTTTCCATGAAGGCAGATCATTATTTTCCTTCCAGCTAGCTGTCCTGGCTGCAAAATATGCTCCTTGAGGGGCTATTGGTGAAAACCTCATAGAGATACTCGTGCTAGGTGACTCTCAGCTAGTGGTCTGTCTTCACAGAGCAGTACTCTTCTATGCCAGGTTAAAGAGATAAACAGTGAAAGGAAAAAGAAAATTTGAAAGGAAGACCAGTGGGAGTTGCTTAAAAAGTGATAATATGATCCATGTTCTGGAGTAGAGGAATGTTGGTTGATGCCTTCATGGGTTAAATGACTTGCAAATAGAAAAAAGTGTTGTCCAACTTGGTCTGTAATCTTACCCTTAATTTTCATCTCAATCGGATTGTTTTCTTAGGAAATATTTCAGTGTCCCAAAAACTTGCAGTTGCTTAATGGTTTGCAGGTCAGCTGCCAACTTTGTATGACTTCCATTTTGATGGGTCTCAAAAGAAGTGGGTACCTTGGATGCAACTTGTTCCCGAATATATTCATAATCCTGAAGTGAAATTTCTCGACATTCTAGGTGAGTATAAGATAAAATACAGTGATGATTTGCTTTTAATTCATAACATGCTACCACTGAGTGCATGGCACTTGACATGAGACATCCTCTTTCTGTACTGAAGGTCATCTACTCACGTTCACTTTCTTGTGATGGCACAAATCAGTTTCTTTAAAATTCTTGTCATAGTAATTTAGCAGTGGTAAAGTTGATGTTTACAGCGTTGTCTAATAAAAAAGTGAGGAGAAGATGAAAGCATGTCTCAGTTAGTAAGGCTTATTAGGAGCTAATAATGCCTTTTAAAAGCTAGAATAGCAGGAGATTCACAGCTTGCTCTACGAGAAATTCTAGGAAAACATCAGCTTGTAGTTCAAGTATTCAGTAGATAAAAATTACATTCTTAGGGCTGTTATTGGTTGTTACTTCAAGCATTGCCTAATTGTGCTTTTCATAGTTAAGGACAAATTTAGGCATCTTAATTTACAGTGATACTCCAGCAAGCACGGGTTAACTTCACTGACACAAGAGATAAATTTATGATCTCTGAAGTTGCTCCAAATGGCAGGCTATTCACATAGAAAAAAAATTAATCTCTCTAGAGTTCTGGGAAAATGCTTACGATCCAAATAAATCCTGATTATATCCTTGAAATAGGGATTAAATGGAGTTTAACCAAACCATGACCCTCCTATATGAATGATAACTTCTTTTTTAGTGTATATATATATATATATACGAAAAGATCCCAATGACAAAGACTGAAAGACGATGGTTAAGCAATTAAAATTTTCTTTTGGCATTGTTAGTGAGTTGATAATTCAGATTATGTCTTTGTGCAACTGCATGTTAATACCTCGAGAGTGTGTTCCAGCACTATTCTGTAAATATAAATCCCCCAGCTGTAGTGCATTTTCATTTAGCCTGTGATTGTGTTCATGCTCTTTTTCAGTGCCCACAGTGGATACCACACGCACTGCTTGGTTACTGGAACAGATGGTAAAAGTGAAACGCCCAGTTGTTCTTGTAGGTGAATCGGGTACATCTAAGACAGCAACTACACAGAACTTCCTAAGCAATCTGGACAAAGACCTTAATGTATGTGTGAGGCCTTTTGCCCTGTTTGTAAAGCTGCATTTTCATTCTTTGCCCTTGTGGTAAATTTGCACTGTGAGGTGTGAGTCTGTGGGTTGCAATATTGACTTGGGTAATGTGACTGCAAGCTCCAGACCCAAAGTGTGTGGCTGATTTGAAAATCCTTCAAGATCAAACATGTTTTGTCCTCTTCTACCTTGTACAGACTCAATTTTATGAAGTAAAAATATATTATCAATGTGTTAAGAATGGGGTTACTTTTCTTTGTCATCTGTAATTCAAGTGAATTATGGACCTGAGAAGCATTTCCTGTATGTCTGACAACTAATATAAAAATACTTTTGAATGCTTTAGTAAAAAAAAACCCAACAAAACAGGTTAGAATCCATTCTTATCATCTCCTCCTGTTTGCAGCTGGTGCTGGTAATTAACTTCTCTTCTCGTACAACATCCCTGGACATTCAGAGAAACCTGGAGACAAACGTAGAAAAACGAACTAAAGACACTTTTGGCCCTCCCATGGGAAAACGTCTCCTTGTGTTCATGGATGATATGAATATGCCAAGGGTAAGCTGTCAATAGTTTTGCAAGGTAGTATAGAAACATTTGGGGTGGCACTGATGTGGTCCCTGCACGTACAAATCCAGTGTGCATTTAGTTTATCTCATAGAAGAGGCACTTTTCCCATAGGAGACACTGCTGAATGTTCACAGTCAGTGCCAGAGCTTTACAAAGTGTCCCTTAGTCCCTGTAATGTTCTCCTGAGTGTGGAGCACAGTATCCCCACATTTAAAGCAGTAATTGGTGAGCTGATGTACTGTGCATTGATGTATCCTTGTGTATCCTGCAGATTGATGAGTATGGCACACAGCAACCCATTGCCCTACTGAAGCTGCTGCTAGAGAAAGGTTTCATGTACGATCGTGGTAAAGAGATGAACATTAAATTTCTTCGAGACCTGGGTTTTGTTGCTGCCATGGGCAAAGCTGGAGGAGGTCGGAATGAAGTTGACCCTCGATTCACCTCACTCTTCAGTGTTTTTAACGTCCCTTTTCCTTCTGAGCAATCACTGAATTTGATCTACTCCTCCATCCTGAAAGGCCACACTGCGGTAATTTCACTGTTTTTAAAGGATTCCTCAACAGGTTTATGATTTTTAAATAGAAATTTATTTCTATGTTGTTGCAAGACCTCAAATCTTTGTTATCATTTTTTTTAATACCTAGAACCTCACACAAACCTTTCTTTTCCTCTTATCTTTCTCAATGGGTTTTACATTGTTTAGATAAATTCTTGTGTGATATGTAAACATTCAAGCCAGCAGGTAATTTATGAACCTGGGGCTTTTCATAGGTTGAAACCTGTGAATGATTTGGTTGCAGTTCCTGTAAGCAAATGCACAGAGATCATCAAACTCTTTCCTGAATGAGTATGAAAAGTGTAATATAATGCAATAGACTGCATTACTAGCCAGGTACCCGCAACACTAGTTAAGATCAGCTTAATTTTTCTGCTATAGAAATCCTGTGGGAATTCCAGTCACTGAGTTTGATGTTATCTTGAGCACTCAGCAGGTTCCAGAGTGAAGATGGAGCCTGCTCTGAACATTTAACTGCAGAATGTTCATACTAGAGAGAATTTCTGAACCAAACAGGTTTAAAAGCTGGAAAGCAGATTATGTTTAATAGCATTGAGTTCTGTCTGGGCAGTCTCATGAAAACACCTCTTCTTTCTCATGTTTGCAGACCTTTAACGAGTCCATATCAGCCATCTCTGACAAGATTACTCTGTGTACTTTGGAACTTTATAAAATGATTATTACTGACCTACCCCCTACTCCTTCTAAATTCCATTACATTTTTAACCTTCGGGATCTTTCCAGGATCTATAATGGACTTGTTCTTACAGATTCAGAAAGGTAAGAATAGAAAAACTCATTAGTGGTCCCACACCTATTTTTTTGGGGTAAATCTGGGTGAAAATGAGGTCATTTGGTACATGAAATCAGTCACATTTGGTTACTTTTCATTAAACCACAATGAGAAATAGAACATCCTAAACTGTGATCTTACTCTCCATACCAAACACTGATGCATTAGTCCTTCTTAAATGAGATATCAGAGGTAAAAATGCAAGCAAATTAGTTATTATGAAAAGAACCAAATCATAAAGATAATAAAGTAAAAAGGTCAATCCAAAATTTGGTCCTTGTTATTAACCATATGGCCTTAGGAATTGTGTCAGCTCATTTGGTGCAGTCTGATATTTTGATGTTATTTCAGGTTTCACACAGTGACCCAGATGGTGAGAGTTTGGAGAAATGAGTGCCTGAGGGTTTTCCATGACAGGCTGATTAATGAAGCAGACAAAGAATTGGTGAGTAATTCCTTTTAATTTTTCAGTAGTCACTGACTATTATGGCAATTAACTTGCAACAGCAACACTACCAAGTGTTGGACTCTGGTCTTGCTGTCCGACTGCAGACTTGTCTAAGCAATATGTCTAAGTAAAATGTTGCTCATTAATTTAAAACACAGCCCATGGAAGACTCTTTTCCTGAAGCAATTTGGCTGTGGCAGACTAAGAAAGCAGATCTGCTGAAGCAATGGAAAGTATCACTTGGTTTGTCTATCCAGGAGAATTGATTGGCAGAAGTAAGGGTGACAAAGTGTGAGAGCAGTACAGGAGAAAACTCAGGAAATCACTTTGAGTCAGTATTTTCCTTCAGGGAAGATTGTACCAGAATGTGACTATACAGTCAAGTAGCAGAAAGGATAAAAGCCAAGTTCTTACACAGTGGATTCAGTTCTGGCTGTTATGCAAATTGGAAAATACTTCAAATTATATCTTAAAATACAGAAGAGAACAATGCCAATTTAAAACCCTGAGATTTAGGAGAGAAATAGAGGTAAAGTCTACTCACCTATAAGCAACTTGCTTTGCTTTGGAAGTTGCTTAGATGAAAAGAGGTAGGCCAGGAAGGCTTCAGATTTTTATGGTTAAAACTTTCTCCTCTAACATACAAAGATATATCTCCAGGTTAGTTTTCACAACGCAAAATATGAATGCAGACTTTGAAGCTTTGTGAGAAATCTTTCTGATGAGACATCTAGGAATGCTGAAAAGGAAAGTTTATTAATATACTGTTTACACCAATATATGAGAAGGTGTTTTTTTTTTTAACAGGCTTATCCTTTTTTGCTTTGATGTTCTACAGTAGATTGTCTTGAACCATTCTTGAACTGCCTATTAGATCATTTTAGATCATACATAGAACACAGAAGGGGGCAGTAATCTTTGGATCTTCTAGTGACTTAAGTATCACCTTTAAATAAATCAATATTTGAGCAAGAATCTGCATTATCACCTTTCTAAGTATTACTGGATTCACAAGCAAGTGCTTTTTTGTGTTGCCTGACTCATTTCATATCCTTTAAGGTACAAGGCCATATAAAAACCTTGGTTGAAGAGCATTTCACAGATGACTTGGAGCATGTCATGAGGGATCCCATTCTTTTTGGAGATTTCAGAACAGCACTGAATGAAGCAGAACCTCGTATTTATGAAGATATCCAAGACTATGATGTAGCAAAAGCTCTCTTTCAGGTAGAGTGCATTGGCTGGGAACTGTGCCTGAGGAATGGGCAGGAGCCTGCCTCAGGCTGTAGGAAATCTGTTCTCTTCTGTGTGCACGCCGAACTTTATGTGCTTGGATGCCCAGTTGGGGTTTGCAGTGATGAAAACTGAGGATCAGCTACAGAGTCAGCTGTGTTTTCCAATAGTTTATTTTCCCTGAGGAACGGGAAAGGAATAATGCTGCTGAATGGGCTATTTTATTAACATTATTAATTGTTTCACTGGTCTCCTAGTAACATTCTGTTCACCTTTCTCTGAAGGAGATTTTGGAAGACTACAATGAGTTTCATATTAAAATGCATCTGGTTCTTTTTGATGATGCTTTGGAGCATTTAATCCGTATCCATCGCATCATCCGGATGGACCGTGGGCACGCCCTGCTCATCGGAGTGGGAGGCTCAGGAAAGCAGTCCCTGACGAGACTGGCTGCACATACAGCTGGATGTGAGGTTAGTGACCCTGTGTCTTGGCTGGGAAAAGAGACAGGGAAAGTAATACTGTGATTGGGATTAAACTGGGGATGTGGGTAAATCAGTCAGTCAAGATCAGGCTTGCAGCTCTGCCCTGTGGAGAGAAATGCAGGGTGAGGTGATTGACAGGAGGCCCAAGATGACTGTGTGTGATCTGGGTAGGAAGCTGTCAGTGCCTGAATCTGGGTTTTGGCACTGGGGAAAGAAAACAAGGATGTGTTTGGCGATGAACAACTAATTGTCCTTAACTACTGCTGTTGGTACTTCCACGTGTTACAGCAGCCCTCCAGTGCTGCCCGAGGAGCCTTGTTGTGATTGATACTGTATTATTTCAGAGAGGAAATGTTCCTCTCAGAGGCACTTTACTTACAAAGGTTTGGAAGGAAAGAATAAAAAATGAGGATGAACACAAACCAATTTTGAAAACGCAAGCCTGCAGGGTTGTACAAATGTAATTTTTAAAAAAGAATGTACTGCATAATTTTATTGATACTTAAACATTTACTGATGATTGGGGCCAAACCAACCCCTTTGGGTTGAAATTCAGAGTTACCATCATGTCTTGGGTCCACCTGTGTCTTCTCAGTGTATGTTTTCATCCTTAGGTATTTGAGATCATCTTGAGTCGAGGATACGGAGAAAATAATTTCCGAGATGATTTGAAAAATTTGTACCTGAAGCTGGGTATTGAGAACAAGTCAACGGTCTTCTTGTTTACAGATGGGCAGGTGGCAGAAGAGAGTTTCCTGGAACTCATTAACAACATGTTGACTTCAGGTGCCTTTGGCAGCCTCTCTGCTTGTGACTTATAATCTCAACAGAACTCTTGATGCAGCTATTACTGGTTCACCCTGTGTGCTCTGCTGCTTTCACACCTTTCAGTACTACCTGAAATGATCTTGGCCTTAATAATGGTTTTCTGGCATCATCTTAGAGTCAAATGTGTCTGGAGAGGTTATAGGGTTCATTCATGTTGGTGATAGCGCTCCAGGAGTCTCAGATTTCTTCCAAGACTGAGGGAAACTTCAGCTGCATTTGGCCACAAACCCACCTGTTGTCCAATTGGCTTTTGAATCCATTCACCTGAACTGCAGCAACTGTTCATATGTATATTTATTTATATATGTCCTGAAATGTAGTTTGATGTCTTCTAGTGAATGAAGCAGCTGGAAAGGAGCAGCAGCTGGCACTGTGTGACCACCCTCTCTATAGAAGTTCCTACACAGTCTGATATGAGAACATTTCCTTAGTCTAGTTTTCCCTGTCCCTGGTCTGTCATTAGGTTACTTATGCAATATTTGCTACAAGATTGAGAGAACAAAAATGTGATCTGATGGTTCACAGACACTAATGAAGATGTTCTTTGCAGAGTTAAAAGTACTTATGTTCCTGTGACATTTTGTATATGTTGCTGAAGCCCAACCAAAACTGCATTAATTATTTCTCTAAATTCCAAGTATGCCCTATTTTCCGTGAGGGCTATGGGGAGGAGGAGAAGATAGAGAGATGAATTGGTTCATTCAAAACTACTCAGAATCATTTTTGCAGAACTAGGTTTAAAACTGGTTTCTCATCTGCCCTATCCCCAGCCATATGGTTTCCTCTTACTGGTTGTTCTCACTAGCATTCTTCTGTCCTTATGTTACAGGAATGGTGCCAGCCCTTTTTGCAGATGATGAAAAAGACTCCATACTGAATCAGATTGGAGAAGAAGCTGCTAAAGCTGGCGTGGGCCCAGCTAAAGAGAGTATCTGGCAATATTTCGTAAGCAAATGTGCAAGCAACCTTCACATTGTCCTGGGAATGTCCCCGGTTGGGGAGGACCTGAGAACGTGGTGCAGAAATTTCCCAGGTATAACTTGTACACTTTTAGTCCTTTCTCCACGAAAAAAAGATTTACAGGCAAGAGAAAAATCTCCACTGGACACTGAGAGATGTCTGGCAGATAACACTAAGCAGAGCAGGTTTCATGAGAAGGGATTTGCAGTGCATGATTTTTTTCCAGTTAATTACCACGTATCAGTGAACAATATTGATTAGCATTTATCAGATCAGTTCATTTTCCAGCTGAACAGCTAAAAATCAATTGGTCATCCTCACTGAACTGGGAATACACAGCATTTGTCTGCAGCCTCTCCTCTGTAGTTTACAGCAGAAGGCGTGGTGTTAAATCATTATGAAATTAGGGTGGTGGTAAGAGAAACATTTTTGTATCCAAAGCCAAAAACGGGCGTGGTGAGGGGGACACCCACAGAGAGAAAAAACACCTGAGCCTGGCAGGTGCTGCAGGAACCCTGGGAAACAGAAGAGATTCGTGAAAGATGGGTACAGGTGGGAATGCTAAACCAGGCCCTGAAATATTTTATTGCAGCTTTGACTATGTCCTGTAGAGCCTAAAGAATGGTACAGTGGGGTTAGCAGAACACTGGGGCAAAATGGAAGTATTGAATTTTGTGGTAAGTTCTAGTGCTTAGAAAGAGTCAAGACTAATTTGCAAATTCTTGATGTAAATAAAGTTAATTAGAGGACTGCCTGTCTGATTAGGGGTTTGTTTTACAAAGGAATTTTTCAGATAACGCTGTCCTTTTGTTTTAAGGTCTTGTCAACAACACTGGTATTGACTGGTTCTTGCCCTGGCCTGCCCAGGCCTTGTGTGCAGTTGCACAATCCTTTCTGGGTATGTAACATGCCAGTATTTCAACCCATTAACCCTTGGCATAGCCTAAGAAATAAATTCTTTACTTTGCAGTTATTGTACATTTCACAGTTTCATTTCCCATTGTGCTTGTTACCTTGAGTCTAAATGGGTAATGAAAAAACCCAGTCAAAAAACTACTGGGTGGTAATTTCTTAATCGAATAGGCTTTTTAAATTGCTAAAATTCAAGTTCCCAGCTCTGCAGACAATGTGGGCTGCCTACCAAGAGGTTTCCTTCTGGCTCTGCCCTGATCTTGCTTTTTGCCCCAGAAAACAGACTTGTTTTGTGCCTGGCTTAGATGTGCATAAGGAAGATAGTAATTGGTGTACTCTGAAAAAAGCCACAAATCTTTGAAATTTTTTATTTCTTCTGCCCAATTTTAGGAAAAAACAAACGCATCCCACCAGAGAGCTCCAAGGCAGTGATTGACCACATTGTCATGGTGCATGAATCTGTAGGGGATTTCAGCAAGAAATTTCTGGAGAAACTGAGACGTAGAAATCACGTCACACCAAAAAATTACCTTGATTTTATCAATACTTATGCAAAATTGCTGGAGGAGAAAAATGAGTTCATTTTGGGTAAGGCTTTGTAGATGTTTTCTCCTTTTTAATGCATGATTTAAATATTTTAAAACCAAAAGGAGTTCTGGTGAGAATCCCACATATTACCCAGAATATGCAAAAATTGTTTTAGCAGTACTATCTCAAATGCTGTGCTGGCACACAGCTGTGGGGGCTGTGTTTTGACATTGACCCAAAATCTTTGCCACATGTGAGTGTTCAGACTCTGTCAAACAGTGGGCTCTCCTCAAATCCTTTTGTGAATGAACATGAGCCAGAATCCCCAAACCAGACACTCCTCTGCTTGGGGAGCAGTCTGGTGAAATCTAATGCCAGCATGGCCTCTCTCAAGGTTTGACTTTCTTCCTCAAGCAGCAATTCTTATTCATACTTCAGTGGCACTGGAATATGTGAAGAGGATAAAATACAAACAGGGTAACATGGAAGATAAGTTGTGGCACAGGGCCACTGTGCCAGCTCAAGTGACATTAACATCATTGTGGTTGGGAGGCTTAGGAAAGGAAAATCCCTCAGTGCACCTCTAAGGATATTTTCTCTTTGTGAGATTGTCTGTTGTTATGTGGTTGAACACAATCAATGAATCACTGACATTTCTCCCCTTTTTTCTACCTAGCACAATGTAAACGGCTGGATGGGGGCTTAGTTAAATTGAAGGAAGCTGCTGTACAGCTGGCTGAGCTGAACATTAAACTTGCTGAGCAAAAGATTGTGCTAACAGAAAAAACAGCTGCTATTGAGGCTTTGTTACGAGACATTAAAATAAACACAGAAATAGGTGAGTAATTTACAGCTACTGAAGTGTCCCACAGGCTAAGCAGGGCTCACATCATCTGTGTTGAGTTGGGAGACCCTTGAGGAGCTCCAGCTGCTTTTTGAGGTATCCCTCTTGTTCTGTGTGCTGCTCCCATGCCATGCCAGAAGGGCAGGTCCCCTGCCTTGCCCAGATTGCCATCTTTGCTCTACGTTTGGCCCACAGTACTTTACACAGCTCACTATTACGTTTGCCTGCCCTTGTCTTCCCTTTCCAAGGTGTAGGAAATGTGGGAAAGACAGTAGACAGAAAGGCAACTTTAATTCAGAAATTTAGTATTAGAGGAAAATGAGAGGGAAACATGGAGAAAAAGAGATTGTGCACACTGATGTGTGGAACACTAACTGTTCCTAGCCTGGTGATGTAACTGTAAGCAGAGGCAAGCTGGCAACACAAAGGTTCTGACTTGATGGTGATTTCTGATTTTCAGCAAAGAGTAAATCTCTATTAGCATATTAGTATATGTTCTGTATACAAACTTGAATGATCCAGTCATGGTCCTGCCTTTACAATTACTAGCTGAGGAGAAGAAAAAAATGGGTGAAGAAAAAGCTATAGAGATACAAGAACAGAATAAGATTATTGCTGTGGAGAAGGCGGAGGCTGAGGCAGCATTGGATCAAATCAAGCCTATTATGGAAGCTGCCAAACGGGAGGTCGAGAAGCTCGACAAGGCTGAAGTTACTGAACTCAGGTGACTCGTTTGTATGTACAGTAGCGTAAAGTCCTGGAAATACACTGAGAACCCCTTGTTTGTTGGGTGTGAGCCTAAGCCTCATCTTCCTCACCTGCCTGTGAAGGTCAGGAAATCAGTTGTCTGGGTGCAGAGGTCACAACAGAATGCCCTGATTCCTAGCCCATGACTTTGCTTTAAGACAGTTCTTCCAGGCTTTTGTTTGCTGTTTTCCTCATCTTTCTCTGGCCTGTGTCTGATGCACCAGAACCTGCTCTGGTTTTTGCCTGAACGATGGCTGTCCAAACCTGTTCATTCCTCTTCTTTTTTTCTTCTGTGTAAGTAGGAACACCAACAGTTGTTTTTCAGGGATACTTTCATAGCATGAAAATATATTTCCCTGCTGAATTTATTCCTCCCTGTGTTTGGATAATACATCTTTTATTTGAGGATCAATATTAAGGCACATCCAGTCTTTATCTCTCCCTGAAATAGTTATCCCCAAAGTAGCAATGCCTCTCCCTTCCCTGCCACACATGTTCAGTTTCTTTTCTCTCATAGGTCTCTGGATTTTTCTCCAGCTGCTTCACTGCCCTAGGAAAGAAATCCTCAGTGTTTTAAGCTTTCCACAGTTGAAATCCTTTAGTATTTCGTGGATGAAATTGTCTGAATACAAGAATTGGTTCTTAGCTTTTGAGTAGTTAATAATTTATTGTCTGACTTGGGTTATCTTTTTCACTGCTGGAGCTTGTCTTATGTAGAAGCTCCTGTATTACAATGCCTCTCTTAACAGGAAGTGCCCATGTCTGGCATCATGTGCTTTGTCTCCTTTTTTCTCTTCCACTGTCTTTCTCACCTGTTTTCCAGATCCTTTGCAACACCCCCGAAGCAGGTGCAGGTTGTCCTGGACTGTATTCTTATAATGAGAGGTTACAAAGAACAAAACTGGAAGAATGCCAAAGCAATGATGGCTGACACAAATTTCCTGCGACTTCTGTTGACGACAGACTTTAGGGAAATTCCGTGGAGCCATGTGAAAGCTATGCGAGGTGAGTTCCTGTTCTGGGTACTTGCAGTGAATATAGGTTCTTGTTAATGGGATCAGCCATGTCAGGGACAATCCTTCCAGTGCAATCTGGGAGAGATTCGCTCTGTGCCAAGGGACAGCTCTGTCCGCAGTGCTGCAGCTGTTGCACTGTTGGGGTGACTGGATTTTTTGGATTTCAAAGACCTTCTGCTGTGTGTTCCATCCAGTTTATTCCTTAGCTAGGGGTCTTACAGGCTCTGGTTTAAAGCAGGCAAGAAACAAACAGGATAGCTGCTTCTGTCTGCTTTTAGCTGCTTAGTAGAATTATGGCCTCACCCATATGATGGCAATTAAAATGTGATGTTACAGAGTGGAAAGAAGATAAGCTGTATCTAAGGTTTATGGGCCCTTGCACATGCTCTCAAAGGTGCAATCCAGAGTAGTCCCATTAGAAGGGGAATTTGGGTCTTGGAGAAAAATGGCATCTGACTGCTGCAGAGAAGACAAATTATGATCCTCAGACATGCTGAACAAGTCATGAATACACTCCCTTCATGGAGAAAGAACCTGAGAAATCACTAACAATATTGGGCTTGTGTTGTTACAGCCCAGTAGCTTCATCTTAGAGTCTCTTCAATATTCTGACAAATGTTTCCTATTGTCTGTCACAGCACTGGCTGATATTGCTGGTAGGAAAAGCTATTTCTTTGAGAGTTTTTGCACGGTTATTCAACTCACTTGCAATATTTTTATGTTTGCCAATTTAGCTCTCTTAAAGAATCTTAATACTACCTGGGCTGAAATGGAAGTTATCAGCAGAGCAGGACTGGGAATGTTAAAGTTTGCTGAAGCAGTTGTGACCTACTGCGATGTAGTTAAAACAGTCAAGCCAAAGGAAGAAAAGGTAAAATGTGTTGGAATCAAACTCAGAGAAGGTCAAAGCATGATCCTGATGGAAAAGATAATACTTAACCACTTCATGGACTGCCCACTTTTCTTATTTAAGTGCTTAAAAAAGTGGTGTTTAGGAGAGCTATTGCAGTAGCAGTGGGGCAGGTTCTCAGTCACAAATCACTGTATTTGTTGTGTTGGGATGTGGGTTGTCATCCTTGGCAGTGCTTCAGGGATGAGGGAGGAACATGTTCAGTTGGAATTTTGTAATCTAACATGCTTAGAAAAACACAGTTTAGAGCTTTTTACTAAAAACAAACTTAAAACCCCATGGCATGTGGACAGAGCTGAGGTCAGTAGTACACAAAATCCATGTTCCTTAAGCACAGACCTTGATTAGCTTTTTTTAGCATGACTGGGAAGTCAGCTATATTACCAAAGGAAAGCTAATGTCCAACAGATGACACTGGGAAACTTTTGTCAAGAAAAGGTTATTATATACAACTGACTACAGAGAAAGTATATTCACTAGATGATGTGTCTGACTATTTTTGGAGCCTTAATACTGTTGTTATTAAGCAGACAAACCTCCCCTTTTGTCAGGGCATAAGAGTCCTGTTGACCTCCAATGCTTTAATATTCCTTGTGGGTACAAAACTGGGAGATTTCTCTGCTTTGGAACTGCAGTGTCAGACCATGATGTGTGTTTGGGACGGGGAGAGGAGGGTGAGAGTGTCAAGTTATTTTGGCTTACACTGTGTATTACCAGGACACTTTGAAATACATGATGTAACCAAAAGAAATGTGAGAACTTAATAGTTCTCTCCAAAATCCTTCTGTCCTCTGACACTTTTGTTTCCTTCAAAATGTACTTTAGGTGGCCAGGCTAGAACGGAACTACGAATTAAGTAAGCGGGAGCTGGAAAGGATACAGGCAGAGTTGGCTGCCATTCAGGATGAGCTTAAAGTTTTGGGGGAAAAATATGAACTGGCAATAAAAGAAAACCAGAAGTTACAAGAAGAAGCAGAGATAATGCAGAGAAGATTAGAGGCTGCTGACAAGCTCATCGCTGGCTTGAAATCCGAGAATGAGAGGTAAGTCTAGATTCAAAGAAGATAATTTCTGACATCAGAGGTTCTTGTGTCAGGGATAAAATCTATCAGGTGGAGACATTTTTGAAAATGTTGCTTCCTATGGTTTTTGTTTCTGAGAAGAGCTATTATCTGTTCTGAGCTGATATCCATCAGCTCTTGGAAAATAACTGAGATTAAAAGGAAGAAGGTTCAGATCAACTCAGTGTCTGTGGCCACCATAATAGTGAGAGAAAACTGATTCTAAATGTGGGAGTCTATCTCAACCTGTATCTAAAGTAGCAGGAAATTCTGCACATAAACCCCATCTTCCTGGTACAGATTGACCCATATAATTCTATCAGGTGGACAGAGGAATTCAAGGAATTAGAAATACGAAAGGTGAAGTTGCTTGGAGATTGTCTACTTGCTGCTGCCTTTCTGAGCTATGAAGGAGCCTTCAGCTGGGACTTCCGTCATGAAATGCTCTATCAAGTGTGGCAAGAAGATATTTTCTCAAGAGAAATTCCTGTCAGCCATCCATTTAAGTTAGAGAGCCTCCTGACTAACGAGGTGGAGGTTAGCAGGTATGTCCAGTCAGGAAACCCAGGGACTACTGAATGTGACATTATAAAGTGGGAGTCTGGAGCTGAATCTGTAGCACAGAATTGGTGTTGTGGGTAGAGGTGCACAGCCATACCAGAGAGAGACAATCTTACTTTCGTGTCAAGAGGAGGAGCCAAATTATTTTCCTTCTGATTAACAGGGGCCATTTGCTGTAACAAACTGTTGTACTTAGCACTCCAGGGACATTCACTGAACTTAGACACATGTAATACCATTTCTAGGAAATTTTAGGAATTCTCTATAAAATATGTTTCCATAACCCAACAGATGTCTTTTCTTTGACTTCAGTGAGTTATTAGACCCATGCCCAGGTAGCCCATTATCAACTACCACAGGATTGCTCACCTAAGGCAACAGTCAGTACTCTGAGTAGTGCAGTTACAATGAGTTAGTGAGCTGTGACACTGTCCCCATAATCACATACCCTGTGTGTGTGTCCTTGTGTGTCTAATAGTGTGCTCAGTGAATTGCATCATTTTACTGACAAATGAAATGTGCTGCTCTCCCATTGAGTTTTCATCCCAGGCTGGTCTTTGATACATTCTGTTCCCAGATGGGTTTCCCAAGGATTGCCCCCAGATGAGCTCTCTATCCAGAATGGCATCCTGACAACATATTCAAGCCGCTTCCCGCTCTGTATCGACCCACAGCAACAGGCCTTACATTGGATTAAGAAGAAAGAAGAAAAGAATAATCTGAGGGTAAAGATAGAAGATTGCTTTACCTCGTTACTGGTTGTTTTCAAAGCTGCATAAATATCTGTCACCTTGAAAGGGGAACCAGTTACAGATCACAAAATCATTGAATGGTTTGGATTGGGAAGGACCTTCTAGTCCTACCCCCTGCCATGGGCAGGGACACCTTCCACTATCCCAGGTTGCTCCAAGCCCCGTCCAGTCTGGCCTTGGACACTGCCAGGGATGGGGCAGCCACAGCTCCTCTGGGCAACCTGTGCCAGGGCCTCCCCACCCTCACAGGGAAGGATTCCTTCCTAGTATCTAATTTAACCCTGTCCTCTTTCAGTTTGGAGCCATTCCCACTTGTCCTATTGCTAAATGTTTTTGTAAAAAGTCCCTCTCCAGCTCTCTTGGAGCCCCTTTAGGCTTTGGAAAGTGCTATAAAGTCTCCCTGGAGCCTTCTCTTCTCCAGGATGAACAACCCCAGCTCTCTCAGCCTGTCTGCACATGCAGAAAGAGTCTAACCAAAAAGCTGGTATAGATTGTGATTTATTTCAGCTCCAGGATGAAACTTCCATGTAGGACAATAAACACAGTTAGATGCACAGTTAGAACTTTAAAGGGTAATTTCCAAATGGAAATTATTCTCAGCTAATCAGAAAAAAGCACCTTTACTGTTTTGTACGAGTGCAGTTTATATCATCTGTGAAAGACGAAAAGCAGCAAAGAGCAAACTTCGTTAGTGTTGGCAGCTATTGCAAAATAATAATGTCCAGCAAATTGAATATCAATTCTCCTTTCATGTTTTCCCATTGTTCTTTTGCAGATGGCTTCCTTTAATGACCCAGATTTCCTGAAACAATTAGAACTGGCCATAAAGTATGGAACCCCTTTCCTGTTGCACAGTGTTGATGAATACATCGATCCTGTGATAGACAATGTCTTAGAGAAGAATGTCAAAGTTGCACAGGGGAGAGCATTCATTGTCCTGGGGGACAAAGAAGTTGACTATGACAGTAATTTTAGATTGTACCTGAACACCAAATTAGCAAACCCAAAGTATTCCCCCTCAGTGTTTGGCAGAGCTATTGTTATCAATTATACAGGTAAGCTCAAATTTGTACTTAATAACAAAGTAGGGATTATGCTGTTGTGCAAATTTAGGGCCTGGGTCATTGTCTGAAACCTTGGTGAAACTAAAAAATTCATACACTCCCTTATACTTAGGATTTAATAGACAATCCTTCTCAGTTCTCTCTTCTAATCTGCAACTGAGCTAAATATCTCTTCCTGCACTGGTCAGGAAGGAAATAAGATACAGAATCATTAACTAAGTCACTCTGTTGCATTGCTGTAGTTTTATGAGAGGCTTGAGATTAAATAAGTTGTATAAAAACTGTCCTGTGTTTACAAAACTCTGTGCTGTGTCCATGTGTTGTCCCTGTAGTTACACTCAAGGGCTTGGAGGATCAGCTGCTCAGCGTTATCACAGGTTTTGAAAGGAGGGAATTGGAGGAACAGAGAGAACGTCTCATCCAGGAGACAAGTGAAAACAAAAACCTGCTAAAAGATCTGGAAGACACTCTCCTTCATGGACTGTCAACTTCCACAGGAAATATGTTGGACAATGTGGAATTGGTGGAAACCTTGGAAGAGACAAAATTCAAAGCTACTGAGGTACCAGCTTGGGCTTTTTGGAAGGGTATCTATGAACAGAACGTAGTCTTTCCTTTTTCATTGTGATTATCTTTCAACCCTGAAGCTTGCAAATAGTTTGAAAGGAAATGGAGAGTTTTCTCATGAATGTGTTGCTTCTTTCAGTATTGGGCACTATTTTGTTGATCAGAGAACCAAATCCTAACTTCAGGGAAGTCCTTAACAGGACCAAAGTAATGTTTGTTTATGGTTCTAAAGCAAAAGAATCCATCCTTGGAGTTTTCAGGCCATAGCTGGGTAAATCCACACTGGACCTGATCCAATGGTGGTCATAATCAAGCTTTGGGCAGAAGGTTGAACTAAAGATCCCCAGAGGGCCTTTCTCATATTATTTCTGTGATTTTGTGTAAATCTTTGCCTTTACTTTTCATAGATATACAGGGTGGGATTAATTTTATCTAACTTTTAATTTTATAATGCAACTTTTGAGTTACCTGCCCAGATTCCCTCTACAGTCACACAGAGAGGCAGGCACTGAACAGCTCTGGTATTTGTGGTGTAATAGATCCCCTTTGGATCAGCACAGTAATTCCAGGTGTATAAAATTCCTGTCTGCACAGGTGATTGAGAAACTGAAGCTGGTTGAGACGACAGCAGCGGATATAGATCTTCTCCGAGATGGCTACAGACCAGCTGCCAAGAGAGGGGCCATTCTCTTCTCTGTGTTGGCTGAAATGGCACTTGTCAACATCATGTACCAGTTCTCACTGGTCTCCTTCTTAGAGGTTTTTGGATTCTCTCTTCGGAAATCCATGCCCAGTCCTATTCTTCCAAAGAGGTTAAAAAACATCATGGATACACTGACTATGAACACCTACAACTATGGCTGCACAGGTTAGTGCCACTTAGCCAGGGGCTGAGACTGCGTTGTGCAAATAAAGGCAAAGCCCTGACTTCAGCTGCTTCATGTTAGAGGCAAGTTACCACGCAGGGAATTCAGTGATGTTCAGGTCTCAGCACCACTCCTGGTTCACGCTTTACTCCCTGCTATTTCTGTCAGAAGGAACTACGCATGTTACCCACGTAACTCTTGCAAAAATGCTTTCCTTAACACAGTTACGAATGGTAAAGGCAGCCATGGAGCTCACAGGGGCTGTATTGACTCAAGCCTGATTCAAAGCCCCAGCTTTGATCCCCCTGATCATAGAATCATAGCATTGTTCAGGCTGGAGAAGACCTATGAGATCATCAATTCTAACTGTCAACCAAATGGTCTTTGTGGGGTGTCCAGATCATAGAATAACAGAATGGTTTAGATTGGAAGGGATCTTAGGAATCATCTTGTTCCAATCCCCTGCCGTGGGCAGTGATGCCACTCACTAGGTTAAGTTGCTGAGGGCCCCACCTAAAATGGCCTTGAGCACTTGCAGGGGTGGAGTATCCCATCAGCCCCACAACAGACAGAGGATGTGGATTGAAAGATTGCTCCAGTTCCACAAGTTTTAGCAGCTGATTTTTGAAAATGTTGTCCTTCTAACATAGGCTTGTTTGAGAAGCACAAGTTACTATACTCCTTTAATATGACTGTCAAGATAGAACAAGCTGAAGGCCGAGTTCCACAAGAAGAATTTGAGTTCTTTTTGAAAGGTAAATTGAATATTTATATGTAAGTATGTAGCTCGATGTAGCAATAACTAAAAGATCTTTTGAAGACAGATCTTTGACTAGATATGATTTACTAGAGCACCTTGAGAAGGGGAGCTCTCCCACTGAGGAGAGCTGCACTGTGTTGGGTTACACAAACTGGGGATCCTGCTATTTCTGTTTCACAGTAGCTAATTGTTAGGATGTTACCTGAGAAAGTAATCTGTAGTTATTTTCTGACTGTGTATACCTAATTTTAGAAATGTTTGCAAAGATAAAATTCTGGCTTTTGCGAGCACTTGTAAAATGCCATTTTTCCTCCAGCAGACCCGTCTAATCTTACAGTGCTTCCAGGAACAAATTTTTTCTTGGTTCCTCTGTGCAGAGGGACTGTATATGTGGTCATGCATTGGAGAATTTTTGACATGGACACTGGCTCTGGTTTCTGTATGTGCCTAGGCAATATTTCCCTGGAGAAGAGTGCCCGAAAGAAACCGTACGCTTGGCTTCCAGATCAAGGCTGGGAAGACCTAATTCGCTTGTCTGAACTATTTCCTGAGAAATTTGAATCTCTTCCAGATGATGTAGAAGAAAATCCAGATGTATGGAAGAATGTACGTGCTTCTTTGCAATGCTGTTTTCTCTCCTAGTTTTTCTTCTGGTATTAAACGTTCAAGTGTGATGCAACGTGTCACAGTACTCCACGGAGGGATGTCACTGTGGGCTTCTTCCCTCAAGCCCTTTCTTTGCTTCTTGACCTCAGTTAGCGATTGGCTTATTTGCAGGAGAATTAAGGATTATATTCTTTAAAAAACAAACCAAAAAAACCTTCCCTGGTATACTGTAGAATTCTTATTTGTCAGTTAAATGCCTTGGAGGAGTTATTTGCCCTGTTGAAGTCAGTGGAATTTTTTCTGTTTGACAGTCAACAATTCACTGGTATTTTTGTGCTGCTAAATTGTACTTTGATCTGCTTGTGGCAGTGAATTCTATAGGCTATTGACAAACACAGATTTCCTTTGTTCCTCCTTCAGCTTCATTCCATGTCTTCTTGTTTTATAAGAAGTCTTCCCATAAGCAACCTGTTAATACCTTTTTGCTTGGGGATGCTATTTTCTGTATCTTAAGAGAATTAGTTGACAAAGAGCAAAAGTACAAATGTGTTTCTAGAGTTGAATATACTGAAAAAGTTGGATTTTTTACATTGACCTGAACTTTTAATATTTACTTGCAGCTGATTGACTTTTTGTTGTGTCTCTTGGCCCCTCATTCATCAAATTGATTTTCCTAGTAATTTCCCTGACAGAGCCATTGGATTCATTTGCATCGTGTGCTGTCTTTTCCTGCCAGTGGTATGACACAGATGCTCTGGAGCAGATGCCATTACCAATGCACTATGAGGGCAATGTCTCAGACTTCCAGAAGCTCCTCCTGTTGCGCTGTTTCCGGGTGGACCGGATGTACCGGGCAGTGACCGACTACGTGACCGTGACGATGGGCGAGACGTAAGTGACTCTCCTCTCTCAGATCCCAGCCACAGCACTCACACAGAGCTGGAGCTGTAATCAGCTGTGTCAATGGTTCTGTAATTTGCCTGAAGAGCAGAGCAGGGGTCGTGTCTGAATGCTTTCCATGTGCAGCCTGTGGTGAGCTTTGCCCTTCGTGTACAAAGCTCTGTTCACATGTGGCAGCTGCTCTGTGCACATCAGATAAATTATTGGCCTTTACCTCTGCCAGGTATGTGCAGCCCCCCGTGATCAGCTTTGACGACATCCTGCAGCAGAGCACCCCTTTCTCACCTGTGGTTTTTATCCTAAGTCCTGGCTCTGATCCTGTCAGTGACCTCATGAAACTGGCTGAGAGGACAGAGTTTAAAGCAGATAGACTCAAATTCCTGGCCATGGGACAAGGCCAAGAAGAGGTAACTTGGATGGGAAGGTGGGGATGTGCTGTGTGCAGTGTGTGTGAATTGCAAGCCATGCTCCTAATTCCCTGGGAGTGATCAAATTTCCTTTCCATAGGTCTGCTCCATGTTAAAAGGAGTTACCTCATGGTTCTGACATAGATTTGTCAGTCTGGGGATAGCATTTTACTGAACATGAAAGGGGCCATTTGGCTGACTGGCTGCTGTTCTGGTTTGGGCAAGGGTAGATTCAGAATCAGATTTCTGGCTGTTAAAAAGTAGTTGATATGAGAAGATGTTACTGTGGACGTGAGGTGGTTGGAAGTTACAGTGTTTGCTACTGGAAAGTTCTCCTGCTGCTTTTCTTGCCTTTCCTTTGACTTTCGTTTTTGCTCTGGACACTATGGCAGGATGTCCAAAAGTTAACAGCTGACTGAATTTACCATGATTTTAGTCTATGGGAGAACTCCTATCAGACTCATTTAGACCACCACTTTCCTAGCAGGAAAACTCACTGCACGAGCCCATCAGAGGCAGTTTGTTCTCAGGGTAAAGGGAGAGTTACTCACAGATGGTTCTCCCCTTCTCCTCAGATTGCTTTGCAGATGCTGGAGAAAGCAGTGGTTCATGGACAGTGGCTCATGTTGCAGAACTGTCACCTTTTGGTGAAGTGGCTCATCCATCTGGAAAAGGCCCTGGAGAAAATTACAGAGCCTCACCCAGACTTTCGCCTCTGGCTGACCACTGACCCAACTAAGGGCTTCCCAGTTGGAATCCTGCAGAAGTCCTTAAAGGTGGGGAAAGCCCAGCCAGAGGGCATGGCCTGGCACTGGTACTCAGCAGAACAGGCTGGCTCTGGGAGGAGCCTGACCTGAGTGCAGCACACTGACCCAGGCTTACGAACTTGCTTTTTGTCTTTATGAAGCCAAATGCTTTTCTCATCATCCTGTTTATCTTACTGGGATGTTTCCTTTGGGTGAAAACTGTTCAGCAGTTTCAACAGCAATAACTGTTCAGTTATTTCAATGCAGAGGTTTATGAGTAAACCTGGAAATATGACAAATGGTCTTTAGATTTAAATGCTGCCACGAGTGAGGAGTATCTGGAGACAGAAATAGCCCTGTCAGCCCTGATGCTGCAGTGCAGAATCAAGGCCTGTGTCAGCCTGGCAGTGCCAGTGGAGCAGACATTGGAATAGGATAATGGTTTCCAGCTGCTACTTCAGGCTGCAGTGTTTATCACTAAAAGCTGAGCTGATTATTTTGAAGGCACAAGCCGTGATTCTGCCCTAATGTTCTTTTCTGTGGCTGCTTGACCACTGTTGTGGTGGCCTGTCCTGTAAACATGGTTATTTCATTTCACAGCTGGGAAAGCAGCGGCTCAGTGGCAGTGGCAGCTCTGGGCTGCTCTCCCACTCATCCTGCAGTGGGAAGGGAGCTGGAGCAGATCTTTAAGGCTGCAGATCTGCGCTTTGTGGGCCTTGCCAGGAGCAGTGAGAACTGAGGTTTTAGAGCCCTTTGAAAAAGCTGCCAGGAAGAAGCTCTGGCAGTTTGATCAGCAGTAAAGCCACATTGTTAAACCATCTTATTGTAGGGATATAAGACACACTAAAATGTGTAAAGTACTGGTATTTCAGTAAATTAGATCGTCAAGTATGAGAAATATTAATGTCTTGCCAATAACATGATTAATTCTAAAATAATATCAAGTTCTCTTTGCATATGTGTGCTTACCTTGATAAACTTGAAAAGGTCTGTTTCATGTCTTTACTTTAGAAAAAACCCCATATTTGATAGGCATTTGGAAAACTACTTAAAATGTCAAGCTTGCATTGTATAGCTTACTTTAATGTGATATATTTATAACTTATTTTCCTCAAGTTATCCAGTAATTGATGGCTTCCCTAATTATTTTGATAGGTTGTTACAGAACCACCTAATGGTCTGAAACTGAATATGAGAGCCACCTACTTCAAAATTCCCCAGGAAGCCTTAGAGCAGTGCCCACATCCTGCCTTTAAATCCTTAGTCTATGTCTTGGCATTTTTCCATGCTGTGGTTCAGGAGAGAAGGAAGTTTGGGAAGGTTGGCTGGAATGTACCATACGATTTTAATGAATCTGATTTCCAGGTAAGAAAACAATTGTAATGACTCTTATATTCTTGAGTAGCTCAATTACTTTTGAAAACACAGAATTTATCCAGCTTTAAACTTTCTCACAGCTAGATTTTGCTTAGTATGTTTTTCTGCTTCTGTGGAGTCATGTAGACTCCTGATCTTCTGTAATGTCAATTTGGGATGCTAAAAATTAGATTCCTAATCCTTCATGTTTATATTGCCTCTCTCATGGGTTTCTTTTATTTAGAGGATTTATACTTTTTAATTATTTCAGAAAGAAGTAATTGTCAGTTTTCAAACAAGAACTAGATTAAATAAAACCTATGAATAAGTATATCTGATTTATGAATCTTATCTCACATGTTCCAACAAATTCATTAGGTGTGCATGGAAATCCTTAACACATACTTGACAAAAGCCTTTGAACAAAAGGATGATCAAATCCCTTGGAGCAGTCTCAAATATCTTATTGGGGAGGTGAGTGCTACAATGCCACAAAAATTCAGATAAATGAAGTTTCCTTTTTGCATGGGCTGCATCAAGTAAAGCTGGGAATCATGCCTGGGCAGGTTTGAAACTCCAGTGTAGCCCTGAGCAAGGGCTTAATCTCAGGGAATTAGGGCCACTGTGCAAACTGCACAACAGGGAGTGATGGTGCTTAATTAATTCTGAGAGAGTCCCTGGGACCCTGTGCTGGATGCTGTTGGCACGTGGAGTATCACTGGAGCTACACAAATGTGTGTTCTCAGAGCTGGTGCAGCTGCACTGCACTGGCAGCTGCTGCAGCATGAAATCCTGCAGGAAACTTACTTTGCAGCACTTGATCCCAGCTGGGCAGGAGCTGGTACCTCAGGAAGGTACCCTTGCACGCAAATCATCCAGACAGGTGATGAGGAGTGCCCAGAGCAGCTCTCTCCAGACCAAGGCCAAATATTTCCTGCCTGTCCCCTTGAGAGGGGGCTGGAGATGTCCTTGGGATCCATAAGGGAGACAGTGTTACACCACAGCCACTGCAAAAGCAAAGAGCATTTTTGACCTTTCAGTGATTTTTTGAAACTGTATTTTCTGCTCCAAAAGCCAGTGCTGTAACACTGATGTCACTGATTTCTAGGTCATGTATGGTGGGCGTGCAATCGACAGCTTCGACCGGCGCATCCTGACCATCTACATGGATGAGTACCTCGGGGATTTCCTATTTGACACATTCCAAGTGTTCCATTTTTATAAAAGCAACACAATTGATTATAAAATTCCAGCAGGGAAGGGAAAAGATGACTTTGTTGGTAAGAAATGCTTTTCCTGCTACATTAAAAAAAGAAGTCTGCTTCCAGTATACACTGTCTCCATACATCGCTGCTGGGTGTGAGAAGTTGAACAGAACACCGGGCACTGCTGGTGTACGGACTGCAGAGTTATAATCCACTGCTTTACAGGAGCAGTCCTTTGGAATGTGAGCTTATCACTGAGCTCCTCAGGCGTTTTAAAAAAAAAAACCCAATCCAAACCACAAAACCTCAGTAAAGCAGCATGGTAATTCTGTTAAGTGATATATAATATGTCTGTGGGGGAGTCTGTGTGTTTGTGTTAATTTGTGTTTATTTGATCTGTGCATTTCTCCAACACCAGCTTTAGCATTTGATTTTTTATTCAAGCAGAGCAATAGCAAAATTGCTGTGGTGTTCTGTGTTAAGAGAACCTGTATGCTTGTATTCCAGAGGCCATAGAAGCTCTGCCACTTTCCAACACCCCCGAGGTCCTGGGCCTTCACGCCAACGCTGAGATCGGGTATTACATGCAGGCAGTGCGGGGCATGTGGGCTCACCTGCTCGAGCTGCAGCCCCAGACTGGTGCGTGCCCTGTCTGAACTGGGTTTGTGAACAGGACATGTCGAGGGGCGAGTGCTGAGCCCTGGGGACAGTGACAGCAGCCCCTGTGTGGGGAGTGGTCCGGGGGCTGTGTCCCGGCCTCGGGGAGCAGAGGGAGCGGGGCAGTGGGAGCGAAGCCCTGCAGGGCTGGGCTGGGAGCAGCTCAACACCTGCCCAGAGGCACATGCAGGGCTCTTGGGCAAATGTCAGAGCAGCAGAGGGTGGGAGACTGATGCCAAAACTCAGCTCTCAACCTTCTCTCAGAAGATTCAGTACAGATTTAGTCTCACGAAATTTTTTTGGTTTCAGGTGAAACTGGTGCAGGAATTAGTAGAGATGAATATATTGCAAATGTTGCCAAGGATATAGAAAACAAATTACCTCAAGTATTCGATCTTGACCACATACGTAAAGGTTATGGAGTAAACATCTCCCCTACGACTGTGGTACTGCTGCAGGAACTGGAACGCTTTAATAAGCTCATTGTTCGAATGGGAAAGTCGTTGGCTGAGCTACAACGTGTAAGTAAAATTACAGCAGCTCGATGGGACCAGCTGGCCTTTGCCTGCCCTCAGAACTCTTACCATCATTCCAGGCCTTGGCTGGGGAAGTTGGAATGAGCAGTGAACTGGATGATGTGGCTCAGGCTCTCTTCAATGGGCAGATTCCTGGGATCTGGCGGCGGCTGGCCCCTGACACACTCAAAACACTTGGAAACTGGATTATTTTCTTCAGAGATCGATATGACCAGTACACCAGATGGGTAAGCAAGTGCCTCCAGAAAGCTTTTTGTTTTGTTAACCTGCGTGATGTGCTGTGCAGGTTGGTGCAGAAGCCAGTGAACACTTCAGGTAAGTTCCTGAACTAGTGCTGTTATGGTGTAACTGGATGCAAGGCAGACTCACCGTGGCTCCTCTCTCAGAGCAGTGCAGGGCTGAGGACCAGGTGCTGCCCATCACTGTCTGTGGCTGCAGGTTAACGAGGGGGAGCCCGACGTGATGTGGCTGTCAGGCCTGCACATTCCTGAGTCCTACCTGACTGCTCTCGTTCAAGCCACCTGCAGGAAAAACAGGTGGCCCCTGGATCACTCCACCCTCTACACAGAGGTAACCAAGTACAGGACAGCAGAAGACATCACTGAAGGGCCCCTTCAGGGTAGGTGTTTTTCCAATTATTTGGCAAAAATAATAAAGTAGTTAACTGGTGAGAGAAAGAAATTGCTTGGCACATTAAATTACTTTGGTTAAACCTTGGCAGGCATTTACTCTGGGTTTGCATTTCACAGTCCTCATGATTTCCAGCTGGGAAGTAGCTGGGTTCTGGTCCCTGCAGAGCCCCTGTGTGCATGAAGCACCATCTTCCCTGTTCAGCTCTTCCCACACACAGGAAGGGATTTGAACTTACACCTCCCCCTTGCTTGCTCCCTATATGTGTGTATATATATATATATATATATATCTGTGTGTGTGTACACATGTATATAAAGACACACTGATTTCTTTATGCCTAGAATATTACCAATCCCAACAGGCTTATAAAGATCTGTTTACACCACAAAAAATATATTGAAATGTACTTAAGCAAAAAGTACCTACAAATATGTATCATTTATTGTGTGAGTATCTCTTTATGAGGTCTCTATGACTAGCACTGCTCTGGTAACTAAATGTAACAAGGGTACAGGGGACAGCTAAGCAAGGCTCTGAGTACCAGCCCTGACTGGGAACAGAGGAGGAAAAAAGTCTCACTGTTTTTGTTAAATCTAAATGCTGTGCTTGGTATTTGTACCAGAACAACTGTCCCAACCCTTCACCTGCTCTCAGTGACCCAATGATCACACCCAGGGGAGTTACAAAGCTGTGACTTGGGCAATTGGAGGGGAGCAAATTGGATTTATTCCTACTACTGTTTCTCATGTGTACTGCAACTGAGACAATTTAATTTGATTTCCTAATACAGCTGGATGATAAAAACAAAGCCCTCAGAAAACTGCACCCTGTGCAGCTGCAGTTTGAAATGCAGTGTATTTGTGGTGACTGTAGTGCCCAAAATAGGGATTGCAGGAACAGTCATCTTAAAGGGATCTTTTCTAGGAGCTCAGTTTACCCAAATGTTGCATCTTCTGCCTTCACAGGCTGCTATGTTTCTGGTCTGTTCCTGGAAGGAGCAGACTGGGACATAGAGCAGGGCTGCCTTATCCAGAGCAAGCCCCGTGTCCCAGTGGTGGAGCTGCCCATCCTGAAGATCATCCCCACGGAAGCACACAGACTCAGACTCCAGGTAGGGCTCTTTACCTTCCTTCTGCTGGCACAGCTCCCCAGCTCCCAGGCCCTGCCTTCTCTGCCCAGCAGCTGGATTTTATCATTACCACTCCTGGATGAAGCACCTGGTCTAACACTTCTCCTTACACTACCCATCATTACAGTTTTTCTGTTCTAAGGGGATTGATGCATTTGTTGCCTCTTCAGGCACTCTGGGACAGGGATCTTCTGACACTCTTACACTCCCACTACTATTTCAATTACCTCCTATCCCCAGTTAATGACATAAAGAACATTTATATTTTCTGGGTATTGCATATTTAAGACCTCTAACAAAAAAAAGTGAATTTCTGAAGCCAGCCCTCTCTCCTCGAGGCCCTTTTGTTTCCAGTTCCATGTAGCAGCTCAGGCACTGCTCAGTGTCGGCGCTGCCTCCGCTCTTTCAGAACACACTGCGGACCCCGGTGTACACGACCTCCATGCGCCGCAATGCCATGGGCTTCGGCCTCGTCTTTGAAGCTGACCTTTACACTGCAAAACACATTTCCCACTGGGTGCTCCAGGGTGTGTGTCTCACCCTGAACTCTGACTGACAGTTGGAAATAGGCACCATGTTCTTCCCTCAGAATCCAACCCTTCAGAGGTGCAGAGAAAAAACCCTCAACCCAGGAAGAGATTTGGCACCATGGGTGGGGTTGTGTTCACTTAGGCACACCTGACTTTAGTTACTATTAGCTTGGTTGTATTATACTCCCAATAAACATGTTTGAAGTATAAAGTGTTTTTTGTAATTTGTGTTTCCTTTTGGAAAGGCTCCAAGCTGGTCTGTGGATGCAAAGAGGGAGTAAGTTGGTCTCGCACACACAAAGACTAAAGTTTGCCTGGATGGTTGTAAGAAATGTCTTTAATTGCCCAAAGCATCACTTCTGCAGTGCCTGGAAGCTGTGCCTCCCACCAGCCTCCAACAAGTGGCAGGGTAGGTCACTCATACAACACATGACCATAAAAATATGGTGCCAACAACCAAAGCAACCAAACCTGCTGCTGGTTAATGCAATACATGTAAAAACAGTAAACCTCAGAGAAACAACCTTGCTTTAACCAACCCCTTTCTGGGAACACAGCTTTTCCCTATCCCTCCCCACCACTTGTGAAACAAATTCCTACCACGGAGCCAGCAAGGCGCGAGGCTGGGTGGGTCTGGGGCTTTGGGACAGCGAGTGACAGAGGGCACAGAGGGCGGGCACAGGTCAGAGCCTTGCCAGGGATCAGCCCTGCTGGAAGGGTCATGCTGCACGGGAGTCGAGCGGGACCACGGGTGGGAGAACAGCTCTGCCAGCCTGCCAGGGCCTTTGCCAGGGACGCTGACAGTGGTCCAAGGCTCTGGAGGGAGACACACACCAACACAGCTGCAGAAAAAGCTTATGAAGGGCAGACTACAGCTGGCGAGGGGAGGGGACAGGGCAAGCAGGGATCCTTCATCAGCTGTCACAGAGGATACACGTTCCAAATTTTTAAAGGCACATCATAAGCTTAGCAGCATTTGGGAGCCAGTGTTTCTTGCTGGTCCTACTCAGAGGCTGCAGACAAGAGTGAAGCAGAGGTGATCAGAATGTAAGAAAAATGGACAAATTCGTGCTCCTTTCCCAAAACTACATACCCTCCCAGTTCCTAGTATGCCTTTCTTTCCTAGAAAAAAATAATACAAAAAAGAATCAAGTAGTCTAACAGATGCTGGGTCTACCTGCTACTCACTAGAAAGGAATAGGGGAATCTGGGCAAGTGCAAGGCAAGTCCATCCCAATCCACAAGGACAGAAATCAAGGATGCCAGGTTCTCCTCTATGAATCTGTTACATCGCTTAAAACTAAATACTCACATTTTAGCGGGGCAGCTCAGGTTTCTAAGCTGGCAGCAGCCAGCACTGTCTGATGATGCCCAAAACAAGACTGTTTTTTAGGAAACAAAAATAATCCCTTTACAAAAAAAGTGCAGGTTAGAGCATAAAGAACCATTTCCATATTGGATAGCCAGTTACAGTTCCTCCCTGGAAAAGGAGCTCTGAGCCAGTATGGAAGGTGCTACAAGTGCAGTGTACTGACTAGCATAAAATGTGTCGTGAAGCCATTTGATTAAAAAAAACCCCAAAACAATCCCCACAAACAACCCAGTGTTCATACTCTTCCTATTAGGGTCATTAACCCTTTAAATGGTGCTTCCCCCACCCCTATTTTACTTAAAGCCACAAAGTATTTAGGATTAATCAAGTAGTGCTTGCTGGGACTCTGGGGATGTCCTTAGGTCATTAAAGTGAACGTACATGTGCCCAGCTTTCCGTGCTGCTGTGAGAGCGGCTGTGGCAGAGGTCAATGGTTGCTCTGGAGTGCTCACACACACATTAGAGACAAGAGAACCCCTGCCAGGTCAAATGTTAACAGCCAACACGTGTGGCTGCAGTGTGAGGGAGGGGTGTTCTCTCTAGGAGCGCTCACTAACACAGCCCGTGCCTTTGTCCACATGTGCATTACACTAAATGGAGCAGCACGTGGAAGCAAGCGGTCAGGTTCCCCTGATTTGGCCACAGCATGGAGTGGTTATATACCTTGCCATATGAACACAGTCCTAGGAGGTTTCGTTAGAGCAAAATATATTAATGATGTACCCGGGAGGAGTTTGGCATGCATGGGGCATCAAAAGAAACTTCACCGCAGGTGCTATTTACCCTACAGGCTCACAGTGCATAACCAGCACAGAACAGCGCTTCCGTGGCGTGCTCAGACAGTTCTGTCTGTCCCCGAGTGCTTTCTGACCACTTTGCTTCCATGGACCTGATCCACTGCCAGCGTCTCCAGCTCCTGCTGCGGCTGGGCGGGCGCGGCGTGGTGGATGCGATGAGCGACTCCGATGTGTGCCTTGTGCGGCTTCTCGCGGGCGGGGCTGTGCGACTCGCCGGGCGCGCGATCCGACGGGATCGGTGGAATGACCAACGGCCGCTCCTTAATCAGATGCACCTCTGCCGTTTCCCTGGCCAACAGAAAGGGCGTGGGATCGGGCATGGCATCCACGGGCTCTCGCAGCACCAGCTTCCGGCTCTCCGACCCTATTCTGTAGGCCTCTTCGAACTCGGGGTTCAGCGGTGTTGAGAGACTCTTCTTCATCCTGCGCCGCGGCGTCTCCGGCAGTTTGTCCTTGGGAGGGGACGGTTTGTAGCTGGACAGCACGGGGCTGCCAGACGGGGTCCCCTCTGAAGTCCCGGTGGCACTCATCAGCTTCTTCTTCGCCGCATGCAGCTGAGAGGTCAGATAGGCAATTGTGCTCGCTCTCTGCTCCAGTTCACTGGACAACATATTGAGCTTATGGCTTTTCATTTTTAACTCTTCCAAGTACTTCTTTTCTCTTTCTTTAATAGTATTTTCCAGCACCATTATCATTGCATTCTTTTGCTCAAGTTCTTTCAACAATTCACTATTTTCGGCCTCTTTGATTTTCAGCTGAGCTTCAAGATCTTTGCACTTACTTTTGAGTTCATCACTTCGTGAACCACCACTTTCTAGAACATGAGAAGCAGAAGTGTTTTAAGTTAACAACAGCCACTATGTAAAACAGTGCAATAGGGTTCCTCTTGCCATCCCTAAGAGGAATCCAAAGGACTAACTTCAGCTAATACCCATCCCACACCATCCCTGATCCAGGGGGTTAATCTCAAGGAGTTATATTATTCCTGCTCTTCACTTGTTGTTAACACAATACATACAAAATAACTAGGATCTAGTGTACACACACACACACACACACATATATATATAAATAAAAGCTTTGTGGTTAATTACAGCACCAAGTCAGCTAAGTTTTAAAAATAGTCTCACTCTTCTGCCCCTAAAATTTGTGTTCTGTGTTCCCATATAGCAAGCAGGGAACTGACTGTCTAGTGGAGTCAGCAGCTCCAGGTGCTATTCCTGGCTCTTTCACAGATTTCCTGTGTGACCTTGGTAAAGAACTTCTGACATTTACTTCATAAATAACTAAGTTTGGAGAGTAGAAAAGAAAATACAAACATTGAAAAAGATTAGTATAAATTGCACATGAACATTAAAAGAAAAATGCCATGTATTCCTTACCTGACAAGTCTGAACTCTTTACAGTCAGCTCATAGGTTAAATCTGAGGAGAAAAAGTTGTTTATTTTTGTTAGAACATCATCATGGAGCCCATACATCACCTGGTGAGCAGATTTACAATGACAGACTTCAGTAAATATCAATTAACTCTTCCCACAGCCCAAAGCAAGAACAGGAGATTCACTATAAATTAGCAAATGTGTAAAACAACCGCACTATCAGCTTTTTGAAGAAAAAAAAGAAAAAATCTTGGCTTTGATCAGCCAGTTTGCCACGAGATACAAACTGAAAGCCCTAAATCCACGCTGCTAGTGGGCTTTGCTGCTGAGGTTTCACTGCTGAAGTGGGGAGCAGTCACTCCAAGGAATGAGGTACCTGTGCAGTGCTGCTGCAGGCGGCGCAGCTCGGCGTGCAGCCCCTTCAGGGTGTTGGCGTGTTCCCGCTGCAGGAACAGCAGGTTCTTCTGGGCACTCTGCAGTTGGTTCTCCAGGGTTGAGGTGGCCATCCTGACCCTGCCAGGGAACAGACATGCAATTGTGACGGTGACTTACCTTGCACATACAGGGATCCTCCCTCTGCAGCCAGATGAGCAGAAATGGCTGAATTCTACTGTTAATGCATTGACTGATGTGTGAACATCAAATGCCACAAAAGGTTTTTCCGCTTCAGGACTACTTTGATTACCAGTGCTCTAAGTTCATCAAAAGCCTAATTATACCGTAGGCTGGAGCAGGGAACTCATTTGTTTGGAGTTAACACATTTAAAGGATTAACTTCAGACAGTCTAAGTCATTAATCCTGTTACAAATTAAAAGCAGAGTTCTAAGGAATGGGCTATTGTGTCTGTCTTGCTGAGGGTTTCCACTTACCTCCAGGGACGAGGGGATTGGTAAAATCCTTGGCAAGAACAAGGAAGAAAGCACTAAAATGCAGCAGCTCTAAGGAAAAAAGGCAAAGGAGGGTTCTGAGCACAGCCAGGCTGGTGGCACTGCGATGGATGTGGCTGCCATGGGTGCCTGAACTGAGATGTGGGTGCTGGGACCAGCACGAGGGAAACTCTGGCTGCTCAGGTTTCCTCAACACGGGGCCCAATGGCACAGAACAAGACAAGGACAATGCTTCACTCAGAGAGAAAACAAACAGATTTTTCTTGCTCAGGTTACGAGTACATGGAAACCTGTTACACTGCTGGGTTTCCCTTACACAACAGCCTTGTAAAAGTAGGCCTTGGCTACAGCAGTGCTCTCACTCAAAGACAGACACAGTTAACTGTATGATGCTGACATCCTTGACATCCTTGAAGACCCCTGTGCTGCCGGTGTTAGGAGTGGTCCTGATAAGGCAACAATGGACACAGTAGGAAAGGCTAAATTCTGTTACATGCATAGAAACCATTACAGCAATTAGGTTACAAGGATAAGTGAAGAGTCAGGAATCCTGTTGCCGGGACAACCACCTGCAGTGGCACTGCAACCATGCCTGGAATTACGGGACCACACATTGAGCACAAGATGGACCTCAACGGGTTTGCTTTGGCATGGTAAGTGTTCTCCATTGGGACTCTTTGCTATGTAGTTTTATGATGAGAATTTGTTTCTACCAGTTTAAAATTGGTAGAGCATAAGCTCAGAGCAAGTGACACACTTTTGTTATTCCTAAACATATCACAGCCCTGCGTTTAAATTTACACTTTTATTCCCCAAAAGAACACCAGACTTGGTGCTCCTGCATCTTGGTGACGCACTAAAGCACCTGGGGATGTGGTGTGGAAATCACACACACAGAGCCCTGCTGGTTTCATCTGTGACCTGAACTGACATCATCTTCTACTGACTTAACCCTACAGAAACAAATATCTGATTGTAAAAAAATAAAAATGTGTGAAAGATAGATATTAAGAAATCCACTTCTGTGCAGGGGCCAAACAGCCTGGTTACCTTGTAACAGAGATCAAAGATTAAGTTCAATGCCCAAGAATATAGGTAGCAGTGCCAACTCTGCTTTGTTGAGTGAATGGGTCGTTTCACAATCACCATCGTTAGCAAACAACCAAAAATTACAGACCAAACACATTCTAAAAAGGGATTTCTAGGGTGGTTTAACAAATTTTGCAACACACCATCACTGGCAGCCCCTCATGGCCACAGCGCTGGGAGGGCTGTTGGAAGGGGGACTGCACAGTTGCAGCAATTACTGTGGAGCACCATGCACTCTGAGGAGTGAAGGTATCTCAGCTGTGATACATTTTCAAAGTGACATCCTCTTGCGTGCAAAGCTGACATCAGACAGACGGGAGCTTTACTGAATCGTCCCATTTCTTCAGTGTTCACTCTCCTCTGATCGACTGAGCATGACAGCAGGATAAAGCCACAGCTGGAGCTCTCACTGTGTGGGACACCGAGGCTCAGAAGGGATTCTTTATCGAGGAATGTATTTTCCAAAAGAAACCCTAAGCTGTGACAGGAGTAGGTGGAAGAACAGCCTCCGCACAATACCCCAGAGCTCTGTTCTCACAATGGGTATTAATGGTGGCTTTACACCTGTAACCATAACCCTAACAGGAAAATACTTCCCTGAATAGGAAAATACTTCATCACCTGCAACAGACAGTAAGTGTTCATAGCTCAGTCCTTGCAAATAAACACGTTCATTAAAAACCAGTTTCTAAATGTTCAAAAAAACCAGAACAGGGCTCTCACTATTAATCTCCTCGATTGCTTTTTCACTTTGATCTCCTGCATCTGAAAGATCACACCAGGATTACCTGCTCTGAAGAAAACAAATATAATCAGAGGCAAGTGAGTGTTACAGGCTTAGGAAGAAAATAAAACAACCAGAGTTGTTGCACCAGAGCATCATCTTCCCTGCAGCAGCAGTAAGTTAATCAGTGAGATCAATTAAATCAACCCACGATGAGTTTTAGCTGCAGCCCCTCTGCACTAAGTAGTTTCCCACAACCCTCTGCAGCCTTTTTGTGCTTTTCCTCCTCACAGCAGCCTGGCTTTCTGCCTGTCCTCTCTCCTTCTCTTCAAGGGAAAGGGAAGGCCAGCGAGGTGAAGCCACAGCCTCCATGGATGTGTGGGCAGCAGATCCAGCTCCAAACCCACTCACCCACCCACTCAGGCCTTTTTACACAGCACAGCACTGTGAGATCTGTGCTCTGGGAAACAGACAAAACCATCTACTGTAAAACCAGGGAAAGCGTCCTGCACAGACAGTCGCTATACAAAGAGACACAGATTTGCTTTGAAATCTGCACAAATTAGTTTTAACAACAATATATATCAAGGCACTATTAATTTTACAGCAAATCTTAGAACACATAATTAGACCTAATATTATTCAAGTCTGAGATTGGGATTAAATGGATTCCAACTGAATATGCATTACCTGTCAACCAAGCTCAGTTGCAAAATATTAAAAATGTTTTTGATTGCTTTTTTGGCCAAACATTTCTATCACAAATTCTAGTGTCATATTTGTCAGCAGCTCATAGGAGACAATGCAAAGTGAGACCCACTGACCTGTGCAATCAGCCCAAACATTTTTAAATTGGGAGAAGACGCAGGAGATAATGAAAAGGAAACAAATATAATGAAAAAGAAATAAAAATTTGTTTTAGTACAAGTCAGTGAACATTTTCCCACGACTTCCCTCCGCAGACCCTTTCACTTAGTTCCAGGGAAGCTGCTTAGTGGGATTTAGAGCTGCTCCCAGTTCCTTAACAATATTCAACACACTGCATGTTGTGTGAAGAGCCACAACTCACATCCAAAAACTGCTCCCATGGGCAGCTGAGATCTGACAGAAAAGGGTCTTGGGAGGGGTCAGGCTAAAAAAATTTAAAAATCTAATTAAAAAAAGAAAAATCTATTCAGGTGCATCTCCCATTGGGGTTTCCAAGAGGGAATCCGATAAAGCAGGCCTGGGATTGCACTAAGCTGATTTCATCTCAGGCTCTCTGAAACAAGAAGGTCAAAAACCACAAGAGAAACAGCAAAATGGAGAAGTCAATGGTGCCCTTTACAGCCCAGAGGAACAATCTCCACCTCCCACCATGGAAACTGGTGGGACAAGCTCTCCAAGCAACCAGGCTCTGGCTGGTCCTGGCAGATAAATGACACCAGTGCTGGGAAGTACACTGTGACTGCATACACGGCACAAAGTTATGTCACCATGGTTTTTCCCCCCTTCCCCTTTGTCTCCAAACAAAAAAAACGTTTGCTATGTTCTTACACAGAAGGAACTGTGCAATGCAGGGCTTGGCAAAGTCCCCTGGGAAGGCACACAGCATTCGGAAAGGATGACAGCACACTAAAGGGACACTGCAGTGTCCAGAGGGGATGGTGAGGGTGACACAGCTCCTCTTTGGCAGCAGGACTGGCCCCGACACCAAGTGTCCACCCTGTCAGCACCAGAGGCTTTGTGCGGATGGTGCACTACATTCCACCCTTCAAACATCTGCAATTTCTCATTTCTCAGGACCACCACACCACCAAATGTTTCTTTATATAGCTCAGAGATTGAGCCTCAACTCCTCCAAACAATGGATTCACAATTTCTCTTTAATATAGTCAAGGAGGAAGAAATGGAATGAGTCAAACAGAATTCCCTTGGGAACATTAAGTACAACACTTTCATCATGACAGCATCTACCTAAGCCATCATCTTCCAGCAAAGCAGAGAAGGTAACTTCAATTACCATTCCCATAAGCTCACCTTAAAACGGAACCGTTCTGTCTCTTCAGAAGTGCACGTTCTCTTCAAAAGGAACACACACACACAAAATCTTATATGGAAAAGGAAAAAATATTAAACAGGAGCTTTCAAAATGCAACCTAATCACATGCTCACCATAAACAGTCACTAACATTTTAACAGCCACATCTTGCCTTGCAGAGGATGTGCAGGCTCCAGGCCTTTTTGGCTCTTAAGCATTTGGAGAGAGTTCAAAATGTTTCAAGGCAACAAGCATCTGGCTGCGTATCAGATGCCTTTGCACAAAATCAGAGCATCTCTATACCCCGCTGCAAGATAGGAGGAGGGAAATGCTAATCTCTGACCTTAGACACGAGTCCAAAGGATGGAACAAAGCCCGAACAACATTTTCATTCCTGTTTGGTATCCACCAAACAGAACACAATAACCTCCTTTTACGTGGATGGGGTGACCATCACCTGAGAAGCTGCTTTAGCTCCCTGCCAACTCATATCCTTGAAATATATATGGGCAGACATTTTCCTCTCAACTGCTCTCTGGCCAGTGCCCCCTCAAAATGGAACAAAAGCTGCCAAAACGTAATTTGTTTGCTATACAAAGTACAGTTTCAAGAACTAGGTAAGGACAGTGGATTCCTCTTGTAAGAACCTCCAAAGTTTTAGCCAGACCCCATTTCAAAGATTGCCACTGAACTGACCAAACTTATCTAAACAACACAGCTCTAATGCTGAAATTACCGACAGTCACTTTGCTGTTCTTTCCTTAGATCAGCTCTCCATCTCCGAGACATAATGCCATCCCCAAAGTGTTTGCTCAGCTCCTTTCAAAGGACGTAATAAAGGAGACCCTGCAGCCCTCACAGCCAACTCAAGGCTTTGCTCTCTTTCTGCTTGGACATTTGCATGAAGTTCCCCACAAACCGATTCTATGACACCATTACACCTCTACTAAAGCAGATCCAGCAATAATACAGCTTAGTGACAAACTCTTCCACAGTGTCAGATTTCTGCTCACCCCTCATTCATCCGTACATCAGACTAAGCCAGTTCAACGAGTCCAGTGTTGCTAAAGTCAAGCTTTTCAGACAATACACTCAGCCTACACATCCACTTCTGGACATTCCTCCCCTTCTCCAGTGCTCCCTTATCAGTAACGAGTACCTCTTGCAGCAGCACCTCTTTCCCCCTCCTCCTCAGCCTTCTGCATTAAAATATAACAATGCTTCCACATCATTATTGACCCAGTAACTTGTTCTCATATTCTTTTCGTTTGTGTGTTTTAAACCCAGCAGAATTAGTAGTTCTCTCCTGGAGACAATGGAGGGGAAGAAGGAACTGTGCCACTGTCCTCCCAGAGGAAGGACATGATTTCGCTTTCTCAGCTCCTTTTCCATTTCTACTGCTTTTGATGCTATTTTACTCAGTAGTTTCTCTGTCTGACTTTCCCATCATTTTCTGATCAGAGACTGTGCAAACTCTTTACAGTTAATCTCTGAAAGCCCTGCAAGCACATATTTTAGCATTTTAGTATGAAGATGACTTTTTGTTACTCCTACAGCAGCTGGTACAGCAGCAGGAAGAATAACTGAGTGGACACCATCCTGGTAGCAATGATTTAATTTTGGATGCTCCAAAGGAACCAGCTGGTACTTTTGTACAGAACTCACTGACTGCCTACGTGTCTGACTGTGTACCTGGAGTCAAGAATAGTTCATGTGGTGTTTCCTCTGTCCTTGAGACCACCCAACCCCAGAGCTGTCACAATGAAAGAGACTAAAAGGAATCAGATGTTAAAATCACTACCGTGAGACTGTTAGAGAACCCAATCAAATGGTCCTGCAGTGGCATTTCATCCACAGTTATTGTGACCAATACCAGGGTGTGCAAAGCTATGGCTGTACAGCTGTCAGGAACAAACACCTTACTCTGGCAGGAAGCTTTGAAAATTATCTAATTTGGGCCTAATTCACTTTAGGGAGACAAAGAAGGTGTCATCTAAATGACACTGACTACTTCAAAAGAACCCCTTTAACAATGACGAAGTGACAATAAAAGCAAGACTACATCGTCATGTAGAGGAACAGGCTGCATCTCTTCTGCTCTCTAGGACATGCTCCTAAAGAATGGCTCTTCTATTTTATTCACCCCTTCATTCTGAGGATAAAATAGTTTGTTACTGTAATATAACCTCTGTCAAAGCCACAGAATGCAAACTGCACCCCAATCACAACCAGGCAGTCACAATATTGCAAAGACAAGTTAGTCTTTCTAGTAAACCAAATTCTTTTCTCAGAAGAATGACAAGAAAATTAATAATCAGTTCTCCCAGACTAACACAATATCAATGTTACACATAAACCTGAGCCTGATTCTATTCTTTCCAAAGTCATTAAGAAAGTTCTCCAGCTTCAGTTAAAGCTGAATCAGGACTTAAGGTGGGCTGTGGGTGGTTTTGATATAAGGATCTGTTAAGTATAACTCAAAACTCATGCTTAGAAATCACACTATACTACAGTATAGAACAGTCACAGGCTGTTTTCACATATCAAATACTCACTTACGAACACTGCATGTCCTCTTTTAATTTTGTCCTAAACGATCAAAAATGTGTGAATTGCACCAGAAACTGAATAAAATGTATTTGTGCAATATAAAAATTTGCCCTTTCTGAAGCCTGCTGGAACACAAACCAAAAAAATTACTAAGCTGGTTTCACATAACCAGCTTGGCTGGGCCTTTTCGCTCTCCCTAACACGATAAAAACCCACCACCACACAGACATGCAACCATTTCACCACCCAGCCCAGACACGACTTTGTCTCACCCATCTCACTCACGTACACCGAGCAAGAATTTAGTGCTGCATTTCTGAAACGCTCCAGAATCACCTTCCTGGTCGTTCAGTGAACCAGGTCAGGGAACTGGTGCAGCTGAAAACAAACCCATTCTTCCACTGGCTGCTTTCAGGTGATGGGTTCACTGTGCAGCACTGTAGATGCCTGGGGAAGGTGAAAAAAATAAAAATAAAAAATAGAATCTGTAAGCAGGTCAGGGGGGTGGTACAGGCAGAATTGCTTCCTGCAGCAGCACCAGCTCCAAGCACTTGCCTGAGCTTGAGCTCCTACTGCATGAACTGCAGAAATTATGATTTTCAGAGCTTACCTGGAATATTTGTGAAACACAGCAGAAGGCACTGAAGCCTTACAGCAAGCTAAAGAAATCTGTCCTGGGAGATCATTTACAGAGAGCAGCTCTTGTAACAGCAACTCTACAGAACTGCACAACCATTTCCAGGCAAGTGTAACAGGCTGAGGAGGTGCTTTTCTCTAACGCATTCTGTGATGCTGTTTCATAAGGCATTGATTTTTATTATTTTAGAACAGCAGCTATGATCAAACACACAAAAATTGGTCTCCACTTTGCTAAAGGTTTTGAGAGCTGCTGATGAAGGAAATCTGGTAGTGGCCATGACCTATGTCCAAGTCCTTTCTTAAGCAAGATTTTTTTTTTGGTGTCAAATAGAATGCCAAGACAAAGGGTTCCAAAGAGAACTGCTATATACCCTCACTTCCATAACCCAGGTATCTCAAACTGAGACAGTAAAGCTACACACAGCTTAAATCAAGCTTTCCTGAGGCTGGAAAGGAAACAAGAAGACACATTTCTATTACAAAGGGAACCTGCCGGTTCTGACATCATTCTCACGGTTTTTCCACACAGATGGACTCTTCCCGAGCTCGACACCTCTGCTCCACAGAAATGCGATCTGCTGTGCCTTTTGTGCCCTCCCTCTGGGCATGGAGTCGGATTACAGGGAGCTACTGTTCCCTGGCATATTTTCAGCCTTTCTGGAGACAGCTACCATTCTGTTCACGGAGAAGCCATGACATTTAACAGTTTTCAGTCCAGCACTGTTTTTTTTAAACCCCATCTCTCAATCAAATAATTAAAGTCAACAAGGAGCAACGTATTTTAGCATTTTAAATACAAAGCAAAGGTATCCTCGGAGCGAAATGAGAAGAAACGTGCTCCCCAATAGCAGGAAAGAAATAGCAATCCAAAGAAAAGCGTTTTTCAGTGATTATTTAGAACCACCCAAACAGCTTGCAGAAGTTCCAATACACTCTGAAAACATCAGTTTCAGCAATATTTTTCATGCCTCTAACGTCTAGTGGTAAATAAATTATTGTTCCCATTTATAGTACCGTAGTCTTTAACATCACCAGGAGAAATGAGCTGGTAGATAACTGTAAAACATTATTAAGCAAAATCATTTACTGCTCACGTGGAGATAGACTAACACCCATTATCACACTGCTGGACATCCTGGTTTAGAGGAAGATATTTTTTCCATCACTTAACAATGAGCACAGAGACAAATCAGGCCCACATTCACTGACAATACTACAGCCAGGCAGGTAAAGGTGAAGGAACAGAGGTGAAGGAACAGCAGGTGGTAACCAGGGGTTAACATTCCAACTCAGCTCCACTCATTTCCCATCTTCATGTGCTCTTCGGATTCATTCGATTCATGCACAAGAGCAGAGAGGAGGGTTCGTCTCGGCAGAGGAAAGCAGAGCCCTGGTGATAGGGTTTGTGCCAGAACAAAGGGCATCCTCCCACCTGAGCCCCACCCAGGCCGTGGGCACGGGCCCCGCACCGCTGTTCCCAGGGAGGCTCCGGCTCTGGCAGACCCTTCAGGGAGTCCTGGCTCTGTTACACAATGGGCTCACTGCAGCAGCCCGCTGGCCGCGCTCGCTCGGGACAGAGTTGTTGTGGCTGTGCTGTCGGATGTGTCACAGCCACTCGCGTTCCCCCTGTGCCGCAGGAGGCCAGAGCACAGACCTGCCAGGCACCTCTTTCCTCAACACCAACATCCTTACATTTTCCTTTTGGTGGCTTTGCTTTCCAAACCAGCAAAAAGAAAAAACTATGTCCCATACTCAACTTTTTCCCCTCATCAACTTATCTGACTGCTGAATTTTCAGTGAAGTGCTGCTCAACTAAACCCATCACTTTTAGTTACTGACAGACACATATACATAAATATGCACAGAAAGTATCACTTGCCAGCAAAAAAATTCTTCAGCATTATGAATTTTCAGAAAGATGAAGATGTCTGTTCTCGCTGTAAAATAAACTACAACCTGCTACCTTTTTTTAAACTTTACTATGAAAAATTAAGTTAAACATGCGTAAAAAGATTAGTAGTAATCTGTTTATCCAATATAAAAACAATAATTCACAGTTTTGCTACTTTAAATCACTATTTTTTAAGTCACAGAACAGAAATGAAATGCCTAAAAATTAAAATTGCACTCACTCTATTATGCTGTTCATAATGCTCAATAAATATTTTATTTTACTTTACATTCTGGTCCAGGTTCTGCCGTAATAGCACTGGGGAGTTTGTGTTCTGCCTCCTGCAGTTAAAGGATTGACTAATGTGGTAGATCTGGATGAAGAAATATATCGCCCTTAACACCTACAGCCTCTTGAATTAGGGCCCACTAAGGAACAGTGGAATTTTTGTAACAAAATACATTAAAAAAATAATTTGAAAGCATGCAGCTGTATCTGAAATCCAGTGTAAAGGAAACAACTGTAAGGAATGAAATTATTGCTGTTCTACAGTTTGCAACAGCTACTGGACTGGAAACTGCTAAGAGTATCTGGATTAGTCATGAGACCTTCATCTTTTCTAAGGGGATGAGGGAGGAAACTTTACAGATATATTAAGCAGAAGTACAACAATAGGATGAAAACAAGTGGTTATGCATCAGTTTAGCCAGCTGATACTTTGCTCTTTTATGACCTTCCAGCCTTTGTTGTTTCACTAAAAATGACTGCTGGAGCCTCAGTACAACCAAAAGCTTGAAAAATCAACAATATTACAAGTCAGCCTTGATCTGTGTATAAAGCACTTGCTTTAAATTGTCAAACCAAAAAGCAATGTGCGTTTGAGAACATAAATGTCAGTCTCCAAGAGGCTCAGTCGTAGTAACGCACTAGAGAATTGCATTCACTAATGAGCAAATTATACGGGAAAAGGCACTGTATTTACAGTCACATCCATTTGTCTTTCATTTTTTAATTAAGGAGTATAATTGGTACTGCAAAAGCTCAATATAGCTTTTTAAGTGCAAGCATCTTACCATCTAAGTAAAGCCAACAAGTACCCTGGATGCTTCCTATGCACCTGCAATGCAGATCAAAACAGACAATTCCACCCCCAGGGCTGCCTCAGCTTCTGTTCACATTTACCTTCACTGTCTCAACCTTACCCAATTTAATAAGGTGGGCTCAGGTGCATTCCATTGCTGTCCAGGGTGGGAAGGGCCCCTCCTTCCTCTCTGTTGTCCCACCCCATGTCCTGCGTAGGGAAACTGCGTCTGGAAGCATCTCCATGTCTGAAGACGCCCTGCACTTCTCTGCTGCCATTTCCACAGGCGACAGGCATTCTCCTCCACAGGAAAAACCTCCTCCTCTCACATGAAGGTTATTCCCTACCCACTCCAAAATGTACACAATCCATCCGTCCAGCCCTTTTCCGGCCCTGTGTTACTCATGAAAACGACACCGTTGTCACTTTGTAAAGTGAAAAGGTGCGACGCAAAAGGCGCCTGGGAAGGATGCAGGAGGATGCGGTGCGAAACCTGCCCCGGTGGGTGCGGGCGGCTGCAGCGGCCCCACCGAAGCCTGAGCTGGGCAGGGGGAGGCGATGGGCGGCCGCTCTCCTGCTCTGGGGCACATCCCAAACAGAAATACAGACTCGTCCTTGCCCCCGAGCCAGCACAAACGGGAAGACCAGGGGGGTACAGCGAGATGCAGGGCAGCTCCTTCATGCCCTGTGCTCCGGTGGCCAGAAAAGGGCCCTGGATGCTCTCAGGAGCGCGCAGGAAGCGCTCTGGTCCAGCGCCAGCGCCCGGCGCACCGGCCCGGAGCCACCCTGCGCGCACCCGCCGCGCCGTTCGCTGCCCCGCAACGGCCGCCCCGGCCCCGGGGGGCTCCGACCGGGCCTCGGGAGCGGCTGATCGCGCCCCGCCGCCGGGGCACCTCCCCCCAGCCGAGGCGCGGCTCCTCCGGCCACCGCAGGTCCCGGGGCCGCGGCCGCCCCGCCTAACGCGCAGCGGGGCCGGCGGGGCGCCCCGACAGCCCCGCCCGCCCTTCACGGGAGGCTCCTTCGGCAGGCAGTGGATTCGTGTGAGTGGGGAAAAAGGCCTCCAGCCCCCTCCCGGGTCAACGATGCCGCTTCCCCGTTCCCCACCCAGCCCCGGGGGCCGCGATGCCGCTGACGCCCCCTCAAGCCGGCCCGGGGCGGAGGGCACAGCGCGCCGCACGCCCGCGCCTCAGCCGCCGCCCCGCCCGGCCCCTCACCTGCTCAGCCCGAGCCGGGTCCGCCGCTCCCCCCGCCCGAAGCACCGCGGGCGCCCCGCGGGGCCGGCACTGAGCGGCGGCACCGGCACCGGCACCGGAGGCGGCACCGGCACCGGAGGCGGCGGCGCAGGCGCAGGTGCGGCTGCGGCACCGGGCCCGTCGCTCTGGCAACGGCGGCACAGCGCGGCCGCCCCGGCCCCGCCCGCCCGGGCCCGCGCGCGGGGCGGGGCGTGCGCGCACACGGGAGCGGCGCGCGCGGGTTGCGCGCCCCTGGAAAGGGAGAGGGAGAGGGAGGAGAAGGGCTCCAGGTGCGTGGGGATGTGGGAAAGGAGGGAATGTGCATTCCCGAGAGAGGTTCTGGTTTAAGCCCAGCTGGAAATTAAGCACCACGCAACTCCCCCCTTCTCTTTCCCCACTCCCCCGCCGGTGGAATGGGGAGGGGAATCAAAGGTAAAACCTGTAGGTTGAGATAAGAACAGTTCAATAACTGAAAACAAACTAAAACACAATAATAAGTAATAATGATAATAAAAAGGGAAAGGAAAAACACCCCAAACAAGTGATGCACAATGCAATTGCTCGTCTCTGGCTGGCTGATGTCAGACTGCCTCTCCCCAAACCCAGATCGACCCCCCTCCCTGGTAACTCCCCCAGTTTATATACTGGGTATAATGTTCTATGGTTTGGTACATCCCTTTGGTCGGCTCAGGTCATCTATGACAGCTTTGCTCCCTCCCAGTTTCTTTTTCAAACCTCACTGGCAAAGCATGAGACACAAAAGAGAAAAAGTTCTTGACTTAGGATGAGCAGAACTTAAAAAACCCCTGTAACACGCTGTTATCAGCAACATTCTCATTCCAAATCCAGAACACAGCATTGTACCAGCTACTGAGAAGAACTGAACTCCCTCCCAGCTGAAGTGAGGACAGAGGTGCACCAGGTGTGTCCGTGTGTTGGGAGCAGTGTGTGTGCACATGTGTGTGTTGGTAGGAAGGACAAGGGGAGTGGACACATCTGTGAACTGAAGTTGCGTGTGCTCCAAAGGATCATGGCAACATGTGTGTGGATGTGTGGGGAAAAAGCCTGCCTGGAGTTTGGGGGAGTTTTTTGTGCTATTGGCACACATGTGTGTGAGTTTCCCTCAGCCCACCGAAACAAGTACAGCTGCAGCAGAGCTCCAGGAGAGCTGTGGGGGTGGAATTCCTGCAGCCTGTCTGGCTCTGCACATGCACCTTCACTCTGCACTGTAATTTCTGCATTAATATATGGACAAATGTGACCTTCAGCTGCCCACCAGTGGGGTAGGCTCTGGGTGTGCAGTCCTACATGGCTGGATATTGTCTGCATTTTCTCTACAAATCAGTGTTGAAGATGATGGCACAGTCACTGGCCTGTGATTCTGTCTCTGGCAGATGCACACAAGCATTTATGCATGCAGTGTCTTTTCTATGTTTGTAATGGAATTAAAATACTTCATTATAAGGGACTTCAAAGTTAGGAGACAAAAACTTGTTTTTTTGAAGCAACCAATAGAAAAGGCCAAATAAAATTTCTAGAAGTCAGAGATAATTATTTTCTTAGTCAAAAGATGCATTACACACAGCACAGGGAAGTATTTCACACCTTCAACAAAATCAAATTCAGCGTCAAGCTGCAAGCTGGTGGCTCTACCTACCTTCAAGGTGATTCTGTTGTGTGTGAGGAAACAGAGGATGGATCTTTATGTGCTTTGCACCTTGCAGCTCCTAAAGCCAGGGAAAAGGAAGTGCAACATAGCCTAGAAGGAAACATTTTAAAGAAAACTCGTTAGTCTTTAGTCAAAGCTAAAACCAGGACGACCAGTTTTAAATGGGTGTTCAGAAGTGGAAAGCTTGGTACAGGGGGAGATTTAGCTCTGCCAGCAGCAGTGCAGGAAGGCCCTTCCATTTTATCTCAGATCCATCCAGCTTTTTATATAAAATGTGGACTCTTAATTTAGAATCCTGTTAGGTGACAAACTAGTCTGAGAAAATGATTCAGTTAGAACCTGTGCCAAAAGAGAAATGCATTTGCCATCTGAATCATCCTGGCAGGAAAGACAGAAGGATGTTAAATTCAATATGGATCCCTAATAACTGAACACACATGAAGGAAAACCCCCATCTGTGTTGTTCCAAAGAAGTGCTTTTTATTAACAAGCCTTAAGATGCGATATTTATAGAACAGAAATATGTACCTGTACTCCATGTAAGGAAAACCTGTTGGAAACCTAGGGATAAAAATACATTCATTCAGACATAAAACTGAAATAGTCCCTGAGCATTTTTTCCATGTGCCCCTGGTTTCTCTGAAGTTTTCAGTTCTGAGAAGTTTCTGCCTGCAAATGTCACCCCAATTTGTTACCCTTCGAAAGGCTGCTCTGCCCCTCGCCAGGCGAGCAGCACTGAGCTGCCCCAGTTTCTTCATGTTCAAAATGGAACGTGAGCATGGTAATTATGTGTCATTAATATCTGCAAAATTCTTTAAAAATCCTGAAGAGGGGAGTGCAGTGTAATACTGTTATAGCTCAGTGACTGTAACTGGAGGAAGTTCTGACCCCTGTTGCAACCCCTGAACTTTGGAGATGGCCAGAAATTCAAATCCCCAATCCATCAAAGGGCAAACATCAGGCTCTCAGATATGAGCATTTTGCAGTAAAATCTCACAATGTTTGTGCTCCCCCAAAATCAGAGATCACAAAAGCCTTAACATGATGTGCAGTGGTTTGTAAGGCCTCTTGCTGGCTCTCTGCTTCCCAGGTGCCTCTCAATTTTTCTTTTGCTTGCTTTGTTTTTCAGAAAGCACAGATGACAGGGAGGGGGGAGAACAGCAGAGCTAGAAGCAGGAAGGTTTAATCACCTCTCCTGTGTCACCGCACACGGATGTTGTTTCTCTTTGCTGTGCATCTCTAACATCAACAAGCACAGCTGGCCTGGTTTTGATTCCGGTAATGCAGATCTAAATCCAGGCACCCTCCACCCTATAAAGCCAAAAGAGTTACTATTAATTAGATCAGCGTGGCTGAGATGAGAATCTGGGATTAGCTTCCTGTTCACCCCGTGGGGAAGGAGAGCAGCACGCTGGAGCGGCCGTCCCTCCGTGCAAGCAGGAGCACACAGGCTGTGGGACGAGTTCCCTGCTCACGGCAGCACCGGGCAGGGGAGAGGATTGGGCAGAGTCTTTCTCTGAGCTTGGTGGGGAACAACAGCCAGGATGAAACTCAACCAAAATATTGAAATCTGGTGGGTGATGTGATCCCTCCCCATTTCAAAGGGGAAGATTTTAAAAATCAGAACCAAATGAGCATAAGTGTGTCTGTATAGAGAGAGAGACCTCTCTAGTGATCCTTGTTTTGTACCTCTGCTGATCCTCTTGGAGGAGCATCAGTTAAAATCCTCATGGCCTGATCCCGCTCAGTGGCACCATCCAAGGCAGAATTCCTCCCGCAGGGCTCTTCTTGAGCACTGTCTTTGGTCTCTTTGCTGCACTTTACCAACAGCCTCTAAAATAGTTAGCAGTCATCAGATGAGAATTAATTTTTAACAAACTTCTCCCTGCATGGGAGAGGGAGTGGAAAGCTGAGCGAATGGCAGGAAAAGTCTGGGCAGGGAGTGACGACAGGTCCTTTTATCGTCCTCCGAAAAACAGTGACATTACCAAGGATTTATTTACAGAAGCTGGGAGCAATAAGGGAGATGCTGTCAGCTCCTTAAGGCAGAGACTGGTTTTAGTTATTGTTTTTCCTTCGTTTGCACGAGACTTGGGCTGGGGGGCTCCTGGTACCAGAGGAAACCTCCTGCTGCAGAACAAGGAACATCTGACGTCAAGTGCTGAAACTGATGCCCAGACATCTACTGAGGAGGAGAAAGCAGGTCAGGATCCAGGAGATGCCTAATCCAGCCTGACGTTTGGGGCTGGAGGAGCAGAAGGTGGGAGCTGCCATGAGCTGCACTTGCATCTCTGTGCATGGATCGAGGCACGGCACACAGATCCCTCCTGCAACTCTGCTGCAGCCTTGCTTCCAAGTAGGGAAATGGTGCTGAGCAGAGCGTGGCCAGCTGTGCCCCAGCTGTGCCCCACTGGCCTGCATTGCCTTAGGGTCATGACTTTACAGCCGGGTGCTCAGGAGCACCAGCAGTTATTTTTAGTAGGAGAGAACATCATCTGCAAATAGCTTTGCTCTGGCTCTGCCTTGCTTTGGCTCCCTCAGCAGCAGGCAGCCAGAAGGGTTTTGCGTCCCTTGTATCATATATTGCCCAGAAAGCTAATTTAGTGCAAGCTGCCCTTATCTCATCCATTAAATGTGCAAGTGAATTGAGCTACTCCCTGATCGTAAAACGTTGCTACAATTGCTGGCTGGGAGAAGGCGTCAGCCCCTTACTCAGCTCCCTTATCTCCACTTTACCAACCAGACTCTTAGTAAATCCATTATTTTTCAGCATTAATTCATGAGATGGCCATTAGCCAGAATTCTGTGACTGTACAAACAAGGGCAAAAGCAGTTCCCACCTTTCAATTATATCGTGGGCCTTTCCCAGAAACCTCGGGAGTAAGGGTTCTCATTCCAATCAGAAAGGGTGTAATTAAGGCCCAGAACAGCTTTCCAAAAGCTCTTCAGCTAGATAGCTAAACTTAGACAATTAGTCCACAAAGGAAAAAGGACAAGTTTGTAAATAGCCTAGAAGTAAGAGGAGAAGAACAAACATTTTTTTCTAGGGCAAAAGAAAACCTGTGAAAGCTACATTTTAAGACTTTCACAAAACCCCCCAAAATTAAGAAATATAGTCTGCAGTCTGTAAGCAATCACTGACAGGTTTAGACGTGTATGCTCAGGCTGTGCCTACTGTATTCTATCAAAGATCATCAGGAAAAAAGCACTGACCTCTGTGTTCAGGGAACAAAACACACATCCAGACGCCTGTCGGTGTTGTCAGCCCCGCTGGATGTGCTGTAGCCATTACCGTGCATTAGCGCTCGTCACACACACTTACACACAAGCCATGATTGCTGCCTTTCAGGTCAGCGATAAAGCCGCTCTGGAGAAGCGGATTCGCAGTGGGAGATGTACCCTTGGGCCAGAGAATCATTAAATTATCAGCATCAAGGAACCTACTGCTATGTGACTTGACAGCTGTACAGTACTAGGCTGAGGCTGTGTTTACTCTGGAGTTTTTAAACCTGGCCTACAGTGATTTTTCCCCCCCCTTTGAATAATTTCCCACCATTGCTAAGTCTGATCACTTCGCACAGCCCTGTGCTGCCACAGTCCTCCATTACCTCCTCTTAATAAGCAGTGCCCATGGGAAGAGAGCTTTCAATCTGGTTGGACGAAGAGTGGGAGAAATCGTAGAAGTATTAAGGTTGGAAAATACCTAAATATAGGATTTCTTTTGCTGAGATTCAAGGCATGGAAATATTAAATAACCTGCCAGAGCACACTGGGAAGCTGAGCTACATTGCCTGTGGGCCTGCCTCACATTTTAAGAGAGATGATCTCTATTCCTGTGGAACAGAACATGCTCACTATTAGCTCGGGGAGTACAGATGCCTGTAATCTGTCTTTTGAAAAGGGCTTTTAATGACCAGGAAACAGCACAAAGATCTGAGCTTGTCTTATAAACCCAAACCACGTACTGCCTGTAAGCACAGCATTCCACCTCCCTACAACTCAGCTGCTCCGTGGTCTCTAGGTGAGGGAAAATGAAGGGAGTTTATTTTATCTTCCCTGATGGTGGCTGGTAATGACCTGCGAATTGGTGTCATGTGTGGCTTTTTTTTTTTTGCAGGCTGTAAAACAATTAGGCCTGGTCCCCAGTTAGAGTTTTGCTCCTTGGGTCTGGGAGGTTTTTTGCGCTTGCTGCCGGGGAGCTCTGGGTATCTGAGAGTTGTAAAGATGTCTGTGGTTTTATTGCTAGATTTTTACAAACCTCAGGTTTATATTTTTATTATGATTGCTGCTGTGAGGACATTTAAAAAAATATCGTGTTTCTCTTTGAAATTACATTTCACTCTGTTGATCTTTCTTTTGGCATTTCAGGGAGTTGGGGGATACTGGCAAAACACGCAGAGTAAGCAAAGGAGATCTCCTTCACCCCAAATCCTACCTTTGCCAAACGGGGGAGGCACAGGATGTTTTCATCTATTAAATTAACATAGGCTTGGGCTGGTGGGAAGCAGTGCCTGAACAGAGCAGGGCTTGCTGTGATGCTAACAGCCCAAGACAGTGCCATTTTCCCTCTCCTATTAGAGCTGCTGAATCTTTTCCCAGCCTTCTTTTTTGCTCAGCCAAACCTTATCTAAATATTCTGTTCCTGGGGCAATAGATAAATTGCACAGCTGTTTAACTGTCACTGTTTCAGACCTGTTTTCAGACTGCAGGACTGTGTTTCAGATTGATTAAGAAAATGATACACAAGAAAGAAATCTCTCCCTTCCATCTCTTAGCTGAGACTATTGGTGAAGTTGAGATGTAGAGATGTGCTGGCATTTGGCTGCTGTAGGGCTGTATCAATTCTCTGTTCTCACTAGTCAGGGGAATTCTAAAATCTTGTCATCTTGCCTTAAAGATACAGAATTGGTTTCCATCAGCTTCCTGAAAAAACCCAAAAAGGGCACGTAGGAACCTGCTGGCTTGAAACCTGTGGTTAGTCTCAGCTCGTATCTTTTTATTATGTTCACTTTCAAAGAACAAAGAACTTGGCAGCCATTAAGGAGGTGGTGATAAGCCTGTAAATTACATGGCAGTGCCCTGGAAAGAACCAGTTTCAGTATTTGGAGAGAAAAATTTTAAAGTCCATTTACTATATGAGCTGTTGCAAACACTCAGACTTTCTGATTGATAGGATGAAGATGGGAGCACCTTAGGACAGAAAAATTTTTGATGTTGGGAGTTATCCTGGATTATTTATTACCAGAGAGGGTTCATTCCAGGCACTGATAATGACAGTGCTGTAGTCACCAAGTCTCAGCCTTAAATAAAGTATTTATGGTTACCATTAAAATGCTGTTGCTCATGTCCTCAACAGATTTTGCAGGGATGGGCTCTGAGGTAACACTGGGATGAGTGGCTGCTTGACAAACTGTCTGGAGCCTTTGCAGGGTTCAGGGCGCTGGTTTTCCTTCTGCTCTGTGACCTTTAGCAAGGCAGTTCCCTTCTCTCTGCCCACCTCCTGCTGGGCTGGGACTGCCTCAGGCTGTACAAATCTGCAGTGCCTGGAACAGCAGGACAGGGATGTTGGTAGAGGCTTCTTGGCAGCAGAGGGATGCCAGCAGCAGATAATCACCAACCAGAGTCATCGGGTTTGCATAAACACAAAGCTGCTCCATCAGACAGTCTGTGCCCTGAACAGACTCTCTGGGCCTTCTGTGAGCCCCTGCTGCCAGCAGATCTGTCCCAGGGGCAGGTTCCTCCCTGGGCCCCAGCTCATGCCTGGGGCACGAATAGTGCCAGGCTCCGGGGAATGTTTCTGAATAAAACCAGAGAAGATATAAAGCTTTGTTTTTTGTTTTGTGTTTTTCCATGCAGGGTATGGTGGTTTGGCATCTGTCAGGCAAATAGATTAAGAACAGATGGGGAAAAATGTGAAACCCCGTTGATCTCCAAGGGATTATTTCAGAAACACAGGGAACAAACGAATGCCGGATTCTGGCCCCTGCTCTTACGTCCCTTCTGCAATCACTGCCCCAAATGTGCTTCGTGCTGGTGAACAGTTCTGCCCCTGTGCCTTGGGCACCTCCAATCTGCCCCTCTTGTGCTGCTGTCCCCTTCCAGCCCCCACCTCAGCCTTACCTGGGCTGTCCCAGGGACTTACGTGGGGTTCCTTCCCCTGCAAAGTGAGGCAAAAGGGCTGCACCCTGCGCTGAACCTGCAGGCACAGAGACCGTGATCCCTTCCTTTGTCCATTCTGGAGGTTCCCAGCTCTCACGGTTGGTTTATTGCCCCTCTTTAAAGCCAGCTCGGGTCACCAACATCCCCGGGCGCATCCCCGAGCGCATCCCCGCTCCAGGGCCGGCCCCACGTGCAGTTCCTCCCGCAGCCAGCAGAGGGCCCCCGCCCCCCGCGCACAGCGCCTGCCCCGCGCCAGGTGCGGGGAAAACGGGGAATGGTGCGGGAATGGTACGGGGAAAGCGGGGAATAGTTCGGGAATGGTGCGGGGAAAACGGGGAATGGTGCGGGAATGGTACGGGGAAAGCGGGGAATAGTTCGGGAATGGTGCGGGGAAAACGGGGAATGGTGCGGGGAAAACGGGGAATGGTCCAGGAATGGTGCGGGAATGGTACGGGGAAAGAGGGGAATGGTGCCGGAATGGTGTGGGGAAAGAGGGGAATGGTGCCGGAATGGTGTGGGGAAAGAGGGGAATGGTACGGGGAAAGCGGGGAATAGTTCGGGAATGGTGCGGGGAAAGCGGGGAATGGTGCGGGAAAGGTGTGGGGAAAGCGGGGAATGGTCCAGGAATGGTGCGGGAATGGTGCGGGGAAAGGGGAATGGTGCGGGAATGGTACGGGGAAAGTGGGGAATGGTCCGGGAGTGGTGCGGGGAAAGCGAGGAATGGTCCGGGAATGGTGCGGGGAAAGAGGGGAATGGTGTGGGAATGGTGCGGGGAAGGAGGGGAATGGTCCGGGAATGGTGCGGGGAAAGGTCCGGGAGTGGTGCAGGAGTGGTGCGGGAGTGGTGCGGGGAAAGAGGGGAATGGTCCGGGAGTGGTGCGGGAGTGGTGCAGGAATGGTGCGGGAGTGGTCCGGGATCGGCCGCGCGCAGGCACCGGAACAGCGCCGGATGGACCCGTCCAGGCTGTTCTCCAGCCCCGGCCCCTGTGGCACCTCATCCTCAGCCTCTCAGGAGAAGTTTGAGGCCACGCAAGCAGACGAGCTTCAAACTCCAAGAGAGACCTAACTTCAGACACAGCACACTTGAGGTTTGCCCTCTTCAAGGCATCCTCTCTGCTGTGCATGGCCCCCAGCCAGCGTCAGTCTTTATGCTACAAAGTTTGAAAGCAGAACAGCAAAACAAGGCCCTCACCCTGTTACTACTTACCCCACCTCAGGTGGAACATTCACATTTTCCTTCTGGTTATTTATGGGAAGGGAACCAACAAAAGGAGGAAGAGTAAAAGTTAATCCTCAGGAGAGAATCCAAGCCTTTGAAAATGCTACACCCATTGTTCTATGTAAACTCATCAAAGTTACATCCAGTCAGTGAGCACTTACCTCTCTAAATCCCCTTCTTTAGAGGCCTGGGACCCATACAGAGAAAATGGAGTTAGAATAGCTTAAAGCTATGTACACCACATCTGTGCTCATGAAATAAATTAATACTTCAGTTCCTGAATGGTGCTGTGGGAGATGCCCATGGTGCCTGGATGAGGCTGGATTTTGGTCAGTTGGCTACTCCTTCCCTTCTGACTGTCCTCTGTATTGGAAAGAAATATGGATTTTACTCCTGGCCCATAAAAGAAATCTTGGTCCTCAACGAGCCATCAAGCACAGTACCCGGAGCTGGCAAGGGAACTCAGAGGAATGTGCAGAGAAACACACCTAAGTCTTGGAGAAAGCACTGCTGCCTTTCACCACAAACGGGCCTCAACACAGCTCTCCAGAGGAATACCTGGATAATGTGGAACCTTCCAGGCATGGAAGCAGCACTTTGTGGGCTGTGTGGTGCTGGAGCTGAGCCTGGACACAGCCTGTGGACCCTGCACCTCACCTGGGGCTCCCATGTCCACCTTGGCTCTTGCCAATATTGCAGGAATAATCACAGCTACAAGCCACCAGCTCCTCCTCCCCCTGATCCCTGGCTACCTATAACTGGGACCAGCTGTAGGACAGCACCCAGGAAGTCCCACTTGGCTCTACAATTAGAGCTGTCTCCATCCCAGAACCAGCACAAGCCAAATCTCTGGTGCAACAACTTGGGGGATACATTTCCAGCAGTGGAACCAATGCATGTGGCAGCTAAAGTGCCTGGCTAACTAGTGGAAAGATGAGATACAGCCAACATCCAGGTGGACCTTGGGTCCATAACAGAGGCCAGACCCCTCACTGGCCATAAAAGTCCAACATTAGGCTTTAAAGATTTGTTAGCTGTAATTAAGCAGCTTTCTGGTCCCATCAGCTAGATGTAACAATCCCTCCTAGCCCATTAACAAAAAGAGCTGGCAAGCCTGGATTTGATGACTGACTGAACAATATGAAGAGGTGGTGATTTGCTGGTGATGTGTTAAAACAGGCAACAAATCAGCTGGCAACCTGCACTGGACTGAAACAAAATCAAAGCAAGAGGCAGATGACTTTGAATGGGCTCCAAAGGTCACAGAGAAACAAGCAAAAACTGATAAAGTTCACAGGAAAACAGAGCGAGCAGAAGGAGCGCTGCATCTTCTTGGCACTGGGAGCAGCTGGCATCCGACTTGGAACGAATGCATTTCTGAGTTAAAAAAATACATTTATCTGGAGGGAAGCTGGAGGCATAAAACCCAAAATGAACTGGTGCATGTAAGCCTGACTGTTCCAGCACTGGGAGGGCGTGCACGGACTTGGTGCTGGCAAAGGCAGAGCTGCTGTGGAGCTCCAGTGCCATGGGGATGGTGGCAACGGAGGCAGAATCCAGTGGTGGGTGCAAGGGGTCACAGCTCCAGGACTGTAACTGCATCCCATGGGTGCTCAGTCACGGGAGAGGACCCAGGAGATCAATGCAGAAGAATCAGCTCCAGCATTAGAGCTCAGTCTGGTGGTCCTTCCATGAGGCAAGATAGAACCACTGATGAGAAAGAAGCAAAAAAAAGTCCCTTTGCATTGAGGATGCACAAAAGTCAGTGGGAAAAGCACTGCCAGGCCAGTGCCAGGAGCTCAGAACATCCCGGAGGTGGGATGAACATCCCGAAGGTGGGATGCCTAGAGCAGAGGAGGATATGAGTGTTAGTTGGTACTTTCCTAATTACAGGATCTGCTTAGCTATTTTAAGTCATGTTCCATGCAATATTGAAACACACAAGTTTTCATCTTTTGGCAGTTTGGTTGGTACAGCATCTAATTATCCCTGCAGCTTGGGGATGGTAGAAAATGCTTTTCAGACACCCAACAGAGATAAAATAGGTAGAAAAAGTGCAAGTGTTCCTTTCTCTCTTGGACTTCACAAGGGCAGAATCCAGCTCCCACAGTGCCTCTGCACATTTGCCTTAGTATTGCGTTAGGAAGCATCTGTAGGAGGCTTGGAGCAACCAAGCCCAGAGAAATGGGAAACACGTAAGGGACTGGTTTATACCAGTTCCTCCCAGTGCTGTGACATGAAGAGTTCAAATCAATGTGTGAGTCGCAAACTTCCATCAGTTCCTGAGGGGTTGGAGCTCCTGAGGGCCTCACCTTCCTGCAACCAGCAATCTTCAACCTGGACATCAGAAACACCCCAGTCCACATGCCAAATCAGGAGCTTCTGACTGCCCCCAGCTAATGGCACTGGGCTTTTGGGATCCAAGGGAGAGACCTGCATGAAGATCCCAGCCTGAGGCCTCTTAGAAAGGAATGTCTGGGTTCTGTGATGCAAAAAACCCTGGCATCCTGCAAACCCCTGCATGTCCCTGCCATGGGGTTGTGGGGGCTCATGGGAGGGAGGGATTGTATCAGTGCTGTCTGGTTTGGGTGGAGGAGTGGGTGGTGGATGATGCCATTTTCAATTCCTAGCAGGAATCTGGATGTGTCTGTGCTGGGAAATTGCAAAATAGAACATTGTGCTAATTAATGCCAAACAGGAGGGCTTTGAATATACATCATCAGAATAACCTTTAGCAACCACTAGATGCCTTCCATCCATGAGTGTCTCATAAAGAGTATTTATATTTATTATGTGGCAATGGAAATACATCTCGAGAGTGACCTGCCCAGTGCAGCCATAATGCCCAGTTAGGACTGAATTGTCCAACGTGCACAGAATGAAACACCCTCCGTTCATTCATGCTCCACAAGTGCTGGTTTCACCACTGGCAGCCCTCTGCACTAACTAAAATACCTCTGAGCCAGTCCAACAAGTTTTTTTCCAGGTTTGCTTCTCCACAGTGTAACCACAGATCGTGCTCTATGGAAAGCTTTGAGCCTTGAAAAGTCTAGAGTTACTGTAGGTTGCAGCGGTTGGATTTGATCCTAAAACAATGAAGCTGAACGTGAAAAAGACCCAGATGGCTGTCGCCTCTGTGCTCTTTGGAGTGGGGTTTGGTTCCTAGCCAGGCAGCCCCATGCCACAGCTACACAAACACAGGCAGCAGAGTTGGATGCAGGGGTACACACACCTCAGACAGGCTGTGGCACGGGGGATACAATAGAGGAGGGATTTTGGAGAGGGCAAACACGTCACCATGCCTGAAGGACAGAGGATTTAAGGACACAGGGTCATAAGATCAATTCACTTAAGGAAGAGGAGGTTTTTCTATGGCTGCTGATGTACCTGGATACTGTGTGCTCTTGGGCATGGAGAAGCCTGACAGCCCTTCCCTGTGGGAGCTCATTGCTTGTCCTGTCTACGTAAGATCAGCTCCTTGGGATGGGGACACTCATGTGGAGTTCAGCCCAACGATGAACAACAAAGAGAGGCACAGAAAGGAAGAGCCTGATGAAAGGAGGAATGAGAAGAAGCCATGGGAAAATAATTCAAATTGCCTTGACCGAGGGTGCACTGCCAAGGTCCAGACCTTGAATTCAGTGTGGTGTAAGGGGATGTAAACAAAACTGCATCCTCGGACTCCAGGGCTGGATTTAGCCCTGTCATGAATTCCAGGAAGACACAAAGGGTAAGACTGGGCTTCAGCCTCCCATTAAAAATGCTCTTCTCCAGTGAGACACTAGTAATAGAGCAGATATCTCTGATAATTAAACTACTAATCAACCCCTTTTAAAAACTGCCTGATGGTTCCCATCTCAATCTCCTGTGAGGATGGGGAGGCTTAGAAATTTAATACAATTCTGTGGTTGAGTTAAACATCAGGCAGGTTTCAGACTGTGCTTTACTAGAACCAGATGAATTTCTAAGCTCAAAATCCAGCATACAGAATGCTGATTAAGTTTGATCTGGTGACCATCTGTCCTTGTGTTTGTAGTATGAGTAGCTAAATGAAATTCTGGAAAAAAAAGGGTTATCTTAAATACACACAGGATAAAGCAAATTGAAGAAAGCCCCTTTCACTGTTGCTATGTGAATCTTCTCAGCAAGAGGGGAAGATTAGGTTAGTCTCTGAAGTTACATATGCTCAAGTTCACTTTTTTGGACTCTCAGAAGCTGAAACATCAATCTGTAACTTTTGCTTGAATTGCATCTTGTGAATTTTCATTTAACTGCACACTAAACCCAAGCAGACACTCAGCTGAGTTCTGCAGTGAGAAATGTTTCATGGTCACAGAAAGTCAGTATCTTGGAAGGTGTAAACTGGTGCAGCTCAATGCAATTTCCCTCCCTTTCCAACTTGACTTGGGCCACTAATCACCCCAAACTGCTCCCCCACTCCTTCATCCTTTCATCTATCTATATCTATTGATTTATCCATCTTTTTACTTAGATAGAGCAAGTGAAGACAATTAAATTATGAGTAATACCTCGATAACCAACCAAAGTTCAGCTAAGAGCAGAGGTGATGGCTGCCAGACTTTTTTTTTCCTTCAATCATAATGGAAATTTGTTGGAGAAAAGAACAGTATGATAAACGATGGCATAACACAATGCCCTCCTTTGAAGAGAGCCAGCTAAGAGGCTGGGCCCATCTGCAGACTGAATAGGGAAGAAGAGAAAGTATTGGGAAATGCAGCAGAATAGCTCTGTGGGGATCACAAACCCCAAAACAGACAGTGCTTGTCAGGCTTTCTAACGGAAATGGTTTCTAACATGCAAGGGCACCAGCTTGGGTCCCCAAGCTCCATCTCAAGCCACTGGCTCCTTCGTGTGAAGCACCACAGGGAGCGCAAAGCAAAAACAAATTCAGTCTGTGTCCTTTGCCAGTTTTCCCCAGCTGCCCAAGGGACTTTGCTCTTTGAAACGGAGGGTATCTGTTCTTTAAAAGGAGTTGTTCACATGTCAGCACGTCAGCCTGTGACCAACAGAAAGATGCCGAGGATGGCTGCAGGGCTTGGGCTGGGGCACAGGACAGCTCTGCAAGAGGAGGCAGCTCAGCAGAAACCACAACAAACCCGGCTGGCTGAGGCTGGGGGAGCGCCTTGGGTGGGGGAAGCTCTCTGCTACTAGGGGAGCTGCCTGTTCCAGGATTTCCCACTGCTCACCCCGAGCCTGACTGCTTGATCTCCTGGTAAACGGGAAAAGTCTGCAGCTGGGATACTTTTCTGGGGGAAGAGAGAGCCACAAGAAGTCCCTTGTGGGAGGGCATGAAAGGAGTTTGGCATGAAAAGCCAAGCAGATGCATTTGAAAGTCCGTGTTTATTGTCTGGTTGGCCTCGGTGACTCCCTGCATCCCCAGGCACACGCTCCTGCCTGGGTTAATATTCACTCTAGGTGCTCATTCCCAGTGGCTGGGAGGGAGGTCACACAGACAGTACCTGTGCAAATGCATCTGGCTTTGATAAAACCCTGCCATTGGTGTTCAAAGTCTCCAGCTGACACAAGAAAAGCCAAGCATTAGGATCCTTTCTACCTCAAACAACCCTAGGAAAAGAGCACATTGTTTGCACGTCACTGGGCTACATCTATGCTTTTTACAGGCCCTTTTTCTTTGCATTTTCATTTTCTTTGGGAAGTTTAAAGAGACGCTTGTTTTTCTTGCTAATTCTTTCCTCCCGGGTGCTGATAGGGATCTCTGTAACATGAGGCCAGCTGGAAGAAATCCAAACTGCTTTCTAAATGTTGTTATGATAGAGTGTGGGGGACATGTCTTTGAAGCTGCTGGGCTCAGGAGAAGTTAGGGGCAATTGAACTCTCTTTCTGGAACAAATTTGGAGCCCCTACCTGTGAAAACACGAGCCACTAGCTGGTGTCGCCCCATGCCAATCTCTAGGCAAAAGAAAACGTAGGTAGATGCTACTCAGTTGATGTTTCTGCATCCTGGGAGGATGAGAGCTTTGGGCACGACCACATCCTGGTGCAAGGGAGGCTGCAGCCTGGCTGTTCAACAGTCCAGTTCAAGGGGAGGTGAGAAGGTGCACTGATGTGTGCTTCACATTTCAAGTTAAGCCTTCTTTTAAACCAGGAAAAGGAGGAAGGGAATCCTCTCTCTGCCTTCTTGCTTCAAAAATAGGTAAATATTTTAAAGTCACTCACTGAAAGCAGAATCTGCTGCTGGCAAACGTGTGAGGCAAGTCAAGGCAATAATCCTGTGGCAGGACACAGGAACTGGGAAGGTTTTCATGGAGGAGGCATTTCTTAGTTCCTTTGCTTCTGCTTGTTCTTTTTTGCTGCACTGATCCTGCATGGATCCCTGTGCCCATGGGAACAGCCTGCACGACACTGCTGTGGTCAGTCCGACAGGAGCTGTCCCATGAGTAACACGAGTCCTGTGGGGGATGGAAAGGAGGTGATGGGCACCATGGCCCTACCTGGCATCTCTCCTGCCCTGTCTGCTCTTGCCCTGGTTCCTCTTAGCTGCCATCATTCAAAGCTGATTCAAAAGCAGCTGTGGAAAGAAAACAGGGGCAGGTCCCACTCCCTGCTGCTCTCCTCACATTTGGTGAGCTGATGCACTTTATTTTGTCTCCCTGACTGGGCCAAACCCATGCTTGTCTAAGGGGAAGTCAAAACCCTGGTCTCATGCCTGGAAACTTCAGGTGTTTAGGCACAAAGCAGAGGCTTGCACTGCCTAAATACAGCCCTGCCTGCTGGAAGGGCTGTGATTGCTCCATCTCATCTGCCAGGGGAGGCTTGTTTCTGATGCCTTCCTTCCCAGCTCTCTCTGCAGCCTGGGTTGAAAATGCCCATGGAACAGGGCTCTGTCAGCCCCATGGATACGCTTCCATGTGGCACATATTGGTTATCAGCACCCTGGCAGAGCTAAAGGAGGCAGAAAATGAGAGAAGCCTCTAGGGAGGAGATATTCAGCCTCTCCAGCCTAATGTTTATATTACTGATTCAGTCCTAGTGGAGGAAAAAAAAATAAAAAGGAAGTAAAGGCTTTTCTCAGAGCCAGACTTTCAGAAAAACCCAGCAGTTTATAGAGAGCTGGCTCTGTTTGAAAATCTGGCTTCAGTCATGGCTACTGAACCCTTACAAGTTTCTTCTTCAGAGGAGAAGAGACCTGATGAGACTCAGGCATGGTGGGAGGCTGACAAGCCCTCATGAAAGACATTTGTAATGTGTGGGGCCTTGGAAGCAACATGAAGAGACAGCCAAGAGCCCTGAGGAACTGGAGAGGAAGAAGCTGCACATGGTCTCTAAGAATCCAGGTCTGCTGGGCTTTGCCTCCCTCCTCTTCTTCCCTTTGTAGCTGTTTCCTGCCAGACAGTTTCTATAGGCATTTCCTGGGAAGGCTGCACAGCCAAAGTTGCATCTAACCACACTTTTCAGACTTAGAGTGTGTGTGTGTGGAGCAGAGAAGCATAATACGAACGCAACTTTATCTGCACGGACAAAGCATAAGCGAGTTACAGCCAACTCTAACAGACTCTACATCAAATCACACAATCTCTCAAAACACACAGTGGCAAAAGCAGCACGCTGCCTGCCTGGAGCCAGCCCACTCCAGCTTTCCAGGGCTCTGCTCCATCATCCCCTCCTTTCCCCAGTGTGCAAAGCAAAGCCCACAGCAAAGCAGGTGCCCTCTGGCCACCTCCTGGCCCTGGGTGCTGTGACAGTGCTGCTGCTGTCATCACCCTGTGCTTCCACGTCCCTCCTCTCTCCATCCACCTGCTTGTTCTTGGCTTTTCCATGATGCTAGGAGTGTTTTGGAGCAGGAATGGTGTTTATGTGACTGCATAGCAGTTTTTCTAAAGGGGCCCAGTTTCCTGGCTGAGGGCTCTGAGCGCTCCAGTATCTACATCTCACTGGACATTACAGTTCCCTGCTTTGGGAAGAGATAGTGTGGGGCCATTTTCCCTCCTCTTTGGCTACAGGGAGGCTTGGCAACAACCTCTAGTAGGGATGTATTCACCCTGCCACGCCTGCAGTGCCTGTGGCAAAGCCCTGGGAAGGGCTGCCTTTGTGGGAGGATTTTAGGATAAACGTACACAGCTCTGAGGAATGAGAAATCCTTGCTCCTGCCCCACAGGATGGGGAGGCACTGGAACACCATCACCAGGGACATCTAATTGCTATAAATAATGGCAGCTGCAAATACGAACAGCTTTGACTCTGCCTGGTTTCTCTTGGCTCTACAGATGAACAAAACTAGGGTGGTATTTGACAATTCTAGTGCCAAGGCAAGGCAGGCAGGTTTGGAAAAGAAAAAGATCCCTCTTGACATCTCCTGTATGCATAATGCTTTACAAGGGTCAGGCACAGAGTCTGAAGTCCATGACGACCCCACATAAGAACTGATGCCAGGTTGGCCCAAAGGATGCAGCTGAGATCTGCCAGCTAATTATTTCATTAGTCATTTCAAATAACTGACTCAGCCAAGGCTGATCATGCCCAGCTGTGGCACCTGTAATTGAAACGACGCAGAGAGCAGGATGAATATCCCCAGATAAGATCCAGGGATGGCACTCCTGCTGCTCTCCCTGACTGAGCCTCTCAAGACAAGTAAAAACACAGAGCAGCAGCCCAGGTTGAAATGCCGACAAGCAAATTAAGCAGAGGGAGCGTCCTGGCAAGAACACTGGCAGATAAACATGTCCTAAGAACACCCAGGAACCACTGGGGACAGAACCACCCTGTCCTGAGCTATGCTGCACACCCATCTCCCCTGAAATCACAGCATGCCGAGTGGTCCTCAGCCCCATGTGGGCTGTAATCCAACCCTTCCTCCCCAGCCCAGAGCGAGTGCCCAGTGAGTCTCATTCCCCTTAACTCCATCCAAACCCAAGAACATGGAGCACCAGGAATATGGAGCAGCCTCCAGAGCTGCCATCCTTAAAACCCAAAGTACAGAGTGTGTTTCAGAATAAAGGCAGTTTGAGCGGTGTCAGCTCTGCCTGTGTTTGTTTCTATGGAAAATTGTTACTTTAATGTGAGTTATGGGAGCAATTATGGGATAAATAGCAGCACTGCAGTTCGTCAACACGCTGGTGCCATTGCAAAAGCAAAGGGAAGTGTACTCATTCCTACAGGAACACAAATCCAGCCAGGGTGCTGGCAAAATAACTGCTCTCATCCTTTGGGCTTTGGCAGTCTCCCCTGGTCTTAGGCTGGTGTCGATCAGGAATAGCCCCGCTGACATGATTTACCAGAGAATCTGGGAGGTTGCTTCAATTTCAGTCAGGACACACAAGAAAGGGACCAGTGCAGGAACACAACCTCATAAAATGGGGCAGGCTCAGATGGCTGCTGTTTGTTAAACTTGACAGCAAAAGAAAAACATCTTGCACCTTTGCTGATTTTACTTCCTTTTTTTCTTCTTTTTCCTTCAGGATATGCTGAACAGAAGGAAGAGCTTGCAGATGTTCCCTGTAAAAGCACTGACTGCATGGCAACTGTGACAGTGCTGTTCTAGCCCTCCCTGTGGGATCACCAGGGCTGCAAAACAGACCATCAGGGATGGAATTTAGAGCTGGAATGGTTCTGGGATGGGGCATTGCCAGGTGTAAGAGGGAATCTCCATCCTTGCTATTCAGCTAAACCAGCACCTTTCCAGGCTGGCCCAAAGGTTTTAAACAAGGAACTTGTGTGTTCCAGAAAAACATTTATCAGAACCCCTTGGTGCTTCTGGACACACCTCTGTGGCACAAAGGAGCACTACTGGGGCACGGCCATTCAAATGGCTCCAGGCTGGTGGTACTCTGCAGCCTGTACTGCCCTGTAGGAGATTCCTGCAGCCTCATTCCTTCTGCCCAGCAAGATCTGGCACCACCAGCCCCTCAGGGCTTCTGGTAGAGCACTGGCAGCCGCTTTGGAGTGGGATCTGAGGAAAGACTTGAAGAGTAGTGAGTGTCAGGAGTGCTCTGCATTTGCACCTGTCCATGTGGAAAGACACTTTCTCAGCTGAAATCAATACTGTGGCCCCTTCCTCTCTATTCCTTTCTCCTTAGTATTTACAGATGATTTCAAGCAACACAGTTTTCCATTCTCTAATGAGCATTTAAATGCTAAAGGGCAGCTCCTCTGCTGAAGGCAACTGAAGCCAAGGGAGCTGTGACACTTTATGCCAGCTGAAGCTTTGCCTTTAAGTAAATGTTTTAAACTTTCCACTAAGGAGCCTAAAATAAGCCATAGCATGAAACATTAAGAGCAAAGAATGAACTCTGGAGACCAGAGGGATTTGGGAAATGAAATGAGATCCATCTTGCTGGCACATTTTCCCCCCTTGTCTATTTTTGGAATTTAAAAAATTCCCCCAGATTTGTCTTTTACAAACCAGCCTTTTGTTCGATGAGCAGCACTGAGCAGCCTCCCGGTTCACAGAGAGCAGGTGAGCTCTAGCAAGGCAGGATGCAAAATACAGAGCTGGAAACTATTAATATCTTTTACTGCTGGAGACCCGAAGAGCTTGGCACAGATGCTGTTTGTTTTCTTTAGCAGCCTTCTCAGCTGTGCAACGTGCAAACAAATACGAGAGGAACAAGATTTCAAGTTGGGGAGCAGCGCAAGTGGTGATGAATCCAACTCCTCTCCAGGGCACCGTGATCCCTGCCACGACCGAGGAGGTTTTCCTGGGGGATTATGGCTGGGTTTGACCACGTGAGGTGTGTTCATACAGCTGAGCAGGAGGCAGCCTGGCTCTGCTCACAGACAGGCTCAGGAAACCTGGGATCTAACTCCTGCCTGTGGGATTAACTTTCGAGGAGACCCCAGCCTGTCACTTAAAGCCCAGTTCTGCTGGCTTGCAACCCACACTTTCCACTGACTTTAAATGGAGTGGGGGGATCTTTGTTGCCTGTGAAAACTGAGCTTCCAAACACTTCACTCTCCCCATGTTTAAAACAAGAAGGAGAATATTTTGAGATCAGTGGATAAGAACACCTGGGAGTGCTAATACCTATGTGCCCTGCCAAGATACTGCGAGATTAAGCAAATATTTTGAGGGCTGTAAGATCTTATGAGGCGGGTATGGGGCTGTTTAGTATATCAAGGATATATTTTTCTCCCTCCTTTTATTTTTTTTCCACAAATGGAAGAACTCAGGCAGAGAGAGGGGCTACTGAGACTCGTGAAGGGAGTCTAAATTGGAAACAAAGAGCACATCTAATGGCACCCTAAGATTTGGCCTGAATATCACCAAAGAAGACATACTGAAAAAGTAAATAATTTTTGGGGATGCTGCCTGCATAGGCTGTTATTCCAAACAGGATGTTATGAAGCTGATAAGGGTTTAGAAAAGATTTGCCCTGTAGTGGGAGACTGCAGCTCCTCAGCTTGGGGCAGTACTCATTCACAAGACAATAGACTGGAGTGTGTGCAAAGAGAATAAAATGAACGATAAAGAGGTTTTGAAAACATGACCTGCAAAAAAAGGTGGAAGGAAGGGAATTTGTTTAGTCTAGAAGAGAGAAGAATGAGTGGAACATGATAATGATCTTCCAATATTTGCAAAAGGGATAGCAACTGTTCTCCAGAACCTTGGGAAGGGCAAGAAGAAATCAGCCTAATTTATAGCCAGGAAGTTTTAGACAGTACTGTAGGCAAAGCCAACTAAAGAGAAAGCTCTAGGATGGGCTACCTAGGGAAATGGGAAATGTCCATCATGGGAAGTTTTTAAGAAGAGACTGTAGCAATTCAGATATAAACGCAGGTACTTTACAAAACAAATCACGGTGTTTGCAGAGACAAGAATACCCCAGTGTGGGCAGACAGTTGCTTACACAAAAGTGTTTTGAAAGTCACCCAGGTGTAACAGCACTGAATAGCACTTGATTCATTCCAAATTAAATAAGTGTAACTGTTGTGGGAGTAACAAACAGCATTTTTGTTTCCAAAATTGCTTTTAGACCTCATCTCCAAGGTATAAGTAATTTCTTAAGAAGCACTAATAACAAAGGAAATTACAGAGAAAGGTGACTGTGGTCCTGACCTCAACAGGAGAGTGCTACAGCACCTGGAGGGCTTTCAAAGCTGGCAGATCACAGTATAAATAATCTAATACAGAGTCTGACTCAGGCAATGCAGCCTTAAGAGAATGCACCTTTATCTCTGTCTACTCTTCCTCTCACCTTCTGTGCCTGAAGAGTAAAAATAGCAACTTTATGTATAATTTTACACTCCTAATCACCGGCCCAAGTTGCTGCTCTCACAGCCCTGTCTCCTTGCAGCATGGAAATCAACCCTGCTGCACTGCATGATGGAGAAGGTTCAGGATCCCCTCCCCTGCAAGGCCCAGCCTCCTCCCAGGCGGGATATGGATATGCTGGAAGGGCAGGAATGCAGCACAGACAGGGCTCATGGCCACAGGGATGGTGCTGGCAGCGAAGGCTACTCACTCACCAGTGCAGGCAGAAACCTGCAGGCTTCTCCTGACAAACATCCCAATCCCAGCTCTTTTTGCAACACCTGATCTCTAATTAAAGGCAAAACATCCTTCCCCAAAAGGCTGAGCCTTGAATTTTGTGAGGGCTGCTGGTGCAGTTGTTTGGAAATGAGAAGATTTGCTGGAAGTGCTGTTCTTCTCTGATCCTGTCCAAAGGGAAGCTCCAGTCTCCTGATGGGGAGAAGCAGCAGCATATTGGCTGAGAGGAGACCACAGGCTGCTGATAATATTTGGGTGAAAACCCACACCCAGTTATGTTATTCCTCCAAAATCTCCTCCAGGGCTCTTTTTTGAACAGCACCTGGAGAAATTCCACTAGAGGATGGTAGCACAGGCCAAAGAATGACTCCAAAACCCCTACTGATTTTAGGATATTAAGCAGTCTGAAAGGGTTGGATACTCCTAAGGTGAGAGCTGGTTGTGTGGCACTGCCGCATGACAAACCTTTTGGAAGCTCTAGATAAGAATAATGATAATAATAATAATTCCTATCCTATAGACAGAGCCTTGCTCTCTTCCGCAAGGGCAAGGCTGTGCATAGCCAGCTGCTTTGTGAGACCAGAGATCTGCTCCACACCAGTGTGAATTAGGATGTTCCCAGGGTGGGATTCACAGTTGCACGATAGCAACACAGCCGTGTGGGGCTGCGGGAATTTGATGCAAGCACTACCCTGCTTAATTCCCTGGAGACTGCCTGGCTGCTCTGATTTGCTTGCCAGAAGGGCTCTTGTGTCTGGGCCTCGCTGCAGGGATGCCCTGTGTTAGTTCCTCTTCCATTTTCCACTTTTTTTTTTGCCTAGGAAACCTCTTGTTAGGCAGGACTGAGCGTCCTTGAAAGCTCCAGTTATAACAAACAACCAGGGGCAGATCTCAGGCAAACGCTGCACGAGTCACAGGTCACAGCTGGAAGTGGTTTTAGGGGAAATTCAAAATTACTGTCAAAAGCAGTTCTCTCTCATTTTAATTGTAATTGGTTAATCTCATTTTATTTGCCTTGCGGCTATGGCTGTGAAGCTCAGGAAACTCTCAGGGCCCCTGCTCTGCTCTCGGTTACCCTGGGAGCAATTCTGAAGACTTCAGCAGAGTTGCTTTGGGTTTATCCCTTGTGCCACCGAGACCAGAGGCCATTGCTCTGAAAAGTCCTTGGTAAAGGAAGGAATGAATGTGGCAGGCGGCTATTCCTTTTTCAGAAATGAAACCACACAAATGGTATTCACTGATTTAACCTTCTGTGTGCCCTCCCTGCTGAGCTGCCAGTGCAGGGAGCGATGGTTCAGTGTGTGTCACTCCCTTCATCCTCTCTGGAGCTGGAGGAGAGGAGGGATGGGCAGGGCTACAGCTGGTACTGCTGGGAAGGTGTGAATACAGAGCCGGGACAGCATCAGCTGAGAATATACTCCATGAAACAGAAGCCAGCGGGAGCAGTCTGCTCTTGTAGGCTCGTAATGCACCATGCACAGAGCCATGGGCGAGCTCTCCTCCAGCAGGTTTAACCTCTCCCTGCAGTACAGCCAGGGCAGGAGGGCAGTGTTAGTCCAGTGGTATCCCATCAAACCACAGAGTAAACAAACCTCTTGGGATGAGCAAGACGCTGCTGCAAACACGGGGACGCGTTAAGAAGCCGGCGGTGCCCGGTGAGGAGTTTGGCACAGACCTGAGTGAACACATCAAGCAGGGTGTCCAAGGCCTCTGTCTCCCCACCTTCTCCTCAGCACACGTGTGCAGTTGCATGGAATTTGCTGTTTTGACTTGCAGGCAAGTCAAAAAGCTGTCGAACAGCGATCGCATCTAACACCACTCATCATCACCATCAATTGTTCTCCAAATGAAACAGGCCACGTCGCCAAGCAAAATGCTTGGGAAGATATTTTTCCACTGGACATGCATCCAAAATAAATACAGGAAAATCTCCATCTCCAAGCACTTTTCCTGATTACTTTTCATTTGAATCATTAGTAAACCCGAGATACACACACAATAGCACAAGACTGATGAAAACCCACTTCAACATAGTGCCCCATTTATTTTCCCAGAGATTAATCCTCTTTGTTATTCCCAGTCTATGAGAAAAACATCCCTCCAGCCTATCCAAAGCCAAAAAAAGATGTGCACATCTTCACATGTGCATCCCTTGCTCCATGGATGCTTTTTGCAGCTGGTCATTTCAGCCCTGAAGAATGCTCTGGTGGGTTCTTGCCATGGTCTGTACAAGCCCACACTTACTGTTAAGTCTGTCTGCCCTAACATGCCATGTTGAGATGAGATCGTGTTGCTGCAGCTTTGCTATTTTGCTTCAAGGGAACACCAAGGTCCACCTTTGTGACTAAATCCCATTCCAGACAGATTCCAAGTTTACTGCCTTGGTTTACAATGAATAGGGCCAGGGAAGAAACCCCATATCCCTGTGAGGAGTGAGAATAATGACCACCTGCCCAGAGATGTGCAACCAGGGCAGAAGCCCAAGGAAAGGAGAGCTTGGAACAACAGCAATGGCTTTCCCTCAATGCCTGAGTCCAGGAGCTCTTAGCACTCATCCCCTCACTGTACTGCTCAGTGTCACTTCAGGAAGGGCCCTCCAGGCCCTCGGCACAAGATGCACTCATCAAGTCCAGAGCTTAGTTTTGCCAAGATCTGAATCCAAACCACACAGAGTCTCTTAACTTGGGTGGGTCCCACCCAAATGGCCCAGGTTCACTCAAACCTCAAACCGAGACCCGTCCCAGGCTCTGTGCACAAGACCTTCTCTCTTCCTCTTTGTCCAAACCCCTGCCTGCAGCGGATGTCCTGGAGAACCTGGCTTGCAGCTGGAGACCATAATGAAACTTATGAAACGTTCACTCAACTCCAGTAACCCAGAGATGGGAAAGGCAAATTACAGGCCTCTAGTCTTTGGCTTCTGTGTGCTGGCATTGCCTTTGAATTTGCTAAACGCTGTGGACAAGAAACGTTCTGGTTTGCAAGAAAGCAGGCTTCCAGCCAACTGCTTTCACTTGGTGGATTTTCTAATGGATCAGCACCCATCTCTGCTCTTGTCTCCATTTCTGTATGACAGGACAGACCACAAGATTTGGATGCACTGGGCTATGGTACAAGCAGGTGGGGCTCCAGACCTGGCATACCAGGCACCAGGCTGGTTACTTATTTCTCTGCAAACCAGTGGGCAGCCCAGGGCCCTGCCTGGAAGTGACTACATGTAAATGGAAGCCATTCCTTTCAATCTGTCCTGACCTGTGCATGCAGTTGAGTCCCACTGCTTTTTGCAGTGAAGGTGGGAGTGTTTAGACATGAAGCTGAATCTAGGATTGTACCACTGCTTAGAGAATCAGCATTTCCAGCATCTCCAGTCCTAATTCTTAATGTAATTTACTTTGCCCTGCTTCAGATTGCTTCCTTGGCTTATTTCTAACAAGTCCTCTGCCTGGCTGTGAGAGCACCCCATGGCTCAGACCCTCCCTCAGCTCACTGCTGTGCTCATTCCTGGGATGACTTGGAGCTGGTGGCCTGGCAGGCACATGTGCTGCAGTGTCACAGCCCAGGAGGTACCAAACCAGAGCGCCGTGCCAACGGGAATGTGCTGTCTGGAATGCTCTGTATGGGCTGGAAGTGCCCAGAGCGAACGCGGCTCTGTCCTCTGCAAAGGCAGAGTCACAATTGCTGCCTGAAAAGAAAAGCCCTCTCTCCTGGCCATCTGGATTCCTGTTCTGATGAGCAGCCACGCACCTTCCAGATCCCCGGCAGAGCTCTGCTTCACACAGCACGGCTGCCTCGGGCCTGTGCCGAGCCTGTGCCCCTGCTCTCCCTGGCCAGCACGAGCTTTGCAGATCTCTGCTCTCACTTACTGCTCCTCCTTTTCTGTCCTGTGCTTATATAGTCCAAACTCTCCCCTCGGATGAAGGTGCCCCTCTATGGTGGCCTCTGAGCCACCCCACACCAGGCAGGTGGTGGTGTTCCCCAGAGCTGCTGGTGAATGCAGGCCTTCAGGGAGACCCTGGTATGTGTATTTGGCATGGCTCTGCCTGTCCCCCCTGCTCTGCTGGTACCAGCCCCCAGTGCAAACCAGTGCTCCCAGCCCCTTGGCCAGCCCAGCACTGTCTTGGGTGAGCCATCCTTTGTCAGGAGGCCTCAGGTTCTGCAGTATAAGATGACAGGGTGCTGGTAGAGAAGAGATGCTTCCAGAAAAATTCCACCCCTCAGCAGCCCTTAAACCTCCCAGCCCCAAGACTTCTTCTGTGCAAACACCTGACTTTTACTAGTATAGCCTAAATTTTGGGTGAGGGCTCCCCCTCTTCTTGCTCCGCAGCTCACTGCTGACATTTTAAGAGCAGTGATCCTGATCCTGCTAAGCTAAATCCAAACCTCGTGAGGCTGCAGCCCAGAGAGCAAACAGCTCTGTCTTTCACCACGTGGAAGCTGCGGCTCTGGACGCAGCTTTCTGGGTGCACTAGAGCTGTGCTGAACTATGCAACAGCTACAGCACAACCAGGAGCCTTCCCCTAACTCACAGCCACCAGCTGGGCTGCAGGCATTGTTCAGGCTCTCTCTCCAGCAGAGCTCACAGCAATGGATTATGTTTCCATAAAGCGCTGAGGGAGGAGGTAGCAACCACGGCAGGGACTGTGGCTGTAGTAACTGGTCATACCTACAAAGCAGGAGATGGAGGGAGGAGAGGGCTGGAGCTGCATTGTGCTGCTTCATTAGTGCTGATATCCCGACAAACTGGAGCTTTGGAACAAATCTGTGTTTCCTCCATCTTCCCACCCCCAATCCACTGCCTTATTTCTCACAGAACAAAAATCCTGTCTCTTGCCCAGCTCTGCCACCAGACCTCTAATCCTTTGGCTGTGATGCTGGATTAAGTCTCAGACCCTGAGAAAACACTTCCAAGGCACAGTGAAGATTTTGTTTGTTGGGGTCTAACCCATGTGCAGCTCCTAGATGCCATGGTTTTGAAATTGTGCCTTTTCTTTTGCTTTTAAGCAGCCCATATGAAGCAAGGAAAGGAGGGCTGTTCTGAGAGACTATTCTTAATGGTCTGAAAATAAACCCAGTATTTTTCTTGGCTTATAGAGGAAAATGGTTACCTTGATTGCAACTTGGTTCTAACCCACATTTCAGACAGTAATGAAGACTGCAGATATGAGACTTGTATAGGTTCTGTTACACAAACCTTCACAGAGGGTTTTTTCCTTTTTCTTTCCATTCTATACCCAGAACCCTGCCTGGTATAGCTAAGGACTTCTAATGGCTTTTTGGGAACAGGAGCTTTATCTCAGGTGCTAAAGTCGGGAGCCACCTTTTATTCTTTGCCATACTGACAAAAGGTTAATGAAACAGAGCTGGCATTTCATCAAGGCCAGCACTGAAAATTAGGGACAGAGCTGCCATTAAAAATAACCAGATGCATGTGCTTCTACCCCTGACACACCGGTCTTGAAATATCTCCCTCTTGGGTTGTACAGCTTCCAAGGAATAGCAGGAAATTACAATTGTTACACTGGCCAGAGAACGGATTTAATTTGTACTGTTTTATCCTCCCTGTTGGAAACTATCCTCTCTTTTCTTCCACGCCAGCTAGAAAGAAAAGAAAAAATTCAGCAAACCCAACACATTTCTGTATGAAGCCTTCCATGCAGTTGGATCACAGCCTACCTTGAGGTGTGCTTGCTTCCTCTATCAAAGGTATGGACTGTTTCCCTTCTTCAGGGTTTATTGTGGCACATCCACACAAGTCATTCTACAGACAAATTTATGGGTGTTAAATTAAAGACAGTTTGAAAACAAGTGGTTGGTGAGTTCAACTGGTACACCAAGCTGATGCTAGGGGTGTAGGTTTATAGGTGCTACAGAAAAGGCTGTTTCTTGGGGTGATGAAGAGCTGGTTAAAGAGGTTGTGCACATGCCAGGGCAAAGCCTGGTGATTACAGTTAAAGAGTCTGCAAGAGGAGAATTGACTTTTTGGATGCAGAGGAAGGAAGAAACTGCAGTACAAGTAACATGTCAAACTGTCCAGGAGTGACTGTCCAAACAGAGGCTCCAGAGCCTTGGCTGGTTTGGTTTAGTTCTGCAAGCATCAGACTCTTACTTAGGCAACCACATTGTGCAAGCTCAGAGAAGGAGCTGGGCAAGTTGTAAGCATGTGCACAATGGTGGGGTTGCTTCAGCTGAAGGGTTGAGCAACCATAATCCAAGTAATTTGATCTCATGTCTGTACGAGAGAGAGGTTTGCATTCATCTAAGGCACCTGTTTTCCTCAAGTAGGTACAACTCTGGGCTACGCTGGTGGAAACAGCCTTTGGAAGGACAGGTTGCTGGCCTGGATAGATGACAAAGAGCTGCAGATTTATGAGGGATGAGCAATGATAGACAATTTTTTAAGATGAATTTTGTACTCTTGTGACATCACAGTGGGAATATATTTGGCTCTGTTAAGGCTGGAAAGATAATTGCAGTGACTGAGTTACAGAGGCTTAATGAATTACTGCTCGTCAGCTGAGCTGTGGTCACTGCCTGTGCTGTTGGACACACACAGTACAATGCATTTGCTCACGGCTGATTTGAGGCACAGTGAGGCATAATGTGGTTACCCAGAGCAGAAACTGGCCTGGGTCCATAGTCTAAAACCCCTTTGCTTTTTGAAAAGCACCTAGTCATATGTTAATTGGCTCCGGTGGGATGGCTTTAACAGCTCATGTGGCTCCAGAGCACAGTGATCCCCAAGCTCACAGTAGGACCGAGGTGGTTCTGAACTTAGAGACATGCAGACCTGTTCCAGCCAGGCTCTGCCCCCCTATGGAGAGCACAGCCCCAAGATCTGCACCAGAAGTGGTTTGTTACTGACTCAGGAGGGAGGAATCATAAGAATGTGTTAACAGCACAAACCTGGGAGGTCTAAAGGAGGTCAGGGAGGAGAGCAGCAGCTCCGCAATGAGGCCATGGGAAAGCACTGGAGCTGTTCTGCTCCAGTGCTCCAGCCCCCAGGTGATCTGGCTGGAAGCAGATGAAAGGCGGCTGGCGAGGCATGGTGAATCACTCCTGTTGGGAGCCGTTCCCTCTTTCAGCAGGGACTGTAGCCAAGAGCTGAAGTGACTCACGATAGCAGCATGGGCAGATGATGAGGCAGAGCATGGCACAACTCTAATCAATGCCTGTCATGGGGCCAGGCCACGTCAGGTCCAATAGCACCCCTGGGGCAGGAGAACTGCAGCAGCACTCTTGGTGGGGTTGCCATTGCCAATGCTGTTGAGACTTTCTGGCTGTCTTTTCTGCCTCCTAAAGCTTTATTTTCTCTTCCCTAGAGAGGAACAGGAGCTTCCAGAAAACCTGCCTCTCTAGCTGCCTTCAGCCCTACCCTGCCAATGCAGAGTGTTGAAAGAGGGAGGATGTGGAAGGGAGAGGGGAGCAAGAATGAGAAAGTGAAGCAGGAGAGGGAGCAGGTCTTAGAGGGGAGAGCACAGGGGGCAGGGGAGACAGGCTGCTGCATCGGGGTCTTTGGCACTGCCACTCAGCCCTGGAGTCAGGTGGTGGTGCAGAAAGGAGTGAGAGGATGGGTGGAGAGGCAGAGGAGAGCAGAAATCCAGCAGCAGGGATGAGCAGGGGCATGGCTGTTGGCTATGAGGCTCTGGAGTCTGATCAGGCAATCAAGCCTGGTTAAGCTGTGCCCAGAGCCCCCTCTCCTCCAGGTGCCATGCACACAGGCTGTGGCTTACAGCTGACAGGGCCACCACGAGGGGATGCAAGCACAGATAGGGGCTTGACTGCTGTTTGTGTGATCCCTCCTGGGGGCTCCTGGCTTGACATGGGCTGCAAAAATGCTCAGAAATTCCGTGCACCTTTATAGTGGTCTGGACAAAATTTACAGCAAGAAAAAGAGGTCCAGGAAAAGCTGTTTGCATGGTAGATCCACACAAAGAACACTTAATCCTGGGCTTTGCTACCTGTCACAGTGCATTACACTCCCCTGCAGCTGACCCCCACCGTGGAGCAGAGCCGCTTTCCCCAGCAGCAGGGCTGCAGTCACAGATCTGTGTTTGTATTCAGGAGGGCTCTTTCCAAGACATCAGACAAATGGGGAACTCTGGAAGGTGGGGCTGAGAGTAGGCAACTGTCAAACCCTTCTATAGAAGGTCCCACAGGAATTTGTTTTCGTCCTATTTTTAAGTTGAAAAGGATCGAGTTTCACTGCAGGAAATAGTTCTTCTCCATAGTTCTTCTCCACCTCCCTCCCACCCACCTTTCATTTTTTTCTACAGCATGTTGGAAGAGCAGGCTGCTGTCTGCCTCAGGTTTCCAAGAATCAGGCAAACTGGAACCAGAGCACTTGTTATCTGCAGCCAAGGAAGCAAAGGCAGAGAGGCTGGAGAAGAGGTGCTCCTGTCTGCAGATGCTCAGAGCCTTAGTGTGCCTTCATTGGTGAGACACACCCTTTCCCATCCCTTTTAATCAGGTTGAGATTGTAATCGGGGTTTCAGAAGAGGTTTCTGTGAAGTCCCTAAAGAAAAAAATACTCCTATCCATTGAAGCTGCCTTGCTTCTTCCCCAGCAGAACAGTGTCACAGGAAGGTCCTGGGGAGGGAGTGCAATAGCCTGTCCTCAGGGAATCTCATCTGCATTGTATCACTTGCAGAGGTGGACATTTGCAACAGCACTAACTCAAACACAGGCCTAACTCTGCATTCTTGTTAGAAACAAACACATTCACTCAGTGCAATGACCTTAAAATCTCCACGTGCCCGGCTCTGCTGACATCACAGCACAGATCCTGCACGTTGATAAACCTGCACCTTTTGCAGATGCAAAATGTGCATCCATGCACGGGGGCTCTGGGCAAGATGCATTTAAGCCACCAGACTCAAACCTGCAGTTCAATTCCCAGCCTATCACCGAGGATTTAGAGCAGGGGTCTGGCTAATGAACAACAGCCTGAGGGACACCTTTTGATCCTCAGCATTCACAGCCCAGCACTGCTCACCCACTCCTTCCCCATTCTGCTGATACTGATCAATTTTGCTCAGCAGGCACACCCACCCTTCCCTCACCTGCTCCAGCTCATTTCTCCTGTTTCCCTTCAGTGACACTACAGACAATGCCTCCTTTGTGGTGCTCCTACATGCCTGGTGGAAAACCTATTGGAGACTAGCACAGTTATATCAATGATCTGCTGTTTATTATTCCTCCTGGCATGGGATTTGCCATTACCTCTCTATCACAGGCAATGTTTTCCATTCATCTTGTCTCAGCCAGTTGTTTGCTTGTTTGCAGCGGCGGGCTTCAGCAGAGACAAAGCTACAATTGATGGGAAACAGAAGGCCAGGCTGCTGCCAAAGAGGGGTTTCCTCAGGGATATCCATAGTCTTAGAAACAGTTAATACAGTCTCTTTCAACAGTGGTTGTGCACATGTGTTAAAAAAGCTTTGCCTTTGGACCTGTCTTTCTGATGACCTTTGTTGGGCACCTGTTACTCAAACACTTTTTAAATTCACATCCTTCCAATGCAACCAGTATTGGGTAAAAAACTCCTCACTCCACTGAAGCCAATGACTTACTCTAGAGTGTGCCAGAGGGCTGTCACTGGAGCAGGACAACCCCTCAAAATCTCAGGGCCTGATCTGTGTTTCTGGCCTGCAGGGTGATGTTAGTGTGGTTTCAAGTAAAATCTGTCAGAGACTCATCTGCAGACTTGTTCCAAGAAAATTTAAGTAGATGTCTGCTCTCATCACGTCTGTCAGAAGGGCACAGAATAACCAATCACATTTCCCGGGCATCACAAAATATGAAAGGGCATTTTAAAACGAAAAATCCAACCAAGTTCTTGGGTTTTGCTCTGGTACAGAGATTCAGAAACACCCTCTCTGTTCATGCTAACATTGTTTGAGCAGACATGACCACTGCCCCAGAGCTGGGTGTGTTCCATGGATATAAAACTTGAATGGGGCTGAATCTTTCAGTTTTCTGTAAGTCAAATGTCACAATGAGAGTTGCAGTAGTGAAGTTGCTGATGCAACCAGCCTTCTGCAAAATACTTTGGGAGTAGAAGATTTCTGCTATTATTAGAGCCATAGTGCTTTCCCTTTTCAGACGCAGAGGGGCAAGTAGGATGCTTTGCTCTGAAGTGTATATGGTGGAAACCTGGAGTCCTGAAAACTGAGCAAGACACACAGGACAAACTAAGGAGATCAGATCTGAGTATGCTAAACAAACCCAGCTGGCAGAGGGAAGATGTGGATTAGAGCAGACAAGGAGTGAGAGTTCAGCTGGGGAACAGACCACAGCTGTCCTGGAGGAAGAAAGAACTTTTCCAGCCCTCCCTTCCCAACACTTTCACTGCAAAGCCTCACAGATTTTGACCTAGAACTGCCCTCTTCCTCCTCCACTCCTGCGTGGACTGGCTGCCTGGGACATTATCTCAGCTCTGCTCACATCCCACTGGGTTCTCTCTGCCTGCACCTCCCAGGTTCTGGTAACAAATACCTCTGAGGCAGAAGATGAAACTACCATGTTGTGGTTACTTCAGTTCCTTCCCTTTTGTTCACCTTCAGGAGCCAGTAGTGGCTCCTGGAAACAAATCACCCAGCCTGGCTGGAGCCCTCACCAGGGAAAGACCAAAGTCATTGCTTGTTCAGACATGGTAAGTCCTGGACTCTCATTAGTAGAATGATATTGCTGCCTCAATCACTCTGGCAAACCCACACACAACCAAGAGCTGCTTGGCAAGACCCACATGCCATGAGCACAGGGTAAGTCCCTGTGCCCTCCAAAAAATCTTGGAAGGGTGCTGCAGTCAAGCCCTTTGTATTCCACATGGGCCTTCCACAGAAATGGGCACAGAGCCAGGTACAGCCCAGCAAGCCAGGGGCTACCACTGCTTCAGCAGGCCAGGTAAACCATGCACATATGGAAACCAGCCCTGGCAAGAAAGTGAAAAATTTACCAAGTTAGAGAAGAGAAACAACGGAAAGTGCTGCTGCTGGCTAAGCATCTTCATTCAGAAGTTATTTGCAAATACAGCTCCTGCTCCTGCTGTGTTTTTGCCCCTTGGCATTACAGAGGAGCTGTAAATACAGGTACTGATTATGCCAAAGTCTGGGGAAGGTGCTGTAGCCTGACTTAAAATGTGGGCTGGCACCCCTGCTGTGCAGAACAAGAATGTGCTGTTCCTCCACACAGGTCTTAACATTTCAAGCCAGACAGAGGGAACAAATGCCCACAAACCTTTACATTGTCAGGAGAGACTGGCAGGGCCTCATCTGCATGCCTACAGCCTCAGAATGTCTTTCCACGAACACTTCCAGCATGCAAACCACAGATGAACATTTTCATCCTTGGAACACCACTGTGGCAGGAGATTGTCCCAAGGAGGGATGTCCAGGCTTGGCTCACAGCACTGTCCAACCCTGAGCACAGTTTGGTTTTCTTGCAGGAGAAGGTAGGCAGTGAGGGGCTAGATCCTCTCTCCAGTTCAACCTTCAGAGCATCCACACAGTTCAGCGTTGCTTGGACCAAATGCCAGCCTTGCAGGGGGAATGGAATCCCCGTGGGAATTGTACAGGCACTCTGGAGCAATTCAGAAGGTTACTGCCATGAGCAAGAACATACCTGTAAATGGCACGGGCAGAAAAATGGGCTTTTGTGTGTCTGTGTGCGTGCAGTAGGTTCATACTGATAATGCTGTCTGGATTTGCAACTGTCTAGACAATGGGAAAATTAGCATCATGAAACTGGATAGTTTTGTGAAATGCCCAGCCAAATATCTGGGAAATATTTTTGTAATGGTTCTCCTCAGAGGGAGATATGAGCCTGAGCTGTCCATTAGAGATGCAGCTCTTTTGTCTTGCATTCTGGTGAGGGATGGAGGGGTTTTACTGAGCCTGCTGAGCCTCATCTGCCATGGTTTCCAGCCAGACACCGGTGCTACTGTGGGGGAAAATAAGCCCAAAGCACAACCATGGCAAATGAACTTTCTGTAGGCTGGAGCTGCTGCTTTTCTGGCATGGAAAGGGAATTTCATCCTAAGAGCTTGAGGCTGGGACTGTATGAACAGTGGTTTGTCTCTGGAGAAAAACAACTAGAGGCCAGTGTCTCCCCAGCCTGTTTTACAGCCTGCAGTTAAGTCCAAAGGATTTCTGGGCTGCAGGGTAAGAGCTCACAGAGAGCAAACAAAACTCATTCTGAGCCTCTTGCCTGGAGCCCCAGGAGCACAGGGCTTAGAGATGCACAGGGATCTCTCCTCCTCTCGCCCTGGACAAGATGATGCAGCAGCCAGGATTGTGCTCACAGCTGAGCTGGGACGTGCTTTGTCTCCATGGCCACTCTTCCACAGAGCTGTAAGACCAAGTTCTACCAAGGTTGTACTTGCTCCCATAGCAACCTTAGAAGCTCTGTTCCAGCTGAGCAGAGGAAGCAGGAGGAGGCAGGTCGTGCCTTTCCTCAAATGACAGGTAAATGAGATTCTTGGAGCATCTCCATTCTGTGAGGAAACTAAGTTCAGACCTTGGTGGTCCTTGGGAGTCCCTACACAAAGGTAACAAACCTGCTGCAGCTGAGCCCTTCTCAGAAAGGCACCAAAGTCCACCAGGAGAGAATGCCAGATGCAGAAGATGGGGAAAAGCAATACACAGCTGAGGAAAGAAAAATAAACCCCAGCTCCAAAGCCCATGCTCCACTAATGACTCAGGACAATACATCAACACCTTCCATTGCTTCTCTGAAAAGCTTCAAAACAGGCAGGGAAGACCAGACAACAGGCACCTCATATTTTTAGAGCAAAGATGTTCTCTTCCACTGGCAGGGAAGAGCTGTCAATTCATCTGAGGACAGCAGAGTATAAGTAGCAGTTCAATATTATTGATGATTGTCAGCCAGGGAACGTTTGGCTTGGTTTAGCTTGTGGGAAACCTTGAAAACTTGCTCCAAGCTTTCAGTGGATATGTTAGAGAAATAAACAGATTAATATTTGCAAGCCCTGCCCAGATTCCAGGAAAATGTGGTGCTTAGACTGGGGGCTTCTCCCCATGAACAGCAGTGGAGGCTTTTGTTCACAGTGTCAACAGTGACAACCAAGGGGCTGGATGCAAAACACAGAAGGAATTTTAATGCAGAAGGTGAAGCTGCCTTTGGTCAGTTTTACAGAGAACTTGCAATTTCATCTGTGAGGGACTGTGCGATGTGCCTGGATACTGTTCAGCAACAGTTCAAAGAGTGCCTTGGAAGAGGGCTGTGTTGTGGCATGAGGTTTTCAAAACACCAGACCTGGTAGTCCAAGAAAGGAGAGTCCAGCGAGGGTGGTTCTGGTAACACAGCCAGAGTCACACTGGTGCTAACCAGAAAGTGCCAGAGCATCAGATTCTTGCTGGGATTTGGGCAGCCTGGCTGAGGAGGGCTTGAAGCTGATGCACTTCTGCAGAACACTCACAGGAGGGAACTTAAAGAGAAGCCAGAGCAGAGGATGGAGCTGGCAACCTTTCCTGTGGCACGGGGACACTGCTGATCCACAGCCAAGGAGGCAAGTCTTCAAAATACAGTGCAACATGCAGGAAACAATTGACACACGTGGTGTTTTCAGCCAGGTCTCTGTGCCTGGGAGGTGTATGGGAAGAACCAGACAAGACACTGGGGATAGAAACAGGTGTCCCTCTCTGGCAGGGCACAGCTCAGGCTCTCTAAAAGGCTGAAAGAGACAGGTTGTGGGGTGTACTGAACATGAGAAGCTTCTTTCACTGATCCCATCATGGCTTTTGGCAGTCTGGAAGGTAGAAATCAATACCTGCTTATTACAGTTAATCTGGCCTAGCTGAAGTTGTTCTGACTCTCAGAGACAGCACAATAGAGAGTGTTGGGCTCTTTAAATGGCTGTCATGAAAACTGTACTCCACGTCACTCTTCTGAAGTCAGCAGAAAAAAGCTGACTAAGATGAAACCAGTCATCAGGGGGCTCAAAATCTGAGCTGAGCTGGTCCATTTTAAGGAAATGGTGAGTATTTGGCCTGTGTGCTTAAGTGCCTCAAAACCAATAGCCATTTTGGATAAAAAGCTCTTGGCTCCTTTACTAGCCCTGATTTTTGATGAGGTGACCCAATACAGTGACAGAGCAGCACCATGAGAAACACAGTCTGGATGTAGAAGCTAGGCCAGAAGCAAAACAGGTAAATACAATCAAGTGCCCCGTTGGCTTGCAATACCTGGGGTGAGCTCAATGGTCCCAAATATGCTCAGGATTTTAAAGAGGAAGTCAGTTTTGCTCTTGAGATGGTGCAGAAGCAGTTCAGAGAAATAAAAGCCTCTGTTCCCCCATTTTATGTCAGAGTAAGATACTAATTAATACCCTTCATATCCTATTGACAGAATTTCCTACCTATGACAAAATAACAGCACCATAAAGTTAACATTTTTGTGCTGCAGTTTCTGTTGTTTGACTTTCCTGAGCTATTTCCTTGCCCCCATCCATCACAACCCTGACTGGATAATTCCACACCCCCCCCCTCCAGTTTTTGTAGAAGTAATCTTTTGAGTTTTGTGAAGTTGATCTTGGCTCATGGCACACATCCCACATCTGTTTTCCTAGGCCTTACTGTTTGACTCAGAATGATTGCATTTTAACTTCATCCCCCCACTGCTACTGTCAAGTGTAAAACCCAAACTAAGCACTCCCACCTCCCCCAGGGCATACCTGATGTCTGGGGAGGCACATGTCCCCTCACCTCCTGGTACTGAATAGTGAGAGGTTACTGTAAGAATGCTGTCTGCTTATTTATTATTCTTTGAGATGATACAGTGTGAACTGACAGCATAGGTTAAATACAATTATTCTGTATGAGCGAGTTTTCAGAGCTCTCCTTTTGGTTCTTATCCAAGATCCTTAAAAGCACATCATTAAGGATAAGCAGGCACACAAAGCAGTGGGATGTGACATAAACTTGTCATGTTGTTTTTGCTACCTTTTGAAACTGAAAGAGAGAGAAACTGCCCATCCCTGTTCTTGGGCAAACTGCCACACACTTCCAGGAGACTTTGGACCAAAGACCTCACATCTGCATGCTCAAGGTGACTTGGCAGAACAACCCCCAGGTACTGTGAGACGCGAACTTTCAGGTGGAGAAAAACCTTGGTCTCTCACAGACTTTCCCAAGTTAAAACTTTTAGAACTCCTCATTGTCTTTGAAACCATAAGCTCTTGGCTTCTTAGCACCTCACTGAATTTCAACAGGGGTGATTGCAAGAGAGAAATGCTGAGTTCAGTAAGGCAACATCTACATTTGAGATAGGATACGCTCAGGCAAGAGCACATCTGTTGGGCATGAAGTCAGAAAATCTCTGCTGGACCTCTGCTGATTCATGACCTTCAGTTAAGTTTGGTTAGATATGTCTGGGCTGGATATGCTTCCTACCAGTCTGCATCTGGTAATAGAGTTAATAAATACTTCTTTCAGCATCATCTTTCCTGTGGTATTTTGCTTAGTCTAATTCTGCTACTAGGCAGAACTCAGAAATGCAGGAATCTGCAAATTAGAGGGGAGGGGTTTATCCCAAGGCAAAACAGTAAATCCAACAGGAAACATGAAGGCCATGGGTTAGCAGCAACTCCATGCCAGGATACCCCCCTTTCCCAACTCTGAGCACTGCAGAGTTCTGCCCATCTCCACTTGGTTAACCCAAGAGCAGGATGGCTACAGAGCTGAAATGGTGACTCATCAAAAAAAAGGAAGTGAAGAGATATTTTCAATGCTGCTAGTTGGTAATTATTCTGAAGAATGAGCAATAAGGGAAACACCTTTCACAGGGGCACATCACTATAATTTGGAAAAAAAGGTAAAGTTTTAAAACTCCTGCATAGCTCTCTGGTTGCAATTAGGAAATGTTAGCTCAGTCAGGCATGGAGCGCTTCCTTGCCAGCATCTGAGTCTTGTTTTGTCTCTGATTATTCCACATTCTGCTTTAAGAGACAGCTCATGTTTGATGTTACTGTGTCAACATATAAGGCTAGATTCTGTCCTGGCATATTCTGACCCTTGGGGAAAAAAAAGAAAAAAAGAGAGGGGCCGATTTTTTTTTACTGGCAGACTCATTGAAGATCTTGGGTTTGAGCTGCACAGTTTGAGCCATGTGACTTTTGCCATCGTTCTTCACAGATCTCCTAAAATGCTACACTGGCAACAAAGTTTGAAAGCTGGACTAGGAACAAGGGTCCATCTTTCTTGTTTTCATCCTTGGAGTCCTTCTCTGAGCTGCTGGGCTTGCTCTGAGTTCTCCAGCCCACTGCAAGGTGTAATGGGAGTGTGAGGGTATAAGGAACTGTATTAGTTCCTCATAGCTCTTCACTCCATAAGAAATCCCGGGGTGGAACACAAGCATTCCTGTCAGAACATGGAAAACTATCAGGCAGAACAGCTGCATTTGAACATCTCCCTCTAGACACGCTGTTGCCCACGGCAGGGAAGAGTTTGGAGAGATGGGCTGACGTTTGGATGCATTTTAGTGCAGCATAACACGTCAGGCCTCCCTGGAAGTGAGCCCTCCTCGCCTCACCTGGCCCAGAGCTCCTTGTGTCCCCTTGCAGCTGGTGTCCCTTGGAGGCAGGAGAGCTCCAAGTCACACTGCTGCTGTTACAGACTGTTCTGCTCCATCTTACTCATCCCCTTGAACTCCTATAGTCCCTCCTTTTCCCCGCACCCAAAATAACGATCCTGTAGAATGCAGGCGCATCCTGGAACAACTAAAAGACCCTAAGACTTTGTAAAAATCAGGTCCAAAGTGAGAGCAACACATTTACAATGATCACCTGAGCACAGCACTACAAAAAAATACCAAAATCAAGAGTTGAACATTGCTTTTTTTAAACTACAGATGGGCTGCATTAACCACAAAGGAAACCCAAGGAGAGCTTGTGTCTGGAAGCAATAAGAAACATTTGCATAACATGCATTGTGCATTTAGTTCTAGCAGGAGGTGCTCGGGACCTCCGTGGTCAAGGGGAGTGCAAAGCCACAGGTTCTCTCCCTAAAGAGGCTGGAAGCACTTCCTCAGGGAAGAAGGTGAGTCAGTGTCCCACCATAGGTACCATTTCACTTTTCACACGGCCAACCCAATTTCCAGGTGACCCCTGCAACGCATGACAACCCTTTTTGAATACCAGAAGCAGATACACAGAAGAAATTAATATGATCCAAACAATTTACCTCCTAAGCCTGTGCTGGAATTAGGGCACACAAGTGCCCTAAGTGGTGCTACAACCACCGAGCACAGAGCAACATCACAGGCTGAAAGCTGCAGAGCTGCAGTGATAGAAATGTGCTGGTGTAGCAAATCCAGTCCTGCTCTCTGCACTAGCCCAGTGGTTGCCAGCACAGTTTCTCTCCACCACTGTACAGTGTATCCTTCCCACGTGCTGAGGTTGCAATAAATCCCAACTATTCTCCACTGCAGGCATCACTCAAGTGCTGATGGCTACATCAGGAGAACTTAAACAAAGCCACGCCACAAGTCATACTCATTGTCTCATCCCTTTTTTCCTCAGAGGAGAACATGACTAAGAATGGATACATCAGTGCAGCAACAGGATCATCCAAAGCCACGTCCTCACACGCTGTTGCCACGTGTCACATCAGGGCACAAACCTTCCCCTTTAACATAAATAATAAGGGCCTGTGTTTTTTGGAGCAAGGGGAATGTGGCTGAGATTCTTCCTTTGCTGACACACCACAGTGCTAAGCTGCTGTGGCAGGCACCAGAAGGAGCAAATGTAAAGTCAAAGGCATTATAATCTAAGGAAGGGCTGGAGAAACCCAAACTGAGATGTCATAAAAACATAAGCCAGAATTCATTACCCTTGTAACCAAAAAGAAACTATTGATATGCCAGTTTCCACCCGTAAATAGCTATAGTTGAGGGTCTGAGTTTATAAAACATTGAATGACTTACCATGTGTTGCACTGGATGGTTTTGGTCGGAAGTCCACAAAGGATCTCTTAGACAGCAATTTCTCCTGTTGAGACAGAAACTCAGAGGTATAAACTGCCTTGCCAAGCCCAGAAGATAAGCACAAAGACACATTGTTTTAAATCACAGGAGAGCAGAGCGTGCTGGAACAAAGCAAATACAGACTCTTGGGGTGTTTAGACTACAGCCTGTCTGCCTTTTTCCAAGTTGGGTTGAATGAAAAAGCAATTTACAGCGAGTTCTGGATTACTGCAGTCATGCCAGAGTCCCAGCTGCACAGTGAGTTGTTTAATCTGAGACAGCAGCTCATTGACAGGTAAAGGTTCCAGGTGTTTACAAGGCAGTGTGGTAGCGAGGAGCTGGCTCACAACTGGCCCCTGATCCTGTTTTCCCCCATCTCCTCTGTGGATGCCCAAGCCCCTTGCAAATGGGTCCCTCTGCATTGTCTGCCTTAATCCAGTACAGCTTTATCCCTGAAGATGTGGTGGGATGGGCATGGTCAGCAGGAGGAATCCCAGGTTTTCCCTGGCCCTGTTTCTCTGCCAGGGATTTGCTTAGTTCCCGTGTCCTGAGCACCTTATTCACCACAGAAATAGATCTAACATCCAGGTTTTAAACTTGTAATTCCCTGGACTAGAATTGATTGGTGGAGGTATGTAAGTAGTATGGAAAAACAGTGCAGGCACTTCAGATTCTCCGTGCTGATTGCCAAACAGATGAATCCTGTTGACCTCCGTGGGATGGGTGGGTTGCCTTTGTCTCAGAGGACTCCAAAGCAGGTCCAGTTTGGAGAAGGGGAGATCCAAGGCTGGCCATGAAGCTGGGAAAATGGATTATGGCACAAGCTTTCTCACTGTGCACAGTGATGGAGGTAAACAGAGACTCTTGGGAATTTGGCTGAAGTTCTTTCCCAAGGATTTTGATCACTCTGGGACATACCCTCAGGATATTTGCCAAGCTTATTAAAACAAACATGGGGAAGCTCCTTGAGGCAGGACCCCCAATTTTCCAGCTCCTGAAGGTCTCAACCCAGCAGTTAAAAGGCAGGAGGGGAGCACACAGCAGTTGCTTTGTGTGACATGGAGGGCTGAGGAAATTTGAAAGACAAATTATTCAAAATAAAAAGCAGTGCAAAAACAGATTAGGAAACTACTGTGCCGTGACTATTAATGAAGTGATAGAAAATATCAATCACTCCCTGGCCTCTGAAGCTTGCTGTGAGAGAAGAATTAGGAGATTCTATGTTCCAAGTACCAGGAAACCACAGGGCCCTGGTGCCTAGTTTTCAAAAGAACACTGAATCACAGGGAGGAAAGCAGAGTACTGCAAAGAGCCAAGGGCAGAGTGTAAAAATAGCAGCTTTCAGTTTTGCTGCTTTTTTCTTCTTCTTAAGTGCCTGGATATAGGATCATGTCAGAGGATGGATAAAGAGAGCAGACCAGCCCCTGTGGAGAGAGAAGTGTTCCTGAATGAAGTACTGCCAGTCGGGGGTTGTGGGCTGCTCATTTTGCACTCCAGCTCTCCCCCTCAAAGGAGCCAGTCTCTCCTGATCCTCCTGTCTGCCCAGCACAAGAGAAGGGCACTGGGGAGCTTTTCAAACCCATCAGTGTGTGCAGAAGCCAGTGCAAATGAGCAAAGCCAGGGGCTGAATGTGTGATCCAGCCAGAACCATCCCCTTCTGGGTACACACAGGGCCGATTTCCCATGGCATCAAGGACACTTTTGAAATGCTGTGCAAGGAATGGGATTTACTGAGATGTTTGTGCTGATGCTCTGGGTCTGTGTGCAGGCAGAAACCGCATCTGGCTGCTGTACACTGGCAAATGTGCTAAACCAAGAGAAAGGATATCTGAATTCTGATACTGCTCAGATTTCTCCAGCCCTCTATGTACTATGCACCTCTTGAGAGACCACCAGGCCAGAGTCACAGCACCTAGCAAAGCAACCACATGGAGAAGTTGAGTATTGGTACTTTAGACAGGCAAAGGAGACAGAGAAGTACCTCCTGAAACAGACAGTAAAGTTTTAGGTCATGCAGTGGAGTAACAGTGATGGTTTTAAGGCAGAAATGGGCAGAGTCTGCAGAAAGAAATGAAATCTCATCCAAATAGATTGAAAAACAGATATGTCTTTAGGTAGCTGATCTTAGAAAACAAAGCTCCGTGCTTGCAGAGAGGCAGGATGCCCCCTTGGGCCTTTGCTTTGTCTGTGAAAAGAGAAGAAGGGCACAGCTGATGCTCTGGATAAGGCTGTCTGCCTCTGCCTCTCCAGGGAAGTCTGCTGTGTCTTATGACTCACTGCTCAGAGGATGCTCTCAAATCTATAGAGGAATAATTCGTGTAATAAGGGCAGCAAGTGCAGGGAGACACATAAAATCCCTTTTCCCAATTAAGCAATCAGAAACACAAACCCTTTTCTCCAGCCTTCTCAGGGACAAAACAAGCAAGTTTTTCACTGCAGTAAGCTATGATTGAATTGGAAGGTGGGGGAAGAGAAATACTGGCTCTGTCACTTGGTTAACAGGAGTACACAAATCACTTAAACTGCTACTGGTGCATTGCGAGATTGAATCATTGCAAGTTCAGTTTCTCCTGTCACCAGCAAGGACTTCCAGGCTCTAGTGTGGACAACAACCACAACAACATTCAGAAAAAATCAAGTACAGTTTAAAAGCAAAAATCTTTTATGGATAATTATGCTGACTGAGTCCTAAAGGAACATTTTAACTTCACAAATATGCAGAAAAATCCCAAACATCTGGAATCCGAAGTATTTCCTTGTAAAGGAGTTCCCACTGGAATGTCATCTGTTCTTGTTGTTATTTGAGATAGGCTACTGACACAACCAACTGGGCTCCAGTGACCTGCATGGCACAGAGATCTTCATTCCTGTGGCTCATAAAAGAACCCAGTAGTGCCACAGGCCAATGTAATTGCCATGTCACATGCACAGATTTTTAAGCAGACAACCTCCTGCTTTCACGGTGGTAAGGACCCCCACATGTCCTAGAGATGCTCCAAGAGACACCCAAAGTTACTTGCTCTTGCTGTCCTTCAAAAGCACCAAGGCAGAATGTATTAGGAGCAAATCCAGTGGTGCAGTGTCCTGACCTCTGAGCAGATCTGAAAGCTTTTATTAGGTGAAAAACTCTTTAAAGCACAAGCTCAGATCCAGTTCATCCAGTGCTTCCCTCAGCCTTGCAGGTACAAAAAGCTCCTTCAGCCCAGCTGGCCAGGGATTTTCCCTTGCTCAGCTTTCAGTGGAGATCAGTGTGACTGCTGACAAAAGCTGTGAAGAAATGCCCTATAATGCAGCCCTAATGGTAGAAGAGGTCTCACCAAATTGCCACTCCAATGACTTCCTTGTAGTTTCTGCACCTATAAAAGACTCACTGGGACGGGGCAAAACTGTCATCCCAATACAGGGAGGCAATTCAGAACAGGAGCAGGACTCCGTACAACATTCCCCTCTTTTAAATGTAGATATTGCAGCAGATTGGAAAAACAGATGGCTCTTCCTCTGAGAATATATACCAGGGAGCATTCTAAGAAGCAGGGCCAAGATGGATTGACCTGACCAACTACAGTAAACTTACTGTAAAGTACAGGAAACATGAAGCACTGCATTTTCTCATTTGTGGCTTGGAAGACAAATTTGCCATCGAGCTTCTTTTGGAGAGCAGTAGGGCAGGGCTCAAGCAACACTCTGCTGCATCTTCATCTACCATTGCAGCCTCCCAGCACAGATCCCCGGACTTCCTTGTATGTTTTAGCCCTCAGCAGTTGTGAAGTACCAATAAATACACGTACTCAAGCCTGGGGAGTTTTCTGTTTTTCATCTGGAAGATTTCAAAAGTTTTCACAAAGGCCAAAATGAAAAGGCATTTGGATGTTTCCTAGACAAAACCTTGTTGTTTCCATTCTGCAGGAAGAGCTGACACTTTAAAAGACAACCAACCAACCAACCACAGACATTGAGAAATGGTACAAGACATCTTTGAGTTTGTCTTTGCCAATGCTTTGACCTCGCCACAGTGACCAGACAGAGCCTGCTGAAAAGTTCTCAATACTTGGAAAAATAGTGGCACCACTCTACCATCTCTCATCCAAAGCAATACATGAACACATTGTACTTCTGGAACAATTCTGGCCCTTGGCTGCATTTTGGGGCTATAAATGCAGACAGCAGTGGAGGGGGCACATGAGAAGAGTAGAGGAAAGCTGCTGGTAATGATGGATAGTATTTTTTAACAGAGCTCAGTGGCGGATAGTATTTTTTAACAGTGGCTGCTACAAGGAGCAAGCCATGCACAGGGAACATTGCATCATGCTCATGTTTCCCAGGTATGCCCTGGATTGAAATCCTGATGGATTTCTGTACCCCTTAGTGCTGGCTGCAGAGTAGGATTTCCTTGGGGTTTTAGAGACCAGCAATATAATGCTATTTCTGAGAGAATGACACTGCTAAGATACAAGGTGATACAGCAGCAAAAACCAGAATCTCTGGCACAACTAGAAATATAAGTTTTCCTTGCACTATGTCCCTTTTATGAAGAGGATGTGGCTGTGAACATGCACTTTGTTATCATAACAAAAAAAAGCCACCAGCGTCTCCTGACACCTCCAAGTGCAAGCATTTGTGGTAACCCAATAATTTGTAAACAATTAGGGCAAGGTGTTGTATGTTTAGAAATCCTTAGGCAGAAAGGAAAAAGGTCTTCCAAGGAAGCGGCACTTATATTTTCCTTGCAACTCCTCTGTGTATTTGCATTACAACCAAGGGCTAATCTGAAGTAAGCTGAGTGTTGTAATCAGAGATCCTCCATAAAAAATCCTACAGAAGTTACAGATTTTTCTAGGAGTTCAGGTTGGATCAGACTCCTGGTACCAAACTGCCAGCTCTTTGGCATCTTCTTTGACAAATATGAGGAAATACGGAAGAACTAAACATTTCACATTTCCTTTCTCTGCATAGAGAACCTTACCTAAAACATTTAAAATACCTTTATCAAAGAACAAAGCTCCAGAGGAACCCTGTTAAGAATAAATTTGTATTGAGAGCAAAGACGTGGATGTGCAGCAGTGAAAGTCAGTTCAGGCATGTTTTGACACAGGAGAATTCTCACATCACAGCCTGGTCCCAGAATAACCAGCAGCAAAATCCTTTTTGTAATAGGCCCAGTGGTTTGGATCATATTAATGCCAGCAGACGCTTGACCTGGCTGTCTTGCCAGCTCCCAGGTTCATGCTTTCCTCCTTTGTTCATTAGATATTTGAAGCAACAATATCTAATTCCTCCCGTTTTCAAGAAAAAAATCCCCTTGAGAAGCTTTCTCCATTCTCTTCCCAGTTACACTTCCAGCTGGTTTTTGCCTTTGCATTACTAGTTCTGTGCAAATCCAGGTCAACTCTGAAAATAAACCCCTGGCATCTACAAAACCTTCCACTCTGATTTTAGATGGAATTTTAAACCTTTCCAAAGAAATTCTTGTGATTGGCCATGGAAATCCTACAAATCATCCTGTTTCTAGCACTGGATTGGATGAGAAGTTGAAGCATAAATTTGCCAGGTGACATAAACTGTGTTTTCCACATATACATACATTCAGATTAGTTCTCTGCTAACAACAACTCAGCAGCAGTAAAATTGGCTATAAAACTCCCTCATCAGGTATTCTGAAAGCCAAATCTCCAAGGTCTTAAACAAAATGACTGCCTATTGCCCAGGCCTACAGAACAAGACCAAATTATTGCAAGGAGCTCACTTCATTATCCCTGCACTGGATGAGCTGGACCAGCATTAAGGCCCCAGTGTCAGGCCTTGCAAGGCAGCCCCTGCCCTTGGGAATTTGAGATCTAAAGCAGAGAAAAGTCCTGAATTGCCTTTTCCTATGCTGGAATATTTCAGATGAATAAAGCTGCAGGTTTTGGCAGGCAGTATCCAGCTCTGAACAATTTGCTTTGTATCCAAACTGCTTAAAAGATACCAGGGTGAATTCTTCCCATTGGTTTTATTTTGGGAAGAGTCCCAGGTCTTTGATTTAACTCCACTTTTTGATTGCACATTATAACTCTGCCAAACAAATATCCATCCAAAGGAACAGCACTGCCTCTAGCAGATCCTTTGGGACCTATACTGATGTCAGTGGAGCTCAGGCACCTTCTGTTCTTGTTTCTCCTCCAGGACCTCGTGGCCACCATGATCCAAATGGGAAACAACACTTCATGTGCATTCAGGAGCAAGGCTGAGGCACCACAGTTTTGACATGACATTAACATGGCCCATGCCTGTACTCCTGACAGGGCTGGAGCCCCGGGAGCCTCTGCTAGGAACCCAAAACAGTGGCTCGTGTCTCATTTCTGCCTCAATTCTACTGAGGAATTTTCCTGCTCCACTTCACATGGAGCAATATTTTAAGCAAATACTGATGACTGGAGAGGCAAGCTAAGGGAAGACATCTAGTAGCTGGAAATCAGGTCTATTACACTGTATTAAATATTAAGCTCAGTGTTGTAAGCCAGACAATTGCATACTGAATTAATAATGTTATTTATTCCATTTAGTGGATTATGGAGGACACTTAATCATCCTGGCATTTTAAATCAGAGCTGCCATCAACGGCTCAGCTCTAAGAGTATTTTATGGAGACACAGAGATGGACTGAGTGGCTGGAAGTGAAGAGAGTGCAAATGTGTGAAATACAGCAGGTTTGGTAATAATAAAGTTATATGGCCTTAATTGTTCATTTGGGTACTAATGCTCCAGCAACACCTAAGAAAGCATAAGCAAGTCCCCAAACATAAGCTTGAGCTTCTGTAGTATCTGAAGGAACTTAACTTCTTTCCTTTTTGCAAAAGTTACAAATTTTCAAGCAAAACCCAAAAGTATCTGCTCAATCAAAACACAGAAGTGTCATGGGAAATGCTGAAACTTTTTATTTTTTGGCAAAGTGTAGATATAATAATAAAAAGATCTGAAGATGAAAAAAATATATTGATACAGCTGTCTGAAAGTAGTTTTATTTTTTTTTTTTAAACCCAGAGTGGTCAATTATTTTTCCAGACTTCAACACTGAAAATCAAAGAAATTTTTGCATGAAGTTTCAGCAGTAGGAATCCTACCTTTTAAAATATAAGTATTAAATTATTTAAGAAGTCCAATTAGGACACCCAAGGTATCTCCCCTCTCATTATTCTTTCATTTTTTTGCTTCCTAATTTTGGGCTCTCTGATTGCCATCTTCTTTAGCCGTATGAAGAAATGGCTCCCCAGGCATCATGCAAGAATCCACATTTTTCCCCATCACTCAGCAGGAACACCCTATCACTCCTTAGGCACATTTCTCAACCTTAATCACCTCCAGTTACTGTGGGTTCTAAAATTCAGTCTACTGGAGAAAGAAATAACTGCTCTGCCATTTCCTGCAGCTCTGATTTTCACGCCTTGCATGGAACAATTTCATTGACTTCACAGGAGCCTATCTGGATTTACACCTGTGCAAAAACGAGGCAAGAAAACCTGACCCTTGGTGTGGAGTATCAGGTTCATAAATGCATTCTGTATCTCCAAGAATCTCCCCATTTACAAAGGTGAACAGCTGTTGCTATAAATCAGACAGTCTGAACCAGCCATTAGAACTTCATCCAGATGATCCGTTTAAAATATACAAAGGTAACGTTTTGGAAATAAAAATCTACCCTCATGTCCTCAGGGACACCTTCTGTTAGAGAAAAATCTCATAATTCAAGGCTAAAATTAGTTCACTTTAATGCTCTTTCAGGAGAGCCATGATACTCAAGAGAAACATCGCCTTGCAAAGGCCTGTTAGATGACTTAAGGGATTCCAAACATCTGGTAATTTGGTAAATACTGCATTGGAGACATCTAACATCTTTTTCAACTTCTCCGTGGGTGTAACCCTTTGCTGTTAGCTGGAATGGCTGTATCTAGTTCAGTTCCCATTGACCATTTTCTGTTTGAATAGGAAACACTTGCTAAAGTGTGGAAACAGCTGGCAGAGTTGGCTATGTATGAACAAAACACGCTCTTGTTTCTGACCACAGACTGGCCTTTAAGTTCCAACTGTGATTGCCAAGGGCTCTTCTTGGCTTTTTGGATGAGACCAGGTCACCCAAGATGTACAAGCTGGCTGTGTTAAGGGTTGGTTCTTGGAGCACAACGCTCACTGTCAGCAGGGATAAAGCTTTGAGTAAGTAGAGGGGAGCAGGATGAGCAGCCCCATTTTATTAGCTGGGGAACTGAGGCACAGGAAGATTAAATTATTGGCCTCTGGACACTTCCCAGTGAGAGAAAGAGAGTCATGTATCTTTTTCTGACAGAAATACCAACATGCAAGTGTTTTCTACACAGCACTCAGCAAGCAGGACAGGCTGCTGGACTGAGGGGACAGGGCTGCTGTTGGGGACAGTGTTCATACAGATCCCTGTGCTCCAGGGCCCCTTTGGCACCCAGCTTCCCTGGGACACCAGGAACCCACATCATCTCCTGCTCATTAGTAACTCCCAGCTCCCTGATTACACAGCACATGTCTTCTGCTCTCTCACACACCGAGAGCATAAAATGTAGCTAAAGGAGCAAGATGGTTGGTCAGCCCTGCACTGACCACTGAGTGACCACCTGTTCCCAAAGCAGCAGTTTCCTCTGCCTTCACCAGCTCCCTGCTTAGTCCTGAATGGAAAGGCCAAGTCATGTATCACTGTTCTGATGGGCTTTATCATTTGTCTTTCTCAGGGTTCTGGAGAGTTAGACATAACAAGAACATGAGGAAACCAATGAAACACAGACAGAGCTCTACCCTGAACCCCCAGACAGTCACGCAGTAACAAGCTCAGCTCCTTTCACTCAATTCCTTATGCTCTTCTGAGACCATGAAAAGGAACTTTATGATATGCTGGAAGGGATGAAGTATTGACTATCAAAAACTAGACTGAAGTAACTGAGAGCCTGCATTATTTTCTCTTTGATGTATACTTATGTAAATTCAAATAAATATGCTTAAATGTAACCTGTCTTCAATTCTAGCAGAGCTTATTAAATCTATTTATGCAAGACAAGCTAGGCTCCATGGAATGCCAGGAACTCCCCTGACATTTGCCTTCCTACTTAATGTGATATTCTATGATTACACATACCAGAGCCTTTCATTCAGGCATTTTAATTTACAAATACTTTTTACATTTCTTAACGCCCCTGTGGACAGGCATTAAGAGTCCACTTTATTCAGGAGCAATCAATCGAAGTGCAGCGGGGCAGCCTGTTTCGCTCCAGATCACGCTCTGAAATACTAGCAGAGTTTGGAAAACTCCTTCCATGTCACTCACAAACATAATTTCCATTAAGAGCAGACACATTCTCTTCATGCTGGGCCAAACTCTCCGAGCAGAGATGCAGAGGGAAAGCTTAGTAGCAGGCAGGCTATAGGAAGGAGATCAAGACTGACATCCCCAAGCCAGCCACAGTGAGGACACCCACCACCTCTCCTTTGCCAAGGTCACTTACCAAGCAAGAGCTGCTCTCCATGGTGTAAATCTGCCAGACATTTGTCTTCCCAGAGCCAAGTTATCTGCTAAGGGAGAAGAAGGTATTACTAAATGGCAACAACTCAGCCTTCCTACAGCAACCTGCACACTTCCATAGAGTCCTGACTGCTCAGAGGACTGGCAACCCATTATTTTATTGTTAGCTCTATTATTTCTGGCATTTTTAATGGCCTTTAATAATGAATTGCTTCTCTCACAGTCCCTGAGATGAGGTCTGGGTAAGTCTGGTCTTTCGGGCTGGCAGAGCTGAGAGAAGCCTGCCCAGCCTGATGAGTACCAAGGAGCACAGATTCCTGTGGGACTCCTACCAGAGCCAGCCACAGAACACCAACTCCTCTTCTACTGGGCCTCTGCGTAGTCGCCATCACCCCCTAAACACCCAGCAACATTTCAGCTACTAATTGCAGTCCTTAAAAGCAATACCTAAGAAGAGACTCCCCTTTAAGCCCCTTGTTTTCAAACAAGGAACACACAGCCAAGTACTTTCCACGCAGGAACTCAGCTCCCAAGGACACCTTTGCCTCACACCTGCAGGACACGAGCCCTCGGTGGAGCACGGCTGCCTCTGGCAGGCAGGTGACACTTTCTCTGTCAGACTTTAAGTGAAGTGCAAAAACTCTTCATGGCAGAAACTAGAGACATACTGCACATCCAAACCAAGCTGTATCTGTATTTCTTCATGTGCTCTTTGTAAGGGGAGTGTAACTATACACACAAGGAAGCCCCTGCCCTGCCTGGGTTAGGAGAACACCTCCAGCTTTGCACTAGAATTACCCAGGAGAGGTGAGTCAAGAGGCCTCTCCTGAGGGGTCAAATTCAGGTAAAGGAGCCCCATCTGTGCTGCTTTAGGGCAACAGAGCACCAACAGTCCCCAGGTGTTAGAAACAAACCATCTACTTTGCCTTTGCTTGGGCTTTATAGTGAGAGGGTGACCTGGCTGCAGAAAGGAGAGAAGATAAAACCCAAGGTGCAGTTTGCATCTGTAGGAAGTGATCTGGGCTGCAGCAGTGAAATCTGGGAGATAAACAGCCCTGGGGATAGCTTGGAATGAATCTTGCACCAGCATTTTTGTTTGCAGGCCTGTTCCTTGCAATGTTTTAGTAGGATAAACCCAAAACTGCCATCCCTCCATGTAAATAAAGGGATTTGTCATAAAGCTAACAGATCCTGCTCTGAAGTAGTTCACCAGAATATGAAGTGACAATGAGGTGCCTAAGAAAATAACTTTCCCACTGCCTGGGAAAAACCATTTCTAGGATAGTAACTTTCCAGCTGTGATCAATATGGGCTTCGAGAGAAAACAGGGGCCTGAAATACTCTGTGCATGGTCTGCACAAGGAGAACAAAGGCAACAAATAAAACTGAGGTATTTGTAAAAGGTCTGTCTTACCCCCAATTATGAGCTTAAAGGTAAGTTGTTGGAATGGTTACAGCCAGCCAGTTGCTCTGTGGGAATCTCATGCACATCTGGCAGACAAGGAGCTGTAAACTGGTGCTTGTAGCCTTTGGCCACCCAGGAGATCATCCTGAGCGGTCGGGTCCATCGTGCATTCCCACAGGTTCTTCAGGTGCTCTTCTCTCTCTGCCCCATCGCTACAAAAGGTGACTGAGATTTTTTGTTCCAGTGCTTTTACAGTTGTATTGTGCCCAAAAGGTTGAAGCAGAGAAACACGAGCCTGTGGCCTCCAAAACCCTGGGGCTCCACTGGAGTTTTGCAGTTCATTTACACTGAGTCCAGATTTGCTGCCAGGTTTGAACCCCCAGTGCCTCCCACTGCTACCCTTCTGGACACACAGTTTTCCCCTACAATTTCCCCCATCCTTTCCCATGGGCTTGTGAGAACAAAAAAGCTCATGTTTGACAATTACTCCACACAGAATCATTAGGTGTGATCATGGAGTCCAGTGATGGAAACCATTTACCTCATGGGTCAGTCCCACTTTCCTGGCCCAGCGTGCCACCTCCCTCTGTCACTGACCCTGCGAGTTGGGCAGAAAACAGCTGACAGTTTTTAAGAGCTGTATTCTCACAAAACCAAAGTTATGATGGACAGAGAGAAAGCACGCTCGTTTCATGAAGAAATACACTGACAGCTCTTCCCCCCTCGTGTCACTTCAGGGACTCCAGGGCAATTTGCAACAGGGCTGAACGTGGACTCATCCATCCAGGGGAAAACAAGGCTTCCTTCAAATCCTCTTTTATTTACTCCAGTCAGCTGTGCCGAGTGTATAGATTCAATCAGCTATTTCCTTAACCATAAAACCAGATGTGCGCCGTCACGGCTCATCTACGGGGACTGAATCCATGCCATTGGAAATGCAGAATAAAAATAAAAAACCCCAAGAAAGCTGAGATATGCTGATGTTTGGAGCTCTCAGTTTCCTAGGTAAATTGCTTTCTTTTGAGTCACATTTATTTTTGTTACCTCCAAAGAAATGCTGTTTTAGCCACATTTCTTGGAAACAGTGTTGAGATCTAATGGGTTGTTAGTGATATGAATTCTCAGGGTGGAGAATAGAGGGAATATAGTATTATCTTTGCTTCTGGGCATCAGCAACTTCTGCAAGCAATGTGGTGCAGTGCATGCCATTCCTTGCTGAGGCAATTAATTACCTTGGTCCCTAATGAGAAGAGCTGTTCAGCTTAAAAACAAAAACAACATTGGAGCCCTCTGGACCTTAGGTTAGCTCTGGACATCTGGGTAGATGTGTGAATTAGGGAGGCCACATTACTCAGTTTTCCTTTGTTTCTTCTCAGGCTGTGTTCTGTTGTTTTCCTCTGTACTTCTTACGGACACTACAGCTGAGGCAGGTCACTGCAGCAGTTGCTCCTTGCAGAGTCACCAAGGAAATGTGGTTTGGCTTTGTTCTGCTTTGTGCACTGCGTACCAGGTCTCCAGGTCAACTATTTCCCACGTGAGTCTGAGGAGTAGAGCAAAGGATCCCCATGGAGGATTGTGAGGAGTTATGCATCTGCTGGGTCTTTCCTTCACCCCAAAGGATGCTGCAGATGATGCAGGTGGGATGCACACGGCCACAGTCCCACAGCCTGCAGATCCTGCCCTTGCTGGGATGGAGACACAGGGTAAGCAAATATCTGCACATGGGAGGCCATGCCCCAGCTGAGCCTGCAGCTACAGAGAGGAGCCTTTGTGCAGGAATGGGCTGGGATTTGCTGGCTGGAAGGTTCTTTCAGCAATGCAGCTGTAATTTGCTACATGCCAGATTGTAGACATTCCTGGGGCAGCTTTCCAGAACGTGAATAAACTCAGGATATATGTATAAAGCCCACAGTGTGGGCTCTGCGAGGTCTGGAGGTAGCATGGCATTGCCTTTGCACATGTACAGCCTGAAGGGATTCCTTCAAGTCCAGATGTCCCCTTCAGTTCCAGGATCCACATGTGCTGATCAATTCTTGCTCTGTACTGGAGAAATTATCTCAGAACATCATACCTCCCCAAAGCACAAAGACTCATTCTGATTGCACTGTCCCTTGGCTGCCCATGCAACATAACACAACTCTGAAACACCACAAATATGAGCAGAGGGCCAATGGGAACATGAGACAGGGCTGTGCTACTTCAGGAAAGCCTGTGTAGGCTGCAGAGTGTCTGAGCTGGTCCATCCTGGGGTCCCAGTCACAACAAGAGTCACAAGTGATTCACTGCATAGACAAGTGTTACTTTAGAAAATGAATGATTCAAGTTCAGGAATTACTGATTAGCATTCAGGCAAGCCATATCCTAATGCTCACCTAAGCAGCATCTGTCCTATGACATTTAGCACTGCCTGGAAAAAAAACCAGAGGGGAAATCCGGCATCAGAGACAACAAAAACTTAAGAAAGACAAAGTGTAAATGCATCTCCAACAGCTCAGACATTAGGGAAATGTGCCTGTCCTGCAGATGTGGTTTCCTCTGGTGCAAGACCCCTCAGAAGAGTCAGTGGGGTCTTTCTGTTGATACAATCATAATGCCTTTGTTGAGCATAATTGAGCACCACTAATTAAAACCAAAAGGAAGGGAATATTTTCCAAAAATGTCTTGCTATTTCCCCCCCCTTAAGAGAGTTTTCTGACACCTGGAGAGCGGAGCTCTGTGTGGGCATGGGCACACACATAAATGAGTCTAGAGATGGCTTGTGCCCCTGTCATAACTGTCACAGATGCAGAGAGAAATAAGTCAAGAGGAACAACAAACTCTGGAAAGTCATAGGCCAATTGTTGGGTTTGAAAACAGGAAAATGTCACATGTACTGTTCTGTTCCTGACCTGCACCTTACACTGTGCTATTTTGTGTTTTATTTCTCTTCCCCAGAGAAGACAGAAACCAGACCTTAAAACATTCACAATGAATTTTCAAATCAATAACATGTGAGACTTTGTCTAAAAGGTAAAGTTGTTGTAAAAATCAATGTCAGCGAGAGCTTTGCCAATTCAATTATACTTGTTCCTCTCAAATTGACACACACAACAAAAAAAAAAAGAAAAAAAAAAGAAAAAAAAAAAAGAAAAGAGCAAAGAAAAAAATAAAAAGACGTGGGCTTATTTCAAGCCCAATAAATGTTCCTTGGACTAACATCCTAATTTTGTAAATATTCTCAGGCCTTCTTATGCCAGCTCCCCTCGAGGGGTCATAATTAACTCTAAATAGGGTTACCTTGTTTCAGAATCAGTCTAATGTCAAGCAGTGTTTCTGCTTGTGTCCACAATTTTAAAATAATGTTGTATCCATTAAATAGCATGAAGGCTTCCCAGAAATGGGAACCATACGTCAAAATTTAAACACAAATAAGTGTGATTAGACATGGCAGCTGTCTAGAAAATATTCAGCTATTTCAGTGAGTTTTGGGCAAAATGTGAATGATTGTACCTATTCCAGTAAGTGCAGAACCAGAAAAGCTCCCACATTACCCTCTGCTTCTCAAGGCAAATTTCATTTTAAGATTGACCCCAAGGAAAAAGAAAACAGCAAGATAAAAGTATAAACAGCTGTGCTTCTGCTGGCTTAGCTGGAGACTTCAAGGAGTTTGTGATTCATTCTCTCAAAGACATGTAGTACAGAGCACCCAGCCAAACTGAATCCAGCCACTGTGGGAAGGGCTGAACGGAAGAGCAAAATCCCAAGACACAGAGTGTCCTGGTATCCAGGTAAAATGTTTGTCCAGTCCTTGTCAGGCCTATCAATAACCTTCCCATAGCTGAAAGAAAATGACTGGGAAGTAAATGCCAACACCAGTAATTCAGGTGCAAAACCAAACTCTGAATCACCCTCTCTTCTCTCTTATGAGAAAAATATCCTATAAATATACACCAATATATACCAAATACAAAATCAGTTACAGAAACACCCTGGAAATCTGTACTTGGTTATCTTGAACTAAAACATGCCAGGAATTTGGGTAAGTTTTTGCTTACAGACTATCATTATTGGCACTTGATCAGATGCAGATAGGTTTAGCTTGGGAAGAGAATAATGCAAAAGGAATTGGAATAGATTAATTTCACATGTTTCATTTCAGGACAGGTAGGGGTTTTCTTAAGCATTAAAGAAACATTAATATAAATCTGTGTTACAGCAGCACTGTAATTTATAAGAAAGTTCTAAAGCTTCCAGTCTGTGAGTTTTTGCAATAATTAGAAGTTTGGGTTTTATTCAATTAGGTATCAAGTGAGTAAGATTCAGAAGCTGTTGAGCATTTATTACTGTTTCTACAAATACTGATTACATGCCTTGTTTGTCCCTCAACAGGCGAAGAATGGATTTCAGTGGTTTCCAGAGGAGAGTATGAACAGCACAGGAGCATGTTTTGAAAGGATGTGGCTATTTGGAGTAATGTGAGAGATTCTGAAGGAAAAACAGCTTTGCTTTTTGGAACAGATATCAGAACCCACCGCAGGCCAGAACAATTGCTACTGGCACAGCTAATCACACAGGACTCTGAATTTCTTCTCCAGATCTTCAGGTCAACTTTGACAGCACAGAAAGAACATTAGGGCAAAGCTGGAGAATGAAACAACCTGCAAGGATGATAAGAAATCAGGGAAGAGGGTGTGTTCCAGCACTTGGTGTTTCATAGGGGTGCATGCCAAATCACAACTGTCTCAGACAGAAGTTTGAGACCACCATTGCAAGCCTACTGCCTGGGGAAAAAAGGTGGGAGAGCCTGGAAAACAGAGCACTGCAAAAGAAAACAACCCAGAATCTAAGGTGCTAGAGCCAACCACCCATTTGTGATTGCTTCTCCCTGGAGGAATCACTTCAGGGAAATCTGTATTCATTGATGCCTTACAGACTCTGTGACAGAGCTTCCCTCCAGGAGCTCATTTTCCCATGCTGAAGCTACCATGTTAATACACTTCTCCTTGCAATACTGCAGACAACTGATGTTGGTGAAAAAATTTGGAACCTGCAAAAGAGCATTTCTAGGAAATGGAATTGTATCGCCAGGATTTATGATGAAAACCTCAGTAGGCAGAGAGCACTGCAGAACACAACCCTCAAAACACTCCCACCAAGGCTTCTTTTCTCCAAAGATCTCTGCTTAAGCTGCAGAAGCAGTAAAATACTTTAAAAATACTGCATGGTCAATAAATAAAGCAATTGTTGAAGCACAGATCAATAGATCAGCTGGAAACACCAAAAAGAAATTAAATCACAGTGTTTTTAAGCTATTGTTTCTTCTGTTAAAAAGGTACCATGTCTGGTTCTTCACTTAAAATGTTGCTAGACAAGAAGAAAGAGATATTAAAACCTTTCCAGACATTAAAGTATTAGAACACACTTTAGTTTTGTTAGGGAAGAAATGCACAATAGGAAGAGAATATCCTTGCAGTATCTTCTCACAAATTAACTGGCAGCTCTGAAAGCAGTTCCCTTCCAAAAGCCTGGACTGATGTTACATCTGATCTCATGAAAATAGCCATAAAGTCTGACTTACCAAGATGACTCTGCTGGCTTTAAGCCTCAATGAATAACATAACCCTAAAAATAGAGTTTGAGTCTATAAAAATCAAAACAAAGTTTGATGTAGAGACAGTTTTGCAAGAAAAAATGAAAATATTAATTCTCCATTAGGAAAACACGTATAATAGACCAGCTTGGGAAAATCTGTTTGAACACCATGAACTATGTAGATATCAGTATGAAATGCAAAGCTTTTTGAAGAATATAATCTAATTTTTATTGATTGTCAGAAAACTGAAATGTTCCTTCCACAAGGTGATGAAAAAAATCCTGTTGGGACCTGGCTGTGGATACTGGGATTCATGTGCTCTTGTGACTGAGCTGCTCCTGCACAGTGGTGATATTTCTCTCCTCAGATATCCCTGTGAGACAGACTGTGCTGCCATTCCTATTTACAAATGGGGAATAAAGACAGACAATAGTCAAGGGCCAGATTTCCAGCTGCACTTTTTAAGGGAAATTAAAGGATTTCTTGAAACATAGCTCAAACATGCCTAGACAGGCCTTGATTTCCTTCCAGCCCACTCCAGTGGGAGGCTCCCAAACAGCATAAAATACAACACCTGAACATTATGATGAAAGGTTAGAGCCATCTGCTGCAGAACCTGCTGGCTACTGTGATCCCAGTGGCTTTCCTGTGCTCATCCTCACTATGACAGTCTGGAACTCGCGCTGGCCTTGAGACTGAGAGTGATGCAGCTTCTAAAATGCAACACTGAGGGTGCCATCAACATCTGTTCCAGTCTGTTCTTATGTCAGCAACCAGACCACGTGGGAAGGTGCCTTGAATGCCTAACAAGTGGTTTCCATGAAGTTTTGGGGCGAATCTAGCTTTTCATGTGAATGCTGAAGAGGATTTAATAGATCAGGGAGTTTCTGCCAAAGAAGCTCTGCCTCTGCTCTGTATGAAGCTTGATGAAACTTCAGATGACTTCTGAACTTCTTTAAAAGCAGGACCAACCCAGTGTCACTCTCCTGGCAGTAACAATGCTCAGAGCCCTTAAGAGAGACTGTCCAGAGGTGAAATTACTTAAGGCAAATCTGAACTGTTCTTCAGTAGTACACTTCTCTCTCGGTTTACGTTTGAACAGACTTGGGATATGTCCAAGAGCTCCTTCAGTTATTCCATGGTGTTGTCTTAGATATAAACTTAAGAGGTGCAGAGCATCCACTCTGGTTGTGTTCCTGCACAGCAGACCCCTGAGTGAGGCTGCAAGCTCCCAGCAGAAGGTGGGGGGAGAAATTTGGGTGTACATTCTGCCAACAAAGTGAGCAGCCTTTAAACATACAGGGTTTCAAATGTGATTAAAAATCCAGGTTGCCTCTAAGCCAGAAGAGAATAATCTCTCTGTCTCTGTGAAGTCCCTTCCTTTCCAGCGGGTGTACTGGCTGTTGAGGCCCAGCCAGAGTGAAAGATGCTTTGCATGACTTTCAGTGTTTACTCTCACAGGAAGCACAGTATCCTGTCTGGCTCTTGGTATGCTCACCACCTGACTCCGGCATGCTCCAGACAGCGAAGCCTTTTTACCCAACTGGAATGTGCTGCAGTTCAAATGCCGGGAATAAAATAAGCAAGAAGGGCTGCTCTGCTAACTGGGAGGTCAGGGCACTATTTGCTTAAGGGTTAGCATTGAACTGGGCTCTTTCTGTCACAGGCAGGCAGAGGGACACTGCAGGCAGAGGGGCACTGCACTGCGTGGCTGCGCCTGTAGTGACGCACAATGGGGACTTCTAGAGACCTGTGATCCTCCACACTGCAGCCTTTGGCCATCTGTGAGGGTGGCTCATAAAGAACAAGGCCAGGTCCAGATTGTCAAAGGGAGTTAGAATCTGCCTCACTCTGCAAGGCAAGGGATGGTGAGCAGGTCTCCAAAAATGGTCCTTCCAAGCGACATTTCTGTGACTTGGTGCTGTAACATCATCAGTAACAAAGAGCAATTCCCCCGCCCTTGCACTCGGTTCTGATGCATTTCACAGTACACAGTGCTTGGGTTCACCATTCACAGGACATGGATAGACTGGAAAAGGTCCAGACAAGAGCCATGAATTGAATTAAAAGGTTAAAAAATAGGTTTCAAGCAGAAGCATCCAGTACTGCATTTTATTCTTCTTGTTACAGAGTGATCCTCACATTCTGTTGAAGCAGAAATATGGGGAACAAAACTGATCAAAGACTTTTCATTCTGGTAGAAAAAACATAGATTTGGTGGATGGGGGTTGAAGTGAGAATTTAGAGTCGCAATAAAGTGAACATTTCTAACAAATGGAACAATTTACTAAGGTAGCAATCAACTTTTCACTACTGCCAACCTCTGACGCAGACTGGACTCTTTTCTCAAACACATATTCAGTTCAAAAGACATTAATTTCAAAGTGATTTTGATTACTACAGCCTGCATTATGTGGAGGATCAGAACTGATGAACTCATGGACTCCTGCTGCATGTTTCTAGAATACTACAAATCATCCTAGAAGTGTGGGAAACCTCTGATTCCCCTTTGTACAGCTATTAACCTTGAGATATTTGTTACTAGTTCTGCCCAGCTGCCCTGAAACTTACTGCCTGATCACAAGTAGTGCCTCCCAAGGAAGTGGCTCACTGCTGAAGCCATGCAATTTTTCCTCCTTAACTCAACTTGCATTTTTTGAGTTGAATAAACTTAGGGAAAGTTCACAGGAACATGTGATCTGTAATTTCATACAATAACTTGCTGTAAACTCTCTGTGTTGATTCAGAAACCAAGAAACCCCCAAGATACATTTTTAAAAAACCAATTAAATACTCCTCTGAACAGCACACAAATGTACAATCTCAGGTTGCATTTTCTTCCTAATAAGCATAGCAATGTAAACACAACTACAGACATTGTTTTCTAATTAGAAGAATGTACCATGAGATGTTTACAGACCCCTATGGAAATGTACAGACACTTGGTTGCCTAGCAAATGAAGGAAATGGAAAACTCTCTCAGCTGGGACACTCATAATTAGGTTGGCAAAGGGAAAAATAAAAGGTCTAGAAGCAAACAGAGGCAACAGTCCCACACTGACCCAGGAAAGGCCAAGACAGTGCCAAGGAGAGGTACATAAAGGTGAATTTTTCAATGTTTTTATTTGAATATGAGCTTACCACAACGCTGTGCGTGTGAGCAGCCGAATTGGGGCTGCTTGTTGGAAGGACTCAGTGGGAATGCTGACACATGGAAGCTGCTGTGTGGCCTTGTCTCCGTGGGACATGCTCTTGATGTTGATACTTGGCAGGGTCTAGGAACTTCTCTCCTTCAGGGCAGGATGTTGCTGGGCAAACACTGCACTTATAGGACACAGATCCAGTGTGAGACAGCAGCTCCTGTTTGTGCAAAAAATCAGCAAGAGAGGCCATTTGACATGTGAAGGTAAGACCAAAGAGATGTACCACAGCACCTACAAAATGTGTTTCCTGGTGGCTGAATGGCAAAATGCTTTGGCCAGCTGGATTTCCAAGGCTGCACCATTCAGGACTGTGGCCTGGCTCTCCAAAAGAAGAGCCTCCTGGAGTCTCAGCACAGCTGTGTCTGAGAACTGGTCCACAGCAATCCTCCAACCCTGCCTTTGCTGCAAGCCATGGAAAGCAAGTTCCTGCACTGCTGGCTTTTGTGCTTCAATAAACAAAAAAACTGGAAAAGGGAATTTAATTTTTACTGCCACTGGGGCTGGCTCCAAAATAGAAACTTTGCAGTTTTGATTCTGTTGGTGTCACAAGGAAACTATCCCCTTATGCACACAGCAAGCAGTTCTGATTCCAAATTCTCACACCTTCATGCTGATGTTACCTGCATCCTCTGGGAAAGTGAAAATAACAAAGCCTGATGCAAAGAAACAATATGTTTTCCTTGGGGTTAAATGGTCAAATAAATGTGGGATAAGGTATCACGCACTTGCTTGTGAAAGAAACGAGTTTCTCAGGCATCCTCCCCCATTGTGGTATTGGTTACCACAGAACAAACTTTTTCCATCCCAACTCCTACCATAGTTACATCAGACAAAGCTAGTGCCAGACAACGCTTTCTTCATACAACGTTCCTCCTCCCTGGAAAAGCGGGAGGAAACCTGTCTGTACAGCAAGGGTCAATCACACAGCACCACTGCAAACCTACTAGTTCCTCCTTCCATGCTGCTACAGCTCAAAGGTTTTACCTTGCAAGTGTCTGCGTTTGGAAGGGGAGGGGAGTGTAAAGTTGCTTTGATATAAAGATTGCTCTAATTTACAGGAGCTCTTAGTACACAGCTTAACCACACACAGGAATCCTGGATATAACTTGAAGAGAATTCGGTTTTAATCTGAAGCCTTGAATTTTATGTATAGGAAAAAGCCAAGCAATTTCAGATTGTTTATTTATGATGGGGTAGTGGGAACTTAGGTGAAATTAACTCCATAATAATCAGCCAGCTCTGCTTTTGGCCAAACAACTTCTATGCCTAGCAAATGGCATTTGCAGCATTTTTAATCCCACTTTTATCCCATAGACACTTCAGATCAGCAGTTTTCAACCCTCATGAAGTTTATTTTCCAGTGCAAACACAAGGCTTTAAACTGTGAATTTTAACTTGCAGATAATATATCTTTCTTACCCCTCCTGGACCCTCAGCAACAGCACATCATCCTCTATGGTTCTGTGGAGCACAGAGATACAGCCACTGCCCAGAAAAACAGCTGCATTTGTGTCACTCAGCCCCAGGATTTCTGCACAGCTAGAAGTTTTGCCTGGCTTTAACACACAGGAATACAAGGTGTGGCGGAGCAGGGAGAAGGGATGTTTGCAATGGCTCCAATCTACAAAGATGGTTTCCAGCTGCATTTCACATATGATTTGGGGTTTGGATGAAGTTTTAACAGAATTTCTGCATGAATTATGCAAGAGGCTGCTGGAACGCTGCAAGTACACAGAGGCACAAAGAGACTTGCTGAAGCAGCCCTCAGACAACCCACTGCCATCTGACACACGAACCAAATCAAAGCCCACTCCAAAAGGCAGAGAGTCTTGTGCTGGGGAGGGAAAGTGAGGAGAGGACACCCGTGCTGTGGGTGCCGAGGTGGGGACACGCGGTGGGTGACCTGTTGCAGTACAGCACTAGATGGTGCTGTATTTTAGAAATAACTGCCTCGTGGGTCCCTTTATGTTGGATGCAGGCTCAAAGATGTGGCAAACACACACAGGCTCCTTTTGAGAAACGTTGCTGCTCTTTTCAAGGAAAGTATGGATTTTCCTTTCTGTCTGTTTATAGCACAGGACTTAATACAGACTATGAATTTGTAACTGGGGAGTTGCCAGTCAAACTCTCCAAGTGCTGCTGTTTCATTTGGGTGTGTGATGGGAACTTCAGAGCACTGTAAAAGTGTCAGGAACAACACTGTGTCCATGTTTACCTTTCTCTGACTTAGCCTCTTGCTCCTGATTTGGGCTGGTGGCAGTCTCCAAAAGCCCAGCAGCAGAACTGCACTCCCTTCACCAGAAGCTCAGAGCATTCAACTCTGCCAGCAAAGCTCTGGCCTGCACAGGAACACTGCCACTCCGGGAACTGGGTGGCACTGAGCCTGTGGCTGGTGCCAGGAAAGTCTTCAGCATCCATCCTTGGGTTGTCACATTGCCACAGGCTGCATGACATGAGGAGCTGGGACCCCCCATTTGCCTCCCCACTGATATCACTTGCTGCAGTAGGGCTGTTCAGAGGTGACAGGGAGGAAGCCACGGGCACCCGGCTGAAGTGAATGAAAACAGCTTTGAAATCAGTGGCCTAAAAAGTGAGCTGTGGAAGGAGATGGGCAGCCTCCAGGGTTTACTCCTCCTGCTGCTTCTCACTGCACTTATGCTGGTCTGTTTGGTGCATTTCTGAAAATACTGGGCACACATTCAGAGCTGGCCCATTACCCTCACTCCCAGAGACTCCAGCAGGAGAGCAGGTGCTCAGCAGTTGGCTGGATCCAGCCTGAGCTGCAATGGGCAAAGCCTTCTATCAGCTCTCCCTGGGGTAGGAAGGGCTCAGAGACACCTGCTTATTCCAGTTGGCCATCCAAGGAAGCAGACACACTCTCTTCCCTCCTGTTTTGCTTCCAGGCGCAAGTGAGTTTGGTTTCCTGGCCACAAACAGGGCAGTCTGAGCCAGGAAAGGGTAATTAATGTCAGAAAAGATCAGGAACGCAGCACAGCACAGCTCACTTGGCAGGAGCACAAAGCAGTGGGGGGAGATGCCTTTTAGAGAGCCTGCAAGAGGCCAAACCAGCCAAACGAGCTCTGCAGTGGCTGGGCCAGGTTGTTTACACGGCAGTCAGACCCTTCAAGGGGTCATTTAACTTTCTCTATAGGGCATCAGCAGTCCAGACACAGCTTTTTGGAAGGGAAGGATGGGGCAAACATGGGTTTGCCTCTCCTCATAAGGTGTGGATGAAAGGACGAGGCAGCTCTAGAGAAAATATGAGCCTGTATGGAAGTCTGTAGGATGGAGGTTGGCATAACCAGCGTGTCTGCAGGGATGCTCAATAGCTGAGTGAGAACAGGCCCATTCCTGGCTGTGTGCCAAGCAGCCTGTCCCATCACACAGCATGGCAAGGTTTAGCTTGGCAGCAGAGGTGGTGTCTGGCTGCCAGAGCCTTAGAGGGAAGTCAGGAGCCAAGGAAGCACCGTTCCAATGGGCTAATGAACTCAGGGCTCAGGAGCTTTGGCTTTGCTAAGAGTCAGCAGTTAAACAGAGAAGGAAGATTTGTGATCACTGCTTCATAGTCTGCACAAACTCACCATTTTCAGGGGGCCTAAAGGATGGGGTCTCCCACCTCAGGTAAAACCTAGCTGTGGGATGTGCTGTGCTCGAATGCCAAAGCAAGTGTGGTAGCTAAATTAAATTAAGACAGTCCAGGATATGCCAAAATGCATCCTAGTGCTGTGGGAATTGGCACTCTATAGCACACTCCAGTGCTCTCAGCAAGAGTTGCCTCTTCTTATCCCCAGGTCCCTCTGGCATCTCTAATATGACAAAGGATGCCAATCCCAAGGACTATGTATAGACTGAGGCAGGGATAAGCAGAAAGAAAGAGGACACTGTCTGCAGCAGACAGCAGGGCAATAGAGTATGTCATGTCATACCTGAGGATGCTATTTTGAGAGCTCAAGACAGGATGAAGGAAGTGGAGTTATTAAACTCACTGGGAAAAGGCATTGGAAGTGGCTGGCACTTGTCCCAGACTGGAGAGTGAGAGAGGCTCTGCAGACAGCCCAGGAAAACCAAAACATGCCTTCCCTTTCATAAGGAAGAGCAGCCAAACTGGGACTCAGCCTTGGCTCAGAGTCCACCTGCAAATTGTCTGCCACAGTCTGCTCTCACCGCCGAGGGTCGTGTGGGCAGGAGGAACTGTCGGTCAGAACTTATGGCCAGATTCTTAAACCTCTCCCTATCCTGTTCACAACAAATTCTGACAGGGAATAGGAATCAGAGCCCTAAGCTCTCCAGTCTTTGTTCTCCTCTTCCTCATCTGTCAAACGGACAAACTGAGGCACACTGTTCCACAGCCCTGCTCACTCTCATCCCAGGCTCTGCCTACTTCACCCAGCTCTCCAAATTTTTTTCGTTCAAGTTTTGTCACCTTAGAGTTCACCTATATCAGACATTATATTTTCACATGGAATTTACTGCATTTCAGCACATTCTCTCTAGCAAAGGCATGACTGTTTTCTGTCTCTTAAGTGTGATTAATTCTGTGGCAAGGAGAGCAGATTCACAGAAATTCTCAAAAGAAAATCCATCATGGGGAGGGGCACTGGAGGCCTCTCCCACTGCAGATTACTGTGGGGGAAAAGGTTTAAGTTGCTACTGCAGGCTTCAGTGCTGGGAGAAACTGCTCCTGATTCTGAACTGCAATAGCCCACAGCTGTGAGAGAGGCTGATTATGGCTGGGACTGCCACACCGAGGGACCTGATGTCTTCTGGATTTTCCCCTTAGAAATCCTGGCTCATACTGGATGTGGCTGCCAGCACAGTGACTTAGATCTCATAGCAGGCGAGCCTGATGGCCAGGGGATACTTTTAAGCAGAACAGAGATGTAAAAAATCCTGCTTTCAATTAATTGCATCACCAGGGAACTGGAGGGCAATTTGGATTAAACTATTGAGGCTCTTTCAATCACTTCCCAGGGGAAGATCCAGCAGGAGTGAAGGACTCAGCCAGAAATGACAAATAGGGAAGTGAGTGAAATGTGGGGAGAGTTATACTTCGGCCCTTCATAAAATTTTGGTTTCATACTGACCCAGATTCCATCACTGCCAGCAGTGGGGAGATGTGGGGAGTCTGAAGCAGCTGACACGAAACCTGTCACGCACAGATGAGGGAGTCAGTGCAGAGTGATCTGCTGCTCACTGGGATAGAGGCTGTATGGCCCAGGCTGACCTGCCTGGGGATCCCTCAGCAAAAACAGAGAGCAGTGCCCTGCTACCCTCACATCCCAGTTTGTGTGTGGCCCAGTTTCTGACTCCTCATAAAGTAGCCTCTGTTCTAGAGGATCCAACTTCTCACTCTCTCCATGGGCAAAGCCAGGATTTTTTTGGGTTCATGCCTGATGCTGTCTATGGGATCTGCCTTGCTGCTCCTTCTTGAATAAGAAAGTATGCACTACTGGCAGCAAGAAGCACAGTCTCCTCTCCCCACATAATGCCAAAGACTCATTTATTCTCTTTAAGTTCAAATAAAGCTCTACTGTTTTGTAGTGTTAGAACGGGCTGTTTTTTGTTAAATAGCTACCGATGAGATGGGATTGCTTCAGCTGCCTCACAGCCCCAGGCTATCAGGGCACCACTGAGCTCCTCTGCATCACAGGGCCTGGCCAGCTCTGAGAAGCATCTCTCACTCCCACCTGTATGCCCAGCAAATCAAACCAAGTGATTCCCTGGCCCCTCTCTTGTAAATCAGCCTAGAAATTGGAAGGGAGGCTGGAGCATCCCCAGCTGAAGTTCCCCCAGGCACAGTGTAGGTACCTGGCTCTGGATATGATACAAAAGCTTTTTCTGGCAGAAAAGTGGAGTTTGGTGATGCAGGGGATGGCTCTAGAAGTGTCTTCAGGCCCTAAAGCAGCCACCCTGTGCAGAGAATATAAAGGCAGATGGACAAAAAAAAAAAAAAAAAAGGCAAACCCCAGCATTTTATAAGGCAAAGCTAGTTTTTTAGTGGTATACAGTTAAACAAGTGGTCCAGTCCAGACTATACCCAGAGCAACAGCTAGGAGCAAGTAGAACAAATCTATCTGAGTTCAATTTACTAAAACAACATCCCCCCCAAAGTAGCTGGAAATCCTCTGTATCTGCATTTTGTGTCATTTCTTTGCCTTTAAAAGTCAATGAATGCCAGATGTCCCTGATTTTGGTTTCCAGCAAACAGGTATCTTGCCCAAACCATCCCTTTTAAATTAAGCACAATTTGCTGCTAAGTTGGTTTTGTAAAAGTGAGAAGGGGTGGGGGGAAGGGACATGAAAAACCCAAGAACTGCCAGCATTATCATGTGCAAAATGAGTCTGAAGGAAATTGGGGACATGCAGCTGTCAAGGCAAACAGCAACAGATTGAGGCCATGGCATGAAGCAGCACGGAGCTCTAATGAGCAGAAAGAGCAAAGCCAGAGCCACAATTTTATCCTGTGTTGATATTCTACAAGAAAAATGATCACAGAGTACATTTATTGCCCCCCTAACAAGATCAAGCTTAATAACAAAGCTACACATGTTATTTACTACAATGTTTGCCTATTGCATAAGCAGCAGTGCCTGTTGCCTGGATCCTTGCTGCCTGCTGAGGTCTCTTCTCTCAGGCTGGCTGTTTCCCAGAGAGGTGGGTCTGGAAAACCCTGGCTCAGTGTGTGAGAAAGAATCAGATGCTGTGGGATGGTGCTCTTACACAGATTGCACTGGGCACAAGCTTATCCAACATGGACAGACACATGAAACAAACCAACCCCAGTCCATTGTGCTGCTCCTTCCCTTTGCCCACAGCTCCTGCACAGCTCTCACTCCCTGTGAGACACAGGTCTCTAACTGGCACAAGGAGCTTATCCCAAAGTCAGTTTCAAATTGGAGTGACCATCTAGTATGTCCTCTTGAAGGTGCCAAAGGATTAATGTCCACAGGGCCTTCTGCATAGAAACCAAACCTCATCCATGTAAATAGCAAGCTTGGATAGAATAAGTGCTTATAATGCAGAGAAATTGAGGATACACCAGGAGGAATTCAGAAAACTCTGAGGTGCACAAAGAATGGCAGAAATGACAGCATAACAAGATTCCAGAACTGCAGGGGAGCAGCACTGTGAACTCATCAGCTCAGACAGAAGAGACACACGAATGAGCAGTCACTGCTCCTGTACTTAGAGGCTTCCTGCCTCCAGCACTTGAAGCAGCAGCATGTGCTCATTATGCGAGTTTCATAGAGTGCTCCACCTCGGCACAAGGACAACTCAGGGAAAGCAGGACCTGTTTACCAGTGTAGCACCTAAATGGTTCAGCAGTTCTTGCTCTGGAGAGCACTCTCAGATGGGCTGGTTGTTACCTGCTTGCTCACACCACCTGTAACACATGGCCTGAACCACTTCAGCTTAGGCCCTGCTAGAGCAAGTGTGCTGTGAGCCATTTCCCCCCCACCCTTCTTCCATGGCTACAAGTTTCTTTTGATTTTGGTAACCTCTCTGTTCCAAACAAAAAAGATCAGAAGGGAAAAATTAATGTATGTCCTAATATGTAATTTTAATAAGACATATAGGATCTGCTTTTATCATATCAACTAGAATATGCCTGGGGGTCCAGATGGGGTAACTGGCCCTGACACAGCAAAAGCAGAGGTTTCAAAAATTCCCCCAGACACAGCACAATAGGGAAGGAAGATACATCTTTATCTGTCATGCACTGTTTTACAGTTACACCCTGTGAGTGCACAAGATTAATTGTCTGGGTATGTTTGCCACATGTGAAAGCATCCCAGGAGCAGTCACACAGGAATATGAAACTACTGTACTTTTATACTTATATAATTTCCTCCCTTTCCTTTTTACCTCTGAAAGACATGAAAAACCTTCAAGGAAACAGGCTGCAGGGTACATGGCCAAAGGGGTAGAGGACACACATGAGCCAACTAACACATGAGCAAACTGAAAAGTAGGAGATGCAGCAGGTAGTGGCAAAAAGCAGGGACAGGAGGGTGCCAGGGGACATGGTGGGGAAAGCAGTAGCTGATATTTGCTCTGCTCCTGAGGCAATACCAGCACATGTTCTCCTCCAGGGATGAGAAAGGAAATGACAAAGCTAAAAAGGGAAGGTCAGTGGAAGACCATGGTTTGAAAGCGTGAGGAATTGTGCCCTCAGCAGACCCAGGTGCAGAGGGGCTGTGGATAAGAGGTTCAGGGTTTTTTAGGAAATGTTGAGCCCTTTCAGCACTGCTGAGATGCACAGAAAAAGGAGATAAATGACAAGCAAATGTCTTACTCTACTCCATTGGCCTGGCAGCAATCTGCACAGTCCTCCCTGCTCCTCCCCATGGCAATAGCTCTCTGTTCCCTCTCCCCTGGCTGATGGCACTGGCTGAGCTGGCAGACTTGCATCCTGGGCAGGATTTGGGTCTGAATACTGCCAGGTTAGTGTACCAGGGTGCTTCAGGTTCCAGCTCCACAGACAAGTCCACACTGTGAAAACAAAGCCACAACTCCCTGATATATTGATAAGAAAAAGGAGACAGAAGAAAAATGGGATTTTTCAGCTTGGAAAAGAAGTGTCTAGGCAATTTCATTGTGCTGTTTCAGGTCGGGCTGCTGCCACGAGGTATCAGTCAATGTGACTTCCAACACTGCTGATGCAACGCAGAAGGAAGCAGGAGGAAATGAATTTCTGATATGCCATTTACCCACTAAAGACTTGGAGCATCAAACAGGCTGTCAGCAGCCATTTCAAAGGGAGAAGTGTTTGTGAGGCCCTTGTAATGGTCGAGCTTCTGAGCTTCTACTGAACCACACTGTTCATGTATTTCCAATGTTGGAGTTGCCAGGAAAGGTGGATGGGTAATGCCACACAGCTCCAGCTGGCACTTGCCTGCCCTTGTTATCAGTTGGCTCAGGTTTCAGTGTTAACTCTGTGCCTGAAGAAAGCCATATGCAATACAGCAGGGGTAACATCTGGCTGGGAGGTCTTTGAAACAAATGTACTCTTCTCATCCTTCAATATCCCTGTTGTACCGGCAGGTCTAGCTGCTATGGAGTTCAACAAGATAGATTTCCAGACCTGTCAGAGCCCTGAATTCAGTTGCTTTAATTCCAGGGTTCAAGCATGACTCTGGGATTCTCAGCCTGCTCAGGCAACGTAATCCCCATCCAAAATATCCCCCCAATATTTCAAGGTACACCTGCTGCTGTGCAGCAATGGGTAGTGCTTACTTACAGACAACTGTTCTTGTAGTGATGAAGTTAAAGTCTGTAAAACCTATTGCACAGCAGAGATCTACTGTTTCCCTTCTCCCAAACAGTGGCTGACAGAAATGCTTCTGCTCTCACCTGTGGCAGAGTTCATCAATTCACTGTGCACCTCAAATTCCACTGAAATATATAGCCACACACACACACACACATATATATATTTCCACAGAAATACAGCCACATCAGAACATTTACCCACATCATCCCTGCCCAGACAGAAGATCTGCAGGAAAAATATTGACAACATGTGTTGCTGCTTGGTAGAAATGAGGTAGAACTGCCCCCATTTTCAGGCTCTAAATGCAAAATCTCCCCATTTGCAGAGACTAAAGAGGCACAATTGATCTTCCATGCAGGAGACCTCCCACTCAACTTTTTCCCAGGTCACCACTACAAGGCAAGAGCAAATGAGAAATACTGGTTTCCTCCACAATGAGTGAAAAACCAGGGAACAGGCATGACAGAAAATTTGTTAAATACTATTTTAAAGAGCCAGTTCTACTCCTCACTGACCCATGTGTATCTCTCTCACAGCTAGTTGGGACACATGCATGAAAATGAGGAAAGAATTTGGCATTTGGGCTTTGAAAAAACATCTGAGAAAGCTCCAGCCTACTAGCACTGTTTTCAAAAATCCATCATGTTTTCCCTGGGGCAGTAAATTACATTATCTTAATTTAATAGATAAAAGGATGGAAGCACTCGGACCCCCCCAAGGTAACCTCCCCCCTCTTCAGGGGTGGAGCTGGGAAAAGTCCTGCATCCCCCGCCATTCAGAAAAGTTTCTGTTACCAAACCCTTTTGCTTCAGCCCAAGCCTGATGTCCTGGACACTTTCTCTACTGTTCCTTAGCTATTTTTACTTCTTTTTACTTCTCCAGCAAGCAGAACTGTGAGTGTACCAGCCACAGCATCTCCATTTCAAATGGTTTGGCTCTCCTTTCCACAACATTATTTCCTGACTCTTTTTCCAGCCTGCAGCTTGCTGAGCAGAGGATTAGGATAAACTGAATCAGGCAGAAAAAGGTTTTTTTCTGGATGGCCTGCAAATGCTACCTTTTCTCTCCAAGCTCAGGTACCCAGCAGCTCCCTGTTCCTGCCCTGGATGCACAGAAACCTCCCTAAATTATGTGCATGTGTGCAAAGGGATTGTTTTGAAATCAAACCTTCTGAAGTGTGTCTTGAGCCCAGCTCAACTTTGGACACACTGTTGAAATTTGGATTTAATTAATTCCACTTGAGTTTTGAAATGGTGCGACACATTTTTCAGAGGTTTTTTTCCCCCCATTTCCTGGATCAGAGCCTCAACCACATTCATGGAAACACTGAAGGGAAAAAAAATCCCAAGCAATAATTCACCAAGTGGGAACTGAAAACATTTGCTGAAGAAGAAGGAACCTCTTGGTCTTTGGATGCTGGGAATAATTCAATCTCTCCTCCCAATTCCCTAAGGCTCATATGGCCCTTTTTCCAGAAGAGCTGTGGTTATTTGAGCAAGTTGCCCTGGGGACAAGTGCATGTTACTTGTAGGATTTGGGCTGGAAAGATCAAGCACATGGATTTGTAGGCAAGAAGGGCTTTGTGTTTTAATAACTGCCAACAGCCCCACAGAAGAGACCAAGCTTGCAGGATGAAAAGTCCTCCTTGGCAGAATTTAACTCAAATATCCTGGAAGCACGCAGGGAATAAGAGACATCTTTGTCAGCATCATCTCTTTCAACACTGCATCATTTTGCATGGAACAGATGTACCAATCCTGGATCCACAGAACCTCCACTCTGCGTTTCTCTCCTACACTGCTGGTTTTTTGGAGATGTTTCACGGTGTACCATGTGCCCAATGAACAATGTGAATATTGCTCAATAAGCTGTTGCTCTCTGCCCTGCACCTGCCACCTGCAGCTGTGCAGTACCACGAAACACGGGGTACTGTGATGCTGCTCCTCAGAGGCAGTGCAGATTTCCAGGACAGGGAGCTGCCTCAGCCTTTGGGAAGAGGTGTGAAGATGAAATGCAAAAAAGGATGCTGCCCTGTCCCCCCAGACTCCTGCAGGTGCAGAGACTCTATGAGACCTACCTTGGTTGTGATGAAAACCTCATGCTGGGACACTGGAGGGTTCTAGTATTCTAGTGTTAGCCTACAACTTCTTTCTTCTCCTTAAAAGATGGTGTCAAGTTTCTGGAAGTTACTTTCTTCCTCTACTTCCCAGAACAGAATCCTATCTGCATCACAGAGGCCTGGAAGAAGGATTAAGAAATCTAATCTAATTAAGGAGATCTCAACAAGGAAATTGTACAAAATCTCTATCATTCTGCATTTCCTTGCAGCTCAGTGAGCTGAATCCTCTCAAAACTTCCAATGCCCTCTGACCACGGTGGATGGAGAGGACTCCCTCTTCACTCAGCCCCAGCTGTAACAGTCCATGTCTCTGTTGGGGCAAGGGAGGTTCTCCTCATTCCCAGACAGAGGCCAGCTACACCCTCGAGGGCTGCAAGAGTAAGTGGTTCCATTTCATGATGTTCAGCTATGCCAGTAGCACCCAGCAACTATTGCCAAATTCTCCCTGACGAACACTGGACACACTCAAAACCTGAGCTTCCTAGACTCTGCTCATGTTGTTCTCCAAAAATCAAACCCCAATTCTATTTGTGAAAAGAGAAGGAGATATTATATGTACAAATCTGTCAGAAATTAGGTCTTGATTAGCAGTGAGCATCTTTGCAAATGGTCTGCCAGGTAAAATGGGTGCCTGAAACCAATTGGAAACAGGAGTTAGATTCTGAATACTGGCCTGACTACAAGGAGAGAAGATTTTGAAGTAATTGCTCCCTTCTTGAAAAGCACTCAGAGCAGCAGAAAGTGTTAATGCATGGTCATCACCCAGCTTCCATTATTTAAACTGCTAGCAGGTAAAAGAACTGCCAACCTGCTTGGAAAAAACCATTCATCTACTTCCCATCTGTCATATTTTCTCAAATCCATTCCACATAAATCTGAATACACATGAGACAAAGTATATACCATTGGCCTCGATTCCACTTCAAAAACATACAGCACCACCAAAGACAAACCACAATCCCACAACTAAGCACACATTTCAGGACACATGCACTATACAACCACACTTTCCTTTACTGCTGCAAAGAAATAATTTCACCAGTTTTGTACACCTGGGTTTAGTGATTGCTAACTGGGTCTTGCTCCAAGACTCTCGTCACCTTTAATGACTGCTGACCTTCAGGAAAACCAGCAAAACCTAGACTGGACTGGATCCAAATTTCCAGGACTGCAGACCAATAGTGTCCAGTCGATATGCAATGGTGTCTGTAGATTTTAGCCCTCTGAGTGACACTTTGTGATGCAGACAGGAGACAGCAGTGGAGTCTGACACCTCTCTTGAATGGCCACTGTCTCCCTCCAACCACTGCTAACCCAAGCACTGGGTAGTGTGAAGGAGGGAGTTTCTTCTTAAGCAATGGAAACCAAGAGTTGAAGAGTGCCAGCTTAAACTTCTGTGAATTACTAGGGATGGGTAGAAACTTTAACAAAACATTTTACCATCAGTAAAATGATTGTTCATTGTCAGGTAAAATATTTAGGTGAAGATCAGCAACTCAAAATGTAAGGGGAAGACAGATTAGCTCATTTTGATCAACTGGAAACAGAAATGATCCATTTTGGTTTGAAGTAACTAACTCAACAGTTAAAAAACAAAGTGAAAAAACAAAAATGGAAATGAGTTGAGGCTTTTACTCAAACCAAGATGCCTCTTAAATGTCTTGGCACAAACAGTGACTTTCCCAAATCTCTTTACGCTGTTTATTTCTAAATACCGGATGTCTGGTTTGCTCGGAGCGTGTGTGTGTGTGAAGTATTTGCCTGACTTGTCTGCCCCAATGTCACAATCACAGCACAGACTTCAAGAACTCCTGTCACAGGGAGAAAACACAGAAAGCACACAAAGGGTAGAACAGAGCATATATTGCATTTGGAACTGCTTTTCCGGTAATATGGACTAGGGTTCTCCTTTGGGGAGTCTAAGTCTTGCTGTGGTGGTGTCACCTGGCACAGAGTGGCAGAAGGGAAGCAGCACAGAACATGCAAGTGAAAACTCAGTTTGGCTCCTCAGAAAAGCCAGTGGTTTTGCATACACCCAGTTGGGTTTCTTCAGAAACCGTTTCTGTATTTCTGGGGAGAGGCTTTGCAATTCAGAATAAAAGCTTGTCTGCCCTGTGGGACAAGACACTGGCTTGTCACAAAGAGTTTGCCCAGCACAGTCCCCAGCACAGCCTGTGAGAGCCAACACTGGGGAACCATGTGACACCACGAGGCTTGTTAGTCCATCCTGCTCCTTGCAGCACCCTGACGGAAGAATCTATGCTAATTACTGGTAATCAATTGCAGACTTTGTTTACAAGGATCTAATCTTCAGCTTCATAGCAAAACCACTGCACCTAAGCTCAGCTAAAGATGCTGGTCATCTGCCATCAACAAGGCAACAGCTGGCTGGGTAGGAACACCAAGCCTCTGTCTCCTTCCACATTTAAGAGAAAAGCAGTGTTCCTGCTGTTGGGCTGCTGCCAGAGCTATTTCCATCAAGTGAACCTACCGTGGACAGCAGACCTGTGCAGTCAAGAATTTAACAAGCCCAAATGTCTCCCATGATATTTGGGCTACTAAAGACAGCCAGCCCAGCCCAGCAGGTTTCCTCCAGCAGCTTGCTAAGCTGTCAGCCACAGATGCCCCTTGCTGTCTCCACACACAGGCTGGCAGCACAAAGGGCCAGGCACGCTCTTGGGCTTAACAAACCACAGAAAGCCCAAACCAGCATGACAGCAGACACAAACAAGAATGTAATTAGTGCTGGATTATAAATCTCTGGCTAGGTACCTGGAAACACTTGCATTGTGAGAGAAAGCAACAGCCTTGCTGATGGCATTTGGGCTTAATTTAGGTCACGATTACAGACAGGGTGCTCTGAGCTGGCAGGGGTCAGATGGCAAATCAAAAACAGGCTCGTATTTGTCTTGCCTCCTGCTGCTAGCCTCACCTTTCCAGCCCCGCAGCCCAGACAGAGGCAAGCACTGTTCTCTCCTGGCCAGCTGGTGAGCAGCAAGTGTGGTGCAATTCACGCTTACTCTGCCTGCGCTGTGTCTGTCCATGGAACAGGAAAAAAAAGACAACACGGTTGGGTTTTTTTTCTCTAAAGAGTATGTTTAAATCAAGAAAGCAGAGGTGTCCAAACCCACCAAGGGGAGTGTGCAGGTCAGCTTCTGCGTGGGGCATCAGAGTTGAAGACAGGCCCTGCACAGCCTTGTGATCAGAGAACCCAGAGACAGACTTTTCAAAAGATCTCAGGGCAGCTCTGCAGCTCCAGCTCACAGCCCAGAATGTTTCTTGTCAGACAGGGTGACAACCCAGAGCATGGCAGATCCAAGACCTTTGCTGGCTCTCAGGCACATGCTGGTGAGTAGGAACTAGCAGTGAATTTAGAAACTCCCTGCCATCCCCAGAACCACACGGTGCCAATTGGATCTACAGCCCCACGGCGCAGGCACGTCTGTCTGAGCCTTGACAGGGAGGGGAAGGAGCCATGACTCACCCAAAACTGGAGGGGAGGTGCGAGACTCCAGACCTCAGCATCCCACCACTGGATCCTGCCATCCCTCCTAAAGCATTTCAGGGCTGCTTTTCATCCTTGCTTGAGTGGGATGGAGAAGCCAGGGTCTGACCAATCCCGGAGGTGATCCCGTGAACAGAGTGTGGAAGGGATTTTAACAGGAACATTAATAAATGAACTGCTTTTTCAAAGGGCCAGACGGTGTTTGAAGTGTTAATGGTTGAAGGCTACTGTATGATTTAAAAGCTTGCTGGTGTGGACACTGGCTGGCTTTGTTTGAGGTCGTTTGCATTTCAGGCCCACCAGCTCTCAGTCATCTCCAGAGAGGCAAGTTTAGCTGTCACTTGAACTGAACCCTGACCGACACTTCATGCTGATTTTCTCAGGAGTTTGGTGGCTGGTCAGTCAGTCCTGGCAGGAAAGCAATACAAAACTAGCTGCAAAGGTTTGGATCTGATCTAAAATCCCTCTGAGTCCCTGCAAAACATTCCTCTGATATCAGTAGGTTTTGGATGGGGGCCATCACAAACAAGACACGTGCTAAAGTACATCACAGTTATTTCTATCCAGGAGAGCAAACCAGGTTTCTGAGGGAAAACTAGCAGCTGGAGAGGGAAGTGGGAGTCTGGTCCCCCAGCAATAGCTTGTGCCTCAGTGAGTGCCGTGTTAGCCAAGGAAGGACAATAGTCCCAGCTTTCCTATCCTGGCCTCTTGGAAACACTTGGGCTTCTGCCAATATGCCTGGAGAGTTTTAAGTGCACAGAGCAATCAGGCTCCAGTTTCTCCTACCAGTTTGCAGATATCCTACCACCTGTAGTGTTTTACTCTTTAACCCCACACTATTATGAGTAGGGCTGTGAAGTACAACAAACAGCACATCAGAAAACAGGCAGCCCAGGTTTTCCTCCAGCAAAGCAAGGCAAAGAAAAGTTATTCAACTCAGCTCTTTGAAGCTCAAGAAAACTTCCAAAGAACAGGCAGCTCGAAATACAAAAAAACTTCCAGCAGAGCCCACATTTGAGAGACAGAAGACTATTACTACAGCTAAAGCTGTCTTGGGGCAGAGTGGGTCAAGCACAGCAATCTCAAAGCTCTTTCCCTGCCACAGTGCAGTGTCAGATGCTTAAGGAAGGCCTTGCCAGAGGAATCCGTGCATCCTTTCACCGATTAACAGCTGGGGATCAAAGCTTTTTGTGCACACAGGCTGTAGGACAGGATTTGTTTCTTAGTGCTATTCTCTGTAGCTCCATTCCCCATGACTCTGTACTCAGCCAGCTTGAAAAAGATGCTTCCTAAACCTGGTTACATCAGCACTCATGTGCCACAGTCAATTATTTCTCCATCAAATGGTTTCTAATTATGGGCAGTCACTTATTGAAGTGCTCAAGCCTGGCAAGGTAGGAGGCCCACATTGCCTCAGTGCTCTCAGAACTTTCAGTGCCTGAGCAATGTGGGGCTGCTGGGGGGTTCACACACAGGAGATTACAAGGGGAAAGCACAAATTACCAAGCAGGAGGCAAGCACACAATCCACCAAACATGGTCACTGGTGAAACCCACAGCGTGTGAGAACATATCTTTCAGGCTTTCAAAGAAACTGAGTTTAATATGGATGGGTCCATGACAAAGCCGAGGCTGCAATCCAGTGCGCTATAAAGGATTAAAAATATCCCTCTCTTTTCTCCCCAAAAATGGGGCAGAACAAGTCCACAGGTAGTTCATTTGGACAGCCATTTTACACCTGCAGTTACTTTCCCCCCTAGATCAGGGAGTGACCATATGGGTCATACCAGTCAGCAGGTGGGAGATAGCTGGGAGTCTCCTCATTTCATTTAGCACAGATGATGACAACCTGACTAAAGCCTTGGATCTTCTTATAGAGAGAACTCTAGGCAGCTTGTGAAAAATAGACTCATGACATTAAATACCAGATGGTTTTTGGAAAGATGACACAGTTGGGAGAACAACCCACTGATTAGTTTTGAGCAGCATACGACCATACACTCTTCCTGTCTGCAGCCACTCAGACCCTGTGGCAGCAGGCAAATGCAGCTTAAAGTATCATTTTTAGCTATTAAAAAGCTGACAAGCCTTAGTTTTTATCTGCCAGCAATTTTTCAATAACAAATTCAGGATAATCATACATTTTATTCACCCAATAATTATCAGTCTGCAGATCACTTACAAGCAGTTGCTACGGGTTTGGGTATTTAAAACCCAGGTGCTTTGCTGTGGGCATGTAAAGGACATCACTCAGGTTTCTGAGAGAATCTTTGTGCTGTGATGACTTGCAAACCCCCTCTAAAATATACAGAAAAGGTACTATTTTAGCCAATCTAGAAATGCACTAAAAGTACACAAGTAATCCAGTTACAGGAAGGAACAGGGCAGATGCCAAACCTGTCAGGGGAACAGGAGGAACGCAGAGATAAATGCAACTTATGTGCTTTAAAAATAAATCAATACAGACAATCCTTGTTTTACAGTTTTTCCCCCAACCTGCTAAAATATGCAATTAGCTCATTTACAGATCAAGAATAAATGGTTTATGGGCAAATTGCTCCTTGTTTGTTTCCCTTCACTCCTAAAGGTTGAAGTTAACGGAAAAGTTACTAAGAAGTTTCTAGTTTGGTGTGTCTTCTAAAGTTACATGAATTTCAGTAAAATCAAAATGTTTTCTGAGAAGTTTTCAATCCCCTCCAGCCCCTGTCAACTCCCCACACCTCCCAAACAAATCTGTGAAAAATGATATTCGTGGTAAAATTTCCATTTGGATAAAGAACATTTCATTAAGGAACAGAATGAGACACCAAATACAAAGTTCAGACCAATTTTAGCTGAAACATTGGCTACATACATTTTTCCCAAATTGCTTTTCTTCATCAAATTTCTTATTATTTTTCTGCATTTTATTCTCAATGGAAAAAGATATTCTAATAAAAAGGACTTGGAGGTTCCCAGGTTGAACCATACAGAGGTTTTGTATCTCCTGGGTGCTTCATAGACTGGGACTCTGCTTGTTTCATATATGGACTACATTTATTCCAAATAAACTCCATAAATCAAACTGTGTAATAGAAACCAGAAAAGTTTATGCAAAACAAATACAGAAAGTCATAAATACTGTGTTTAAGATGTCATTTTTGTGGCTGGTATATTTCTAGGGTATGTTTTTACTCTTTGTGGGATAAATTTTTCAGAAACATTAAAATCTTTCCTCCCATCCATTCTCTATAGGTTTATCCCAAAGAAATAACGAGCCGAACTCTATAAACCAGCATTTATTAAATCCAAATGGGCACTTCATCTTACAGTAGCTTTCAATATAATCTATTTGATCTTCCAAAGTAGTTGGAAAATTATTTCAAGGGGAACTTTCAGAGAACAAATTAACTTGAAAGAAGAGAACATTTTATACCCCAAAGAGGGAGGAAAGCAATTTCCTCGGTTTTCCCCTTTCTGGATTCCCCTCAGCCCAACTGCAGATGCACAGATTTGGAGATACAATCTGTGGCTGCTGTTGCCTGATCTTGGCAGCAATGCCAGAAGCTCACAGAAAGCAGGGCCATAGACTCGTGGGCCATAAGGCTACGACCGTGACAAGTTCATCTTTGGGGAAGCTCCAGATTAGAGAGGAGACAGAAAGGAGCAGACTCATGGAAACTAAAAATGGCTTGCTCAAGCTGCAATTAAAAATCTACCTCTTAAAAGTTACCCTCTGTATTTTTAGAGGGACTTTATTTCCTGCCTGCTACAGCTCCTCAAACTGCTTAAGTCAGTAGAAAAAATAGCACTGGGGCCATAACCTGCTCAGCAGATCCAGGCACCTGCCAGTTTTATGAATCCAAACATTGAGGCAGTAAAGAGACACTGAGAGGGTGGAGACCCAGGGTAGATGGGGTGCCAGTTGCTGGGGTGTTCCACCAAGTGCTAAATCCATCACTTGGCAATGTCCCCATTCTCTCTCCAACAGCCCACTGCTCCTCTTTGGATTCATTCAGCTCCTCCAAGCATTAAAATGTCTTTCTGAACAAGTTTCTTAGGAGGACACTAGGAATCTTCCTCCAGTCTGAAAGCCCAGTATGAATTTTCCCCATCAGACCAAAGTAAAAATGCTAATTTTCTCTGTCTCCATGCATGTGGAGGCTGCAGGAACCAAGCAGAGAATTGAGCTGAGAAGGACTAGGCATTTTGGGTCATGAGGGTGAGACAGCCAAAGGAAAATATGACAGGTTTTCTGTATGAATGTCAGAAGATTTGGAAGTAGCCTGGCTGAACCATCTCATCCAAGGCCTGGATCCCACCATTCCCTACAGCACACACTGCTGAAGGTTTCTATCTCCAAAGTCTGCTGTTCTACGTTCCCTTGATGGCTGGCAAGTTTACCTGAGTGCTAGCTTCACTACCCTAAGCTGTATATACTCCTAGGAGGAAAAAAAAAAAAAAAAAAAAAAATTTGAAAGGCTTTAGAAGAAGAGGATTTCCTTAGCATGCTCTTTCAGAGATCAGGTATTTGTTTCATCCTTTTGGTGAGGTTACAATCTGTACATTCTAAAAGCTTTCCTGTAAGTTGATTTCTTCTTTTGGGCTGAATTACTGTTAAAGCCCTACAGTACTGGGAGCTGTAACACAAGATCTGAACCGGTATCCACCAGGTTTTCTTCCACAGCTGCACAGTGTGGTAGGCAAGGGCCGAGGAACACTTTGTCCTCATTTCAGAGGTGAGGAACCCGAGGCACGAAGCGAGCACAAATATAGGATTTGGCTAACATCAGAAAGCAGCCAATGGCAGGTCTTGAAAGCCTCATTTTGGTACCCAAGCAATAAATGCCTCTCCTGCTTTAGTAATCATAGGGGTGTCTTTTTGATCTCTGCCCTTCAGTCTGGATTGCAGACAAGCCTTTCTCAGATGCCCATGAAAGCTTTAAATCCCACTGAGCAATACAGAAACCCTTCTGGCAGATGCACACAGTGAAGAAACTGCCAGCACCCAGGCACAATATAGGATCTGCCAAGAGCACAAACTTTATCACCTCTCACTGGACACCTACTTCCTCCAGCACCCAAAAGCCTACACAGAGCCAACAACAACCAAACTCCAGACAGGAGCTACCCACTGGCTGAGGACTCTGAGAAACCTCAGTTCACCTCTAACCACTTTGCTCAGCACAAGCAATCTTTGTCTGAGCTAAGAGCCACGGCCTGGCACTTCTCTCTGGGCCAGCTACAAAGCTTCCCTGTACTCTACGTAACCTTCCAAGAGAGACAAAATCATCTGCTGCTCCGTGTTTAACCCAGGCAGGTGGTTTTACCACAGGCTGCTCAGTGGATGCTGTGCTCCACCCTAGAGGGGGCTGGATTTCATTCGTTTAAAATGGGAGAGAGGGAACAGGCTAGGGAAGGAAGCAATGCTTTCATGACGTGTTTCCTGAAGGAATGTTGTGAAGTCCAACTCACATTAGGGAGTCTCTTGTTCTTCTCTCACAATTAAAAAAATAGTCCCCCTCTGCTTATCTGTAGATCTCTGACTAGTCTTTCATAGGAGAATCAGAAGGAGGTTGCAGAACTGACAAGAATGAGAAGACTCATTCCAGGAGAAGGGATCAACCAGGGAGTTGCAGGCCATGTTGCTAAGTTATAAAACTAGATGGCTGGAGCAGGCAAAACTCTTCAGGACATCAGACATCCCTGCCCCAGTCAGGGAGCTGCTGTCATGCTAGATCAGGGCATTTCAGAGGGAGCTGTGCAGTCACAGCCTCCAAAACTTTTGCTACAGCAAATTTTGAGGAAGGCCGTTGACAAGGAAGAGAACGGTAATAAACGAGTAATTCCCGTGACAAGGCACAAAACTATTTATAGCAACCTTGAACTCCACTGCTGGTTGAACCTACATGATGAAGAGACACCCAACAAGACATCCCTCTTCTTCAGGCAGCTGGATTAATCCAGTAGAGCAGAAAGCATCCACAGGGAGCCTGATACTCCTATATGTTGACCCAGGAAAGGGGCAGCACAGCATGAAGCTCAGCAGAGCCTGGAGAAAGTCTCTCCTAAGAGCATCTCTAAACATTTGCCCTTTTCCATTCCAATGAGGAAAATCAAGTGAAAGAAATTTGGAGAGTCTTGGATGGATAAGAACTCACCCAGAATATCTGTATGCAGGCCAGGGTTTTGCCGAAGAAGCTGATGATGTTTTGGGATGGGAATGCAGAGGTAGGGGTGTGTGTTAACGCTGGAGATATGGGGCTGGTGAGTGGCCAGCAGGCTGGGTGTAGATGGGATCAGGGAGTTGCCATGGGAGCAGCATTGCCACGTTATAAAGCACAGGCGGGATGTGTAGGAGCAGGAGATGTGTAGGAGCAGGGTCTCCCTCGTGCAGCCCTTGGCAAGCTGCTGGAGGGAGGAATCCTGCTCCTGCAGATGCAGAGGAGCTGTCAGGGGACAGAACACTCCTCCCAGCTCTGGCAGAGATTGTGCAGATGCTCTGGCCAAGTCACGTTTTAACAGCCCCATGCCTCAGTTTCCCCAGCTGTAAACTATTACAGGGATGTTTTGTGGCTGAATGTAGCCCATACTCACAAAGCAAGCAGAGCTCTTTGGACAGATGATCCCAAGGAATATAAAGCATTTACTTGAGATTTTTTTCCTGTGCTTCTCTCTGATCTTTAATGCTGGCACCTAAATAATTTACAACGTGAAGAAGGAAGGAAAAGACCAGAAGCAATCGCACCAAAGCATCCAGCCTCTTCCAGGCATGGCCCAGGAGTTTTGGGGAAGGAAGGAATGCGCTCCCACCCCACCCCTTCATCAGTCCTTCTGCATGATGACATGCAAGTGCTTGTTGATCAGTTTATGGATCTGGGGACTGACAGACTTTGAAGTCAGAGCTTGGCATCCCCAGTTATATGCTAGGACTTGAAAGGATCAAAGCTGCCAGCATTTTTGAGGCCTCGTGAATGAGCTGCATGGGAGCTCAGAATTCAGGATTGGCTCCTAATCTCCCCAAGAGCGTCACAAGCATGAGCACACATTCTGTGGGCAATTTGGTGGCCTTTCAGTGCCTGCATTCCATGCTGTGAGCTGCAGAAGGAGGGCACACTACAGCACTGCAACACATTGCGCTACTTATTGCTGTTTGCTAGCGTGAAGGATGTATTCTGCAAGCAATTCCAGGGCAGGGTTTCCTACAAAGAGGCACTAATGACAACAAAGACGTTAGCTCAGCTTTTAGACTGCAGCTGGAGTTTGCAGATGTGGTAGACAGGGATAAATACCCTCTTGTTTTTTCACAGGAGCGACTCTTCTACGTTTAGGGACTGCACGGTCTTTGTTACAGGGTCAGACCCTGGACAAGGGCTGTTTGGTGTCCTAGCCCTTTTTAAGTGAACGTATCTGAGCTGGAGAAGAGGAGAAAGAAAAAGAAGGTACAGAGCAACTCTGAGGGCACAGAGCAGCTCTAAGGGCACAACTCCCTCTCAACAGTCTGAGAGTGACCCTCTTTCATGTGAGGCATCTGGGACACAGATACGAGCTGCTTCCAGTCTGATGTGGCTGGAAGGGGCAGAGGGCAGAATCCACATGAGAAGTTTTACAACCTGTAGCCTGAGCGTCAATCTAGCAGCCTACACGATCTGTGTGTAGTGCACATGTATAAATCAAACTCCTGAATATGAGTTTTCTTTGATTACCATGTCCAACAACTTCCTTGCATTCCTTGCAATGCTCTTTGAAATTTGAACAAGCAAAGCTCTGTCCCAGCAGCCCCATTAAATTGCCTGGTGGAGAGAGGAGCAGCAGGAATGCAGGCTGGTCAAACGGCCTTTTGATAGACCAGACTTGCTCAGCTCAGAAATGCTGTCTGAGTGCAAGCTCCAGCTACGTGCCCAGACTGCTCTGGCCTGCCCTCGTCCTCAGGTCCTCCTTGGGAGGACTGTCAGTGTCCCACACTGTGTCAGCAGCCCACACCCTGGCCCTTCACTGAGTGGCTGCCCTTCCATTCCAGTCTTTCAGGTTTGTAGCATTTCATACACAGAGCCACCCAAAATCACCCCATCATCCACCACCAGGAAGATATTTGTCAAGAGTCTAATTCTGTGCTGTGACATTCTGTGTTACCCTTGTGACCAAAACTCACGCGTGGTTTTTCTGGATTAATCCATATTAACCAAGAGCTGTGAATTCCCAGACTCCCCAAGCACTAATTCAGCCTGTAAATGAGCCAGGCAAGGGGCCACTGAGACATTACCAAGAACACCTTTGGAGCTGTTGCACACCTCATGAGTACAGCTCATCAGCGTCTGTCTTAACTAGGAAGCAGTTATAGGCTGTAAAATTCACATCACATATCCTGTTCCTGAGATACTGCTCTTGGCCCAGAGTTAGTTCAAAGACACTCAAGCCTCATGCTTGAAATTCAAGGCCACCTCTCTGATTTCTCTCTGCCACATGGTGAGAGGATCAAATTCACCCTTTGCTAGGACTTACTTTTTTTGACTGAAAAACCATTAAAGACTGACATGCTGTTCACAGACACATCACAGCTCTGAACTCACTCTGGGCTTGTTGCAAAGAGGGCTAAAGCTTTACACTGCCCAACACCAGTGCAAAGTCATCTGCTTGAGAGAACTGATTAAAGCAAGTCAGACTCTACTAATACTGTATTTGTCTAAATAAAAAGGTCTTCTGAGAGCACTCAAAGACCAGAGTTAGTATGAACATAAAGCACATATCTGAATTGGCTGGGTCAGTTAGAAGTGGAGCTCAGTGCTGTTGTTTCCTGGTGCCTCGGACCCATAGAAACTGCAAGAAATCCCCACGGGTCCCAGCGTGCTCAGACCCAGACCTACCCCAGCCCTCAGCCAGCAGCTCTGCTGGTGTTTGGAATGGCAGCAGCTCCCACATTTTTGCACTGCAGGCCCTCAGTTCAACGCCTTGAGCGCCACTGGAGACACAGGTGCACACACATCTCTGCAGTTCACTGTTCACAGACCTCCTGTGTTCCTGATTGGGGCACTGAGTGATAATTTTACACCTTCTAAGAATTCAACAAGGCATTAATAATCCAAGAGTCACATGCCCAACTGGCACTCAGAGTTGGGGGAGATAAGAATTTACAATGATGGGCATCATCACTCCCTCTCCCTTTCACCTGAAATCTTTAAATACACAGTTTGGCTGGAAAACCTTGAAGGATTTGAGATTTTTTGAACCAGAACTGAAGTCAGAATAGCTTTCATCAGGCAGCATCAAACTAAAAAGGTCATTCAGAAGTCTTGTGTGATTTAATAAATGTATATAATTTAACTGCTTGGGTTTCTTATTAGTGAAGTTAATTGCTGTATTTTAGTTTTCTTGCCATTTCTTAACTAAAAGCATTCTTGTTCTTTATGAGTCAGTCAGCAGGTGTACACATAACTTTATGTCAACATCTGATTACTACTTATTGCTCATTTAACTCAGCAAAATATAAAAATTGGACCATGTCTCTAGGAAAATAAATAAAAGGAGAATGCTGTGGAGTTAGAGCAGAGAAGGTTTTTTTTAAAAAATCAAAACAGGAGAGGTTTTCTTGAATATTTTTTCCAAGCACTGTTGTTATAGGTGTTTCCTGAGGAAGTGACGGACTTCCCCCCATTCCATGACTTGCACCCTCGAGTTTCTATTTTTTTTCCCTTTAAGCACAGAGTCCAAGAGGTACAAGCAGGCCAGCAAAGTGGACAGTTATTTCACTTTGCTGCTAGAATGAACTGATAGGAAGAGAACCAGACTTCTTTGTCCTCCAGTAAAGCAAAGCAGGGCATAGAGGTAGTAGTTTGCTGAATTTATAGGTGCTTAATTATTAATTATTTTGTATAGATTTTATATATTATTTATAATAATTGCTTATTAATTAACAATATTGCTTAATTAATAGGTGCCTTGCTAAGATGTGGCCACTACAAGCTGCACAAACCCATCAGTGAAGTTAAACATAATTTAGTTATTTTTATGACTGTGCTTCGGTGCAGCACTCCTGCAATTGGGAGCCACCTGGCTGGGGATGGGTTTATGTTCTGCATTTCCAGAACTCCCTGCCCAGCATGGTTAGGGCTACTCCACAGTGAGAGGGCTCCTGGGACCTCAGCTCCTTCTCCATAGGAGCTGCTCCGGCACTGTGATCTTATGAGGGTCCCTTGAGGGCCTGGTTTCTGTCCTTCGTTGCCACCAACAGCCAACACACCAGTCCTGTGGTGGGCAACCTCTGCATGTGAAGTGGAATGTGGAAGGGCAACTCTTTAAACTGGCCAGGAATGGACCCAATTCTTGTTTCCTCCACCCCAAGGTGATGATCCCAACAACTTCACATCACCTTTCACAGGAAAAGGTGACAGGTTCTGCACGTGACCCACAAACACTCCCAGTTCAAGGGGGAGGGAATTGGATTTCTACAGTTGGTTTAGCTCTTTTACAGAGGAGCAGTGTATAAAGATAGAGCTTCAGGCACGTTGAAAGCTTTAGAGAAAAGCAGGTTCAGACCAGCAGTGAGCTCTAACCCACATGTGCAGATATGTAGATTATCCTCTAAAATTAACACCTAGGATGGTGCTGGTAGATTTGTAAAAAAAAAGGAGAGAAGCCTTCAGTAGCTGTGCTGATGCAGCTATTGGGATTTAGTTGCTAAAAACCCCATTATTTGACCTCTCCTTGCACACACGGATTCAACTCTACAGTATCACACCTAAGCAGAACACGTCAGCTCAGAGGCTTCACTGCATCTCAGGTTCAGCCAACGACAGCTTCATTAGGAGGAGCTCAGGCTGATCCAGGGCACAGGCAAAATGTTCCCTTTAGGACTTTGTTGTTGTGACATTCTCAGCAGTCGCTGTGAATCTGCTGCTGCTTTTCCTCCCCTCATCTTCCTCCTCTTCAAAAACCAGCATGGCCCATTTCCCCTGCCTTTGCAAACACCTCTCCCAGACATCCACGGTGCAACATTTAGCAAGGGGAAGTTGCTTCTTTGGCAAGTTTCCAAGCTGCTAAATGAGAAGTGCTGCAGGAAGGCGATGCTTTCTCCCACTGGGTTAACACCCTTCCCCTCAACTGTGCACAAGGGGGCTTGAAGCCAAGTCTTGTTTCTTGGATACTCTGAGTAACAAGAGCTCATACAAAAACTATTGCAAGGCACAAACCTTGGTTTTCATGCATAGGAGATTCCACTGAGGCCCAATGCAGAGCATGCCCAGGCAGAACACAGGCCCTGGTGCCAGCTTTATGCATCCTTAGCTAAGAGCTGTCCATGGAACCGACCAAAGGAAAGTGCCAACAGTACACAGAAGCACTACGCTGTAAATCAGGGTAGAAAGCAAAACTGATCTGAACTTTCTGCGCAGACACAAAAGTGGGTAGCAAAGCTGCCCTCTGGTTTTACAGTGACACACCTGCTTTGAGTTCAGCATAGTGACTCCAGATTGGCACCAGCCTTCCTGAAATAAACAATCAAGCCAGCAACCTCAGCTGAGGCTGCTAGTTAATCAGAACAGGCACAGCACATTTTGGGCAACAGACTTCCATGGGCTTTTACCATTGTTCCTTAGCCAGCATTGATCAGAGAACTAAAAAAGGTTGCCAAGTCCTCAAAAGATTTTAGTGTGAGAGATGCAGACCACATGTGCTGAATGGTAAACAGCTCTTGAGGATCAGAATAAAAAGGTCCTTATAGTCCAAGCAAACAAAAGTAAATGCCAGCATCTAAATGAAACAGAACTTTCCAAAAGCCTGAGGCTACCAAGATTTCAGAGCTGAAAATGTAGCCTTGTTTGTTTCTTAGAAAGACCTAAAGCACCGCACATTATCAGGAGAGGTGACCCTGTGCTGTTTCCCAGCAGGGCAGCAATTTCTTTTGATTCTCTTCTCATTTCCAAGCACCCATCTGAGCAAAGTCAGTCCATGATATTGCTTGAGCCTCCTGTTAAAGCTACACGTAGCCGATTACTTTGTAAGGGGGTAGGCAGTGGAGAATTATTTATTGTCAATGAGGCAAATACCATTTATACCATATACAGCAATCCAGTCTAAGCCACATCACCAGAAACACAGTCCTAACACAGAGAAAGCTTTGAAATACTTTGCTTTTCTGCTTTAAAAACAAGTATGCAAAAACAGAGCTGAAAGAAGGAAAGTTGTTACTCTTGGGGACCACAATTCTGAGGACTAAGTAAAATGACACGGATTGGAAAGGACTGCAATTTAGCCATCACAGACTGGTGCTGCTGGGTATGTAGAATTGTTCCACAAAGATCCTTGGCCCTGTTTCAAGCATCCTCAGAAGCAGACCAGTGAAGCTTTGTGCAGGAGACTGCCTAGAATTTTAACCCAGTTGGGAACTAAGGGCTCCTGCAGGATAAATCCTCAGGCAAATGTCCCACTTGGCCCCAGGACACACTGCCTCTGTGAAGGCTGATGAATGCCTGCAGCTTTGAGGTTAGACAGATTTGGTTTATTTAAACTAAAGTTTTGGCTGCTGCAGCATAAACCTACTACTGCTCATGCAGTCCTGGGGCTGTGCAGGGCTGCTTCCCCCACTTCAGCACAACTGGTGTTGCAGCTGCCAGCAGCTGCTGCTCCGGTTCCTCCAAGTGTGTCTACTCTCTGCAGATGGCTCTGCAGCACCGCTGCCATGGAGCAGGATGAAATGCAGCCTGGCAGCCTCCTCCCAGCTCAAACCCCTCCTTCCCTGGCCCACTGCTCTTGGTCTTTCTCCATCTCAGTTTCTCTCCCAGTGCATTAGCCAGCCCCGGCTCACTAGTTCCAGTGACGCTGCTCTGTTTATCCCAGGATGAACACACACATCCAATCTGTTCAGCAAGTCTCAACAGCCCTGGCAAAGCAGGCCTCCATCTGGAGTGTCCATCTTTGCTGCCTTCAGCTCTGGAGGAGCAGAGAAGTGACAACAAGCTTGGGCAAAGGAGAGCCAAAAAGCATCTGAATATCACCCCTTCTAGCTACCACATGGGTCAGCAGCCAACATCTGTGACCTGAATCACTGGCTTCTGGTTTTTGGGGTTTTTTTTAGGTCATTCAGAAAACTTCCTGGGAAGCATATCCAATCTACCAGGGAACTTAGTTTATGTGGGCAGAGTCAGCCCAAATCAGGTGCAGGATGAGGTACAAGACATGGGAAAATGCAATGTCAGTAGAGAGGCTGGAAAAGACGTTTTGATATTAGAGATGCTTTGACACTTGAAGCTCATCCCACCTCACACAATCCATACTGATACCCCGTAGAGAATACGGAGAAAAAGCAATGTTCCTCTCTCAGTCTCCAAATCCTTAGCAAATACACAAACCAACGATGACAGAGTCCACAAATTTGAAAAGCTTGTAAAGCAGCACCAACACTTTAGTTCTTTTATGGCCCTACGGGTAAACAGAAGAAGCATGGTTCACCTTGAGCCTCTTTTATTCCCCTTAAGAAATTCTTTCCAGTGCTGTTTTACAGGTTTGCACAGCCTTGCAATGAACAGACACCCCACAGCAAACCAGGCATTTAAAAAACACACTGAGCTACCGTGAAGTAAATTACTGACTTAACAGCCAGGCACCTACAGGTATAATTGGGTTTCATTTGAAGAACAAATTAAAGCAATGTGCGTATTAGCTGTGAGTCTGCAAGGGGGCAGAAAAAGACAGTCTGGAAACTTTCCAAAGTGCACAAGATTAAAGAAGCCCTGCCAAAACAGCTCCCAGGAGACAGCAGTCACACCACGAAGGACCAGCTCCCAGGGAGAGCCAGACCCACACCCAGGTAACATCTGCATGCAGGCTCCCATCAGAGGGGCAAGGGAAGACTGCATTTGAACCATAAACTCCAAAGCAGGGGAAGATTTGGGTCAACAGGAAGATTGATAGGGACAGAAAAGACCAGGGCAGGGTGAGCAGTTGGATGGATATCGCAATTACTGGATCATAATGCTTCATACTCTTTGCCTTCATGCCCTTTTCCTAACGCCCAGGGGCAGCCATCTCCCAGTATCAAGTCTGGCACTTCAATATATTTTAGGGCTTTACTAGTAGCTATAACTTCTGTTAAATCCCAGTTCCAAAGGCTTAAGTGGGAAAAACATGACCCCAAAGCACTCACCACAAGTTTCTAACAACAAAGTACTCCAGCACAGTGACAGCATGTCTCAGGCCACAGTTTCCTCAGTTATACAGCTCTTGGAATTGCAGGAATATCTGACTAGACTCAAGAGTCTCTTCAGGATGTCTCCACAAAGGGATAGGACTCCTTTCCTTATTAGCTCAGCCTCCTCCACCCAACACCTCTTCTGCTTGCCATCTTTTTGCCGCTGCTAAAGAGGAGAGCTTTATGGATGATAACAATTAACCAGCTGAAAGGGAAAATAAGTAACAGCCACGGAGGGCTTCAAAGTTAAGCAAGGAAGTAATTAGTGGAACAGCTGAAAGAGGATGGTATCAAGAAAAGGCAAAATGGTAAAAGAGTCAGATGAAAGTAGGGAGAGATAATGATCAGCCTATTAGCTGGCCTTGGATGGTGTCCTCCAGTTATTTTTTTCCACCCTGTCCCTGGACAAGTGCCTTTCCTTCAAACTTATTTAATTTCTGAGCTCTGTGCTGCTCGCTGTCCATGGTCAGGGTCCAGATCTAACTGTTGCTTTCCTCTTCCTACTCTGCAGCCCATTGCAAGTCCCAGCACTTGCCTTCCCCAGACAAAGCACCCGGATTTCAGCTGTGCAACCCAGTCTGAGTCGGGCAGGGAGCGTTCTCTCAACAGCACTGCTCACAGCCCTGCCCTGCAGAGTCAAAGGACTCAGATGACTGTGCTGAAGAAGGGCACAGTCAGGACCTTTGGAGCAGGGGAAACAACTTGACATGAAATCCTGCTGGAGCACTGCAGAGGGAGGCTTGGTTGGTGTCAGTTCAGACATGAGACTGTAATAATATTTGCCCTTGGTTCAACTTCATATACTATGTACAAAGCCTCTGTTTGAATAAAGGAATGGCCAGGGAAACACGAACTGAGAAGAGCCAAGAACTCAAAGCAAAGTCCCAATTCTTTTTGTCTGGAAATCTAACTGTTTTGGGAAAGAAACAAAAACACACTGAAGGTAGACAAGGAAAGCTCAAGACACATTTCTTGCTTGAATTTTCTCAGTTTCCTTGATGATATTTAAGAAGAAGAGAGCAGTGCATGTGTGTCCCACAGAAAGGGTTCCAAAATACGCCTTTTTTTCTCCTCATTCAGGAACCATCTGGCTGTCAGAGCAGCCTTGGTCGCCTGGATAAATAAAATCATAGTGTTTTTTCATAGCCTGCAGGGTGGGAAGAAAAAGAAAACCAGCAGGTCAGGCAATCTAGACCTCACCCTGCCCTAATTTTGACCTAGGACAAGCCACTGGCTCACATGGCTCAGGAACAGTCATGAGGGGACATGTGCCACTGCTTTTGCAGCCATCTAAACCACAATGCCTTCACCATCTCCCTGACCTACCTTTTACTTATACATTTTAAGGGTTGCTGTACAGCACATTGAATGTCAGGGCTTTTAATGGCACTGGATCCTGGCACTCCAGGATAAAAAATTACAAGCTGATTGTCAAGAGAAGGGTAAACCTGGTCCATGGCCAGAGGGATGTCAGGATATAGTAAAGTATTTCTCCATCCCTCACCTAGACCACATTACCTTCAGCACAGCATTCAGATGACAACCTTGGCAGTTGTTTCTGTCACTGATAAGACAGACTGGTCCCCTGAGAGATGTTTGAGCCTGTACACACCATTAAATATTTTGGTTTGGTCATATGAATGCTAGCAACCAAAGCTTTCTGGGCAACAAAGACCAGTGCAGCAGTGCTGAAGCACCAATATTTAGGACTTTCCAGTTGACTGTGTTTTTCCAAATATGTTTGAGAAGGTCCAGGCAGGCTTACCTGCCCCAGACACTACCTCTTTCTCCTTGAGGTGTATTTACCCAGATGGCAGGTGTTTTATATTTCAGAAAACATTCGAGTAGGAAAACATTTGTACAGGCAGGTTCACCTCCGAGGACTTATTTTCTTTCTCCCTTTTTTGTGGGACTAAAGAGCCTTGCACCAGACCCTGGAGCTACTCACGAGCTAACCCTGTGTGCACGTGAGGCCACGCAGAGCCAAGGCACGGGTGGGGGACATCTGTGCTGCCAGCCCCGGGGAGGCAGCGTGCCGGGGCGTTTGGCACTGCTAGGCTGAGATTATGGATACCTTGTCTAATAATCCAGATGTGACTTAGATACACACGCAAGAAGCAGCTCCATACAGCTATAGCTGCTTGTATGAATTAATTTTATTTATTTATTTAATGCTAAAGGAAAGGTCCTCAGCCTTCTGGCCTCTGGACGGGCTAGGGAAGGCAGGTAACCTGAGTCTGCTGCAGCAGCCTAGCAAAGTCAGTAATGTGTCACCAACCCGTGAAGCATCAGCTCTGCCAGACTTCTCCAGACACCTGCTGCTCCCCTCAGATAAAGGGAAGAAAGGGCCAGTCTTGAAACAGGCAGAGCCTGAAGCAGATCTGGCCATGAAAGCCAGTAAAGCCTGAGAATGCTGTGACCTGAAAGGCTACAATTATTCACAACAGTTCCTTTGCTAAGCGGGCATCTTCTGCATGAAGGTTTGTGACGGAGCATCAAAAACCTGCTGCTCCTTTCAGGAGAGGGAGCCAAACACCAAGCAGAGTAACAAGGCCAGCAGTGCCAGGCCTGTGCCAACCAGCCCCAGCCCCACCGTACCTGAGAGGAGCGAGCAGAGCAGTGGAGGTGGCAGCCAGCTTCAGGTGAATCCACAGCACAGCTGGGAATCAGATGAGGGTCAGACACAGTCCGTCATCACCAAGCAAGTTCAAGGAACATCCAAGGTCAAGACAAGAACAGTCAACAATTCAGAGACCGCATCAGCAAAGTCCTGGGGGGCAGGCCCCACTGGCATGGTTGCTGGAGGCACGAACAAACATCCCCACAGCAACAGCTCAGAGAGAAACAAAACCTCAGGTTGAGCTTAATTGGATTCAAGGACCCACCCCCCTGGGCAGAGAGTGTGGGTGGAGGCCCCAGGTGAGGCTCGTCAGGGTCATTAAGGACTAATGATGCCCTCAGGGCTAATGACCAGCTCAGGTTGTGGCTGGTCAGAGCAGGGACAGCAAGCATTACAAGAGGGAAAACACACAAGGACGGATTTTAGTTCTTGTGATGGTAGTTTATGCTATAGCAGGCAACTGAAAAGGGGTTTCTTTATGCAAGGACCTATGAAAAAGATTTCTTACCTGAAGGATTATTTTCCTATGTGAACTAATCCTGCTCTCTGCCACAGTCTGCTGCAAAAGAGCAGGCTGTCTTCTGGAAAAACAAAGCACAGAGAAGTTCCCGTGACCCAGCTAGTCCAGCCACCTGAGGGATCCCAGTCTAGTGCTCTCCTACATCATGTTACCTTTAATTTTATTTACACATTGCTCCCCATTCTCTAAGCCAAGATGTAGAATCTAAAATTGTCCCCCTGTGTTTGCTGAAGTTTGGAAACTGGAAACAAGCCCTGTCCCTGCAGCCTGTGTCTAAAGAGCCAACTCATTTGTCTTGTCAGTAGCTTCTTTCTTTTGATCTCCAGAGCTGTTCACAGTTCAGTTGCTTTCCAGAGATGACTTGTTGCAGTTTGCTTTGGTTTGAACCAGGCTTTGAAAACACTGACCAGAATGCACAACACTTCTGCACAAGATCTTGAGGAAACAGCAGGGTAATTTATGGGATGAACTACTAGTCTTCAAAGGATAACATCTTTTCAGCAGAAGTCCCTTTTCTTCAAAGGAAAAAAAAATGCCTTCTGCTTTGTGAACTTGCATTTTTATATATACACATATAACAAACATTTATTTTACAGCCACCATGTCTGTGGCACGATGTGCGTGTGTAGAAAGGTCAAATGAAAGCAACTCTGCCCTCAGAGCGCTGGAAGAGATGTTGTCTGAAGGTGGCTGCTCCCAACCTCTCTGCAGTTTAAAGAGGGATTGTAACATGCCCTGTGGAAGCAGCCAGCAAGGGCTGGCCTCCCACTGGGCAGTGCTGGAGCAGGAGCAGACAGCACGCCAGCATCTGACACAGCAATGGAACCTGTGGGAATGATCTGGCAGCAAGGAGTCTGCAGGGGAAACAAGCTCAGGCAGATAATTAGAAAGACACGAAGGGCCTGGAATGGCCTGGATATCCACTGTAATCATCCCAGCCCCATCTTTCCCTCCACACGTTCCTTGGAACAACTCCCTTGTATCCTAAGGAAAGCTGCATCTTTACACAAAGCACCTTCTTCTGTGTGCTAGGACAACGAAAATGGATCACAGGTCTTGCTGGAATTAGTCCTAAGGTGGGAACTCAGCCATTCTGGAGCACAGATGGGGTCAGGTCAGGTTTTTCCCTACAAACAGGAGAAGCCATGTGGTTTTCGTATAATTTGGAACGTTTTCTTACAGAATGAAGATTGATTAGATGCCTGGAGTTCCCCAGAAACAATGTTGATAGTGTTAGCAGCCTGCACACCACAAGAACCCATTCATAAAAAAAAAAAATCCTCATTTTTAAATTTATTTTTTTTTAAACTTTATGTTCTTGGAAAAAGAAGCTTATTGAGTAACTATCAAATTTCCTCTTTCATCACCTTGTCATAAATCCCACAGGCTCTGAATTCCTTTAACAATCTCTCAGTTAAATTGTGACCTGCCTATTCTAATAAATAAACCTTTTTTTTCTTCCCCCCCAAAAAGCTGGAAATATCCAAGGAGTTGCTCCCCCTTGCCCTTGCCCTGAGTTCTACTAATTGAGACATCAAAGCAGACGGAAAATCAAGGTTGTGCCTGTACAATCCCTGGGCATTAACCTTTCTCTTTAGACCATTTTCAAACAGGGCAATTAACTTTTGCCAACAGAGATCCCCCTCTGAAGTTTCAGCCATGCATTCTTTTATCACTATTTATGTGAAGGATGAAACAGCTGCTGCCTTTCACCCTGAGGTGGCTGTTCCTTGGGGGTGGGTGAAGAGTTCCTGGGTGTATTTTATGCAAATTGACATCCCATCCCAAGCCAGTTCCAAACCAAACCCATACTGCCCCTATGAGGTGTGGAGGCTTTTTTATCATCTTCACAAACACACTGACAGGTAAATTTGATGCTGCAAACTGTCAAGGCTGGAGATATTGCTGTAAAAGGTAAATTAACGAAAAAACTGCCTAAAATTCATAGACCATGAGAGTGCACTTAAAAAATGATCCCTGGGCAGATAGGAAGCAGTGTCACCTTAACTGCATTGGATCAGGGCTTTGCTCCCTTACGGAGCCCTGCAGATAATTTAAACATTTCAAAGAAACACAGGAACATCTGCATGAGGGCTGTTCTGTGCTCTGCATTTGCCCCATCCTAAGCTAAATCAGAAAGCTCCACTATGCAGCAATGTCCAATTCACACTGCGCCCCATGGATGTAAACATTTCACTGACATCCTGAGAAAAGATAATTCCAGGCCTCCCAAGGGTCCCAAGGATCCACAGCATTTTTGTAGCTGGTTGGACAGGGTAACATATGTGTACCCATGTTATATGGAGCAAACAGGATGCATAAATGAATGTTGCCTTTGGGCAAGAACAAATCAGGTGGTGCTTGTTTTCCCCTAATTTGCTGGCATCGTTGTTCTGCTGGTGAGCAACCCCAGCAAAGCCCCCTGGCACATTTTCACTCATATTTAGCTCAGGCCTCTGAACACTGAACATTCAGGAAGAGAGACTGAAATGGGACCAGGCTTCAATGAAAAGCTGGCCCCTAACACACACACACACGCACACACACACACACACTTAAGTGCTCTATGCAGTGAGCACATGATTGTGCTTAGGACAATATGCTGCTCCCAAAAAGGGTTTGCAGGTTTCCTTGTAGAGGGGATGGTGGCAAAGTGCCAGCAACAGACACAGCTCATAAGCCCCATTTCTCCACAGTTTTTGCCTCTCCCTGTCAGGCAGGACAGTCCCATTAAGCCACATGCAAGATACAGCCTTAGAATAACTGAGTGTAATGTGTCCCTGGGTGTCCCAGAGGACCTGGATTGTAGATTCAGGGAGTATCAGTGGTACAGGGCAGAAATGTGCATCTTTCCCTCTTGAGGTGCTGAATTACTTCCCATTCTTGGGCAATGCAGAGTGGAGGTGTGACATGCTGCCAGCCCAGAATGTGTCTCTGATGTCCTTCAGCAGGGGTAATTCATAGAGAGCCACAGGACATCTAAGCACATCCTGATTCAGCCAAGCATTCTTGGTGTGTGCTTCGTTCTTCAGTGACAGGGAACCAGTGTGTGATGCTCCCTGTAATGTGTGACCACACGAGCATCTGGAACCCGGCTCCTGCTTTTAGAATTAGCCTGTTGGACCAGTGGAAGATTAGAAGTGACCCCCATTTCTGGCAGGAGTCCCCCAAAAACATGCTCTGTCAGGATCCCAGTTCTTCCCCACCCCATGTGCTGGGGGTCTGGCTCACATTCCACCTCCATTGACCCCCACTCGCTGCAAATTTTGCTGGGTATCCAAGTCCTGGAGAAAGAGCCTGGCCATGATTCTCAGCTTGGGAGACACAGATGAACACCAGAGCTTCTCTCCAAAGCTTCCTGGCAGGCTCTGACTTGGAGGAGACGAAGGGAAAGAAGAAATTTGAAAACACCCTTTCCCCTTTCAGAGCAGTGAGCTGGAAATCAGTCTGCCTGCCAGCTCTTGCGGTGTAGTTGCCAGGCAGTAGTACTGCTCTGCAGGCCAGGATCAACAAACTACACATTTGTATTCTCACCAGGGCCAGCATTATTACTGCCACAACTTAACACCCTTAAACAGGGACTGCTGCAGCTGTGAGAGCTGTCTTGGGAATCAGAAGAATCACAGCAAGCAATCGCTGAAGGACCCACAGAAAAGAGTGGTGGCTATAAACCTCATGGAGAGGGCAAACTTCTTCCTGTTGTGGATAGAAAACAAAGGATCTGGTACCCAGATGGACGGAAAAAGATATGGAGGAAGGAAATAGACCAACTAGTTGAAGATGGCGCCCTTTGGATGGACTTCCTGGTGGCTTGACCACAGTCACCAACATTGCTCCAGCAGGATGCTGTCACTAGCACTGTGGCAATTAGGACTGACATCCACCACAGTCTGTTGGCACAAGCAAGCCCTGCCACCTGACCAAGAGCCTCTAAGGTTCTCCATCTCTCTCTCTCTCATGTGGCCACTTATACAACCTCAGCAAGTGACCAGTTAGTTACTTGTGTTCAGCCGAGGCTTCATCAGCCAGCAAGCACTACCAGACACAAGGAAACTCTTGTGGCAGTAGAAATAAAACTGAGATGCTGGAAACACTTTGCTTTTTCCACACACAGATCTGACTCAGGTGATCGTACAGAGCTGAATGAACTCCAGGTGCAAGGGTTTAGACATGGTAATTACAGCATGAGATTCCCTGTCAGTGCTTCAGAGCAATCCCTTCCTGGTGCACAGCAATGGGCACGGTGAATGGGAGGACAGGGATTCGTTGTTACCAAGGGTTTTCTTCTCACCCTGGATTCCTGTGAACGTCTCAGATCATGGACAGGAGACAAACAAGGAAAAGTGTAAATTCTGTGCTTTGACCAGTTTGTCTTCCCTTCTAGCATAGCCCCTTTTGCTGGCCCCCAAAACTACTGCTGCAGACAAACTGCATCATGGAGGGAACTCTCCATTTCCTAGGACTGAGGATGACAGTCTTACATATTCCAGGAGCTATTACTGCTGAAAATCTTCTTGAAGAGAAAACCAGATCATCCCTTGAGACAACACCTTCCATCTGAACCTTCCGGGGTTGATGCTTCACAGGAAAATTCTTCATCAAGAGGTCTTAACATTGAGTTTGTGGAACACCATCTTCTCCCTTGTTTATTTCAACAAACAGCTAAAGATTCTCTGGCCAGAGAGAAGACCAAATCACCTCATCACCTCTCTGACAAGCTCATACCAATGTACCATCATGGTGACTGAAAAGCTGTGGATGGCTCCAAATCAGGATTTATTTTTAGGTTTCCAGATTGTGAATGCTCTTGCCAAAAGAGCTTGGTCCAAAGTTTATTCAAGTCCACGATAAAAATGTCTAATGGCGTGAATGACCTTTGGATCAGCTCCAAACACTGTGCACTGATATTAGCACTGGGGCTGGCTGGGGATTCCCTTTGGGAAGGCTGCCCAGTAAAGAGGCAGTTTTCACAAAATTGAAATTTTCAGGGAGAAAAACATCCTGATTTTGAACCTTCTTTCCTTTCACAATAAAGAAATAAAATACCCTTGTTTTTTTTTTCTTCAATTAAGAAAAGTCAAGAAGAAGTATTTCTACAGGGCTAGTTGGAACAAAATCAGAAACTATGCTTTTGTTTGAATGTGTTCAATAAACCATTAAAACCTCATTTTCCTATAAGTATACAGTATCACTGGGCTGTGGTTTAGATGTCTCATCTTTCCTGCAGGCTGTTTCCTTGAGGACTCCATCTGCCATGGTGCAGAGACTCTTAAGGTCTGTGAGACATGACAGAAGCTGCACATTGTTCCTTGAAAAATACAGGTATTAAGTTACTGCATGAGAGCTGCTAGAAGGAAAGACAATTCAAGGCTGATGTTCAGCATTGAATGGAGTTAAAGCAAAGCTTTTAGGGTTAATTGAACAAATTAAAGTGAAACACATCAATTTGGAGCACACCAAAACTTTTGATCAAAAAATGTCAGAGCAAAATTTATTTCCCTCTGCAAAGCAAGATGTTTTGAAATTTTATTCCATGAAAAATTTGGAAACATTGGTGTTTCTTGAGAGCCAGAGAGAAAACCAAAGTTTTCAAGGGAGCAAACCTCCCTTTCACAGGACTGCTGTTATTAAGAAGGCAAGACAGATGAGGAAGGAAGAAAGACGTGAGAAGCATTCTGCTCTGTAGCTGAAAAGTCCTGCAGAAATGAGCACCAAACATCCATGCTCTCTCAGCAACTGTATGCCTTCGTATTTCCAGGATCCTTTCACAGGAAGACATGCAATGCACCAGGAAGGACAGATGAAAGAATCCCCAGCTGATGAGAGAGAGTTTGAGTAACCATTTCCCTGTGTTCCTCAGCTCACCATGGCAAGAACACATCTCTAGGGCTTTTAGGCTCTCTCAGATCTAATTTCACCTTCACTGCATCATTGTCTTGCCTGGAGTTGTTCATGGTTCAAGGGAGGCCAGAATTCATTCCCGTCTCACTTGCCACCCAGCTGACAGGTGGTGTGAAAGTGAAGTGGCATGTGGAGCAAGCACAGGGAAAATCACCTTTTGATCTCACCGAAGGTGGTCCTCAAACCAGGTCATGCTTGAGAGAACTGGCAGGGAAAATAAGGAGAGGCTGGGCTGCAGCTGTCTGTGTTGTGGCAGTCTCCAGTTCAGAAGAATATTTGCCTTTCTCTCACTGCCAATTTTAGAGCCTTTATAAATACCACACCTAAATAAAATGGAATAAAATAAATGATCCTCTTCAAGCACCCCACGCCCTTTAATCACCCTCCCTCAGAACGTCCAAAGGCTGCAGGGATGCAGGAGGGCAGAAATTAATGTTAAAAATAACCAGTCTAGGGAGGAAAGCAATTTATGCTGGGTCTGGAGCAAGGATGAAGTTCCATTTCCTTCTGAGAATCAAGTGAACAATGCCAACCCAGAGTCTGCTGTGCAGTCATCAGTGACTTCCACAGCACAATTCGCAACCTGCAGCAGCACACACAGTCAGGACATGGGGTGGGGGAGCAGCCAGCCTGTTCCCTGTCACTTGTCCAGTGACAATATTTCACAAGCATCCCATCCTCCCTGGTGAATGTGTCCCTTGACGTGCACGGTTTTGTTTTGCCACGAAGCACAAAACTTAATTTTCTGATTATTTGGCAAGATGCCTTTGTCCTGTGAATGCTCCTGGGCCCAGCATAGATCGAGGGGCTGTTCCCTGGGGTCTTATGCTTACAGACAAATATTTGCCAATTCTCAAAAGGTGCAGATATTTAGCCACCTTTTCTGAACAAGGTGCTTGACCAGAGATGAGATACAAGACAGATGCAGCACTAATTAGCTCTGAACCAAGTGTGGCTCAAAACACAGCTCTTAGAGAAGACAATGCCACTCACCTTAGAACTGGACCATGCGATCTGTAAATGTCAGGTCTGGAGCATACACTACAGTGTGGTATTTATAGTGCCTTTTTACTATTGTTATTATTATTGTTATTCTTTTCCTTTTTACCTGGGGACTGAATGTTTGGGGACTGTGGCAGGAGAGGTCTGTACATCTGGAAAGCGTCAGATTTAACGCCCGAAGTCATCAGCCCAGGTCAGCTAAAAGTACATGTTTGCTTCCAGCAGCAGCTGTGCAAACTCCCGTTGCCTTGGTTGTGCAGGGCTTATGTAAAGATTCCTCAAAGACAGTGCCCTCTTTGTGAGCCCACAGCTCTGCTGATCCCTGGCAATTCCAACCCCAGTTTCAAAAAGAAACGGGCCTAAAATGGCACTCCCACCGCAAACAGATGTATTTCAGCCTCTGTCTAAGGCAGCATTCATTTCATCATGAAAAGGAAAACACCATAATTTAGGGTCACACGTCTCCTGCCTGTCAGTCAGGCACTGCCAGCTATTTTTACAGCATCCCAGGGTGTTGTGGCAGTCTAGAAAACAAGTGACACACCTTTCCAAAGGCGGTTCAGAACGATACCGTTCAGTGAGAAACTCTGAGCTCCAAGCTTTGGGTTTGCCCCTGATTATTTTTTTCCCTTCAACAGGCTTGAAATAAAAACCCTCTGTGTATATTGCACATTCTTTCTATTGCACATTGATTTTCTTTGCTTCCCATTTCTTCATGGACTGGCCCTGCACACTGCAAAATCCACAGTGCAGGTTCAGCATTAGAACTTCTTCCATGGTGCTGTGGCATGTGGGTGGAGCAGATGTACCATGAGAACAAACTCTCTCACACCAGTGGCCAACAGCTGAACAAAACTATACTTACTGTAAGAGAAGCCAAGTTTCACTCACTGACTTCAGGAGCTGTCAGTCGCTTATGTTTTACATTGAGATCGAAACTGGCCATTTTTTTTAACCTAATAAACAAAACTATAATGAACAAAAATCCAGTAGAACTACCGGGCATCTGAAAGATGCACAGAGAGCACAGAGAAAACAGTTCCAAGCATCCCTGCCTTGTAGCCAAATATTATATCTGCAATGTAAACAGAACACCTCCATATTTACAGTTTGGTGGGAGTTTTGATCAGCTTTAGGGTTCAGACCACTACTAATTAAAGTCACCAAAAGTCTCTGCATTTGCTTTAATGAGCTCTGAGACAAGACTTGAACACAGAGCATTCTACCAAGAATTCAAAGTGGAAAAAAACCCAACTCTGGTAAAACTCTTACTTTGGTATTTCTGAAAGCTGAATGCCTGAAGGGACTATGCTGCTCTGGCTGTGCAGTTTCAGCCTCCATGGATAAAAACCCTGCTGAGCCTCTCCTGACAGTACCAGAGTTCCTCACGCGGAAAAGTCCGCTGGCAGGTTTCATTACGATAATTGTGCGACAGTTAATAGTACACTGTGGAGAAAGTGGGCAAGAAAACACAAGGGAGCAAAATCCAGATGATCAATCATCCTTTTCCCTGACACTGTCCTTATGTGGGTTGTTTTCACCAGGAATATACACCTAATAATTGCCCCGATTCCTTGTTTTTTCAACATCATTTCTATGGCAAATGCCATTAGTTACTGTACTGTGATGATTTAAAGCTGAAAACGTACTGTGACCTGAATCAAAAGACAGATTAACTTATCTGTTTTAACAAGGAGTTGCTTGAAGTCTTATAGGAAACACTGTATGAACTTACATTTCATAAAGCCAGTAATTGCTTTTCCTGTTACTTTTCTATGAGAGAAATACAAAAGGAAATGGGAACTGGGTGCATAGTGGGAACTTGGTTGGAGAGCTTTAAGTCTGCAGGTCATCAATTCAAGGTAATTTAGCTGATGACTCCAGTGGTCTCAGCCCAGCTGTCAGGGGACAGGTGACCACACTTGGCCATCCACCAATGCTGAAACCTTAATGGCAATTCAGTGAATGCAGAGAGCTTTTACTGCCCAGCCTGCCCAAGCCTGAATCCCGTGCCAGGAGGTTTGGCCCAGCCCCATCTGTTGAGCAGCTGGATACAGCATGGGCAGACACTGATGAGAGGTACCCAGGTCAGTCCCTCTGAGCACCACACAGAGGTCAGGCTCTCTCTGCCTGTGATTACGGAAATCAGAAAAGGCTGAGTAGATTCCCAATGGTACAGGCTTACCCCTAGACAGCCCCAGAGGAGGGCTGTGTGCGAGGGATCTGCAAAGAGCCTGCTGATGAGGATAAACAAGTAGGAAACTTTTCAGTAAATGACCTCCAAGAACGAATTTATTGAGTTACAGCATCTATGGGCCGATATCCTTCAGGAAGGCTCCATTCTCAGCTCCCACTCTTTCACTAGGAGAGATGCCCAGGTTGGTTTTCAGTGGGATATTAGCTTAGCCATGGGAACTAAAGACTTTTAACTTGAAAAGTTAGGACAGTGAGTTCTGACTTCCCCCCCCTCCCCCCCCCCCCATTTGTGGACTCAGCAGCAATGAAGCTCCTCTACAGTGAATTTAAGCTGACTAGAATTGCTTTTCTTGGTTTCCTTCCACAAGTGACAGGTTGACAGCTACTGCTCTTGGAAGAAGACGGCCTTCCAATCCTCAGGTCACCATATGGTGCCAAATAATTTCTTTCATGTCATACCTTATTTAGAGCAGGAGGAAAAAGAGCTAAGAGACCATCTCCCCCACTGTCCATCACGTGTCACTGCGTCATGCCCTGTTTTCAACGTGTCCCATCCCAAAGGGCAATTTGAGAGCTGTGGTTGTCCTTCCAAGCTTTATAAATGTGCTACATGGGGTGGATATCTGGAGAAGAAATGTGCTGTTGACCGTCAGACATTACAGGAGGGAATAATGTGTCATAAATCAAAGAGACACACCACTATCACAACAGGCTAGCCAAGAATATGAACTGTAAGAGTTCTTATAATGACACCTATTTGTTGAGTCAAGAATTTCATCTCTAAGCTGTTCAGTGAGGTTTACGTCTCTGCTCTGGTCCTGTGTTCTGAATGATCACTTACAAGAAAAATCTGAAAAAAAAAAAGTTTTATTTTCCTGGGGAGAGTTATCTCCAGTTATCCATGCTTCTTCCATAAAAAAAAAAAATCCAGAAAACCTTAAGCTGTGAAATACTTGCTTTTTCAAAGAGTTTTTAATTCTTCAGAGTACCTTTTGGTGTGCTCTTGTTCTTCTTTAACCACATTTAGAACAGAAGCATCCTTCCCACTGTGATATTTTCACTTGCTTGTCACAAGAGCAAGCAGCCTAGAAAAGCAGAAGTAGGAAGCACAGTGTAAGTCTAGAAATCAGGGAGAGTAAACAAACGAGCAGAGAGTCACCTCGTTCCCACTCTAAATGAAAGACTGAAGGAAGAACATTAGATGACTCACCAGACTGTATTCCTCCATTTGGTGTTTCTTCCCCTGCTCCCCTTGCATCTTCTTCAGGCTTTCACTGCAGGTCAATGTCCACAGCAGGGAAAGCAAGAACTATGCAGTCTCCCTCCTTTCTTCCTAGCATAGCACTTGGTCCAAAGGAACAGAGCAAGACAAGACTCCATTTGGATCAGAAAGAAATCACCTGCCCTCCAGGTGGGGTGTTAATCCAGCCCTGCATTCCCCTTTTGGCAACAGACTTCACAATACCCTCACAGCTCTAAACACCGTGAGGTGCAAGTACAGGTAATCTCCAAATACTTTACTTGCAGCATAAAACAAGGCACCAGTCTTATTCCCATTCTGCAGTTGGACCCAGAGGCACCATGGACTTGAGTCAAGAGGGGTCTGGAACATGCTGCCACTACCTCCCAAACAGGCAGCCCATTTGGCCTCTGCTAGCACTGGGCTAAGCCTTAGTCCTTCATTTCTGATGCCTTATTCCAATCCCGCCCTGTCCCTCCCCACACGCCAGTTTGGTGCAAGAATGGGCCCATTGGGGTTGCAGAGCATTCCCTGCAAGCGGGCAGAAGGGCCATGTAAAAATCAAATCCACATGACTGTAGTTACAGGCAACCAAAGAGAGGGTTGCTCTTCCAAGAAAAACTTTTCCATGTAAAAGAATTCTTAATCTCCCCTTTGACTGTCATTGTTGAAATGATGGCTTCACAGGCTTGAAATTTAAGACCCTATCGGCGTCTTTTCTGTTTGCTGTGATTTATGAATGGTTTCGCTGTTGATTATCCTCCAAGATTACAGCCCAGCAGCCCTGACAGACAAGCAGAGGAAATTTCACAGGATAACTGGCAGCTCCTTCTCCGGGGCAGTAAGGCAGGGAGGTGTGTTTTGATTCAAGTATGTAACAATATCAGCGAATGCTGACTGGACACCACAGGCAATTGAATACTCATCATGTGGCACCCTACTCAAAGGCAAGCAGGGTCAGCAGAAGTCTTGATAATTCTTCTGTGCTTCAGAGCCTTTGCTCATTCTGTAATACAGTGTTCAGTTGGGGTTTTTTGTCTGGATTGTGGCACAAATCTACACACTGCAGTCAAATATGAAAAGGCGATATTTTCATACAACTCTGTGCATGTTCTTCAAAGATCATCCTTCTTTTCTGCAGTCATAAAGTCTACTGCCTTGTCTGGGAGATGTACCGTCTTTGTTCAAGGCCAGGCTACTCAAAGGAAATTTGCTTCCTTTGATTTATTGCCAAGAACAGGCACTCCTGACCCCAGAAAAGGAGATTTTTGTGCTTTTCATTCCCATTTCCTGCCAGACAGTTTGTTCCAAGTCACTGCTAGGAGGGCTGTTTGTCTGGTGAGGGTAGCAGGGCCAGAGCAGGTGCAGCCATCACTTGAGGGGGCTGTGGCCTTCACTGGAGCAGACAGCCAAGACCTGGGAGTCGAGGTTGAAAAAGTTTCTGATGTAGGGGCTGCCTAAAAATAAACAAGTAGACCTCTCAGGAGGTGATTTTATCTCTTGATAAATGGCCTCTGCTTTTCAGGCAGAAAGGTTCCTTTGATTTGAACTCTGCCATCCTGCCCTGCAAAATTAATCATTATTGGCATGTGGTTTCCAGGTCCAGCACTATGGATGTGCTTCCTGCTCTTTGTATCACATCTGGACCTGTGCAGTGAGCAGTGGTTTGCCGCCCTCGTGCTTTGAATCATTTTGGGCTGAGGTGAACAACTTTGCAGTGTGCCAGGCAAGGGTGGTCTGGGCCTGACATACCTGGGTCCTGCTCTGTGGTCATATTCCCTTCAGTGATGCTGCTGCTTTGGTGCCTTTCAACATTATTGTCAGGAACACATGGCAGAGAGGGAAGGCTGCTCTTCTTTGGAGGGAACCAGAGAGCACAGTTACATACAACTGTGGCCTGAGCCATTCTTACTGGGACTATAGTTACTCTGTGGGTGTTCTCAAGGATCGAGTTCGACAGTGAACCAGAATGGACATTCCTAGCATTCTTCCCGTTTTGCCACCCAGCCTGCTTCAGAAAAAGTCCTGATGTAGGTGTTTGTATCCTGTCTCTTTCTTCCCTCACTGTATTTGTCTTTCAAGCCTGGCAGCAGTGGAAGGAAACTTAGCACGTGATGCTGACACTCTGCCATGTCTGTGGGACGGCAGATTCCTAAAGAACTCAAATCTAGCTAAGAGAATAGCTAGGAAAACAGAAGGCAGAGGACTCATAAAAGCATGGAGAGGCTTGAATCCCAGCGGATTTGAAGAAGGATACCAGCTTTTATCCAGAAGCAGGGCTGCTCACATCAGGAAAGCTGTCTGGGTTCCTGCCAGACAGTCACTGCCCACTGTCAACACAGTCCCCCTCTTCTGACCTCCCCCCTGTTTCAGGACTGGGCCTGGGATTTTGTGTTTTATAACAAATAGATCAATGAAAAAAAAAAAAAGTTGGAGAAGCTCTGAGAAATGTGTGCTTCAAAAAGCCCTCTAAGTGGTGTTGTCAGGATTGCAACTCTGCCCGAGAGTGACTCTTAAAAGATACAGCCCTGCTGGAATATTCCCTAGTGTTCTGCTACTTGACTCCCTACTCCTTATTTACAGTTGTTTTACGCTCAAATTCACAGCTAGGCAGGGTTTTTCCTTTGGAGTTAGTGCTGGTAGTGGAGGCCACTGTCCCCCAGGCAGTGCCTTCTCACACTGCTGCCCTTGTACCACTGTGCTTGCACCTGTTTGTCTCTACTCAGCTGCTTCTCCCCTCCAGACTTTTCCTTCCTCCTTGTTCCACCATACACACAAGGGCCCAGTTTCCCTTTTCCCAAGCCAAGACACAGGAATGTACCAGTCCCTAGTGATTCCTTCCAGCAAATTAAGAAGCGCTGAACTAAGGAGGGTTTCAGTAAAGCAACATGGCCTCAACTGAAAAATTTGTTGGTTTTCTCCTTCGGGAGGGCACCGTGCAATATTTACATCCTGTTTCACCAGGCTTAACTCTACCCCACCATATATACACCTGTGTCTGCACACTGTATCCTTCACTGAGTGCCCATTCAGGCTGATTTTCAGTGGCCAAGAGCAGGATACTGTGACTCCAGGAGGATTCTGACCAAAGTCTGAGTCATTTCCATCACAACCATCAGGACAGGAGCATTTCTTACCACCTGCCTGCCTTGTGCTTTACACAAGAGAGCCTCAATCTGGGTGAGTAACACACTACTAACTTTAAACAGATTACTAATCATAACCATAACAACAATAATACCACCACAGCACACACATGCACTGCAGAACAATAACAACTATAATAACAATATCAACACTAGATGTGTGCAATGTGCCCTGCAGAACCAGCAGCACTTCTGCCAGTCATAAGTGAACAACCCTACCAGTGCTGGGGGATGCTCAGCAGAGCTTAGTGTCTTCAGCTGTTTTGAGCTCAGCAACTCCTAAACCATAACAACCACTTGTGAGCTGAACGCATGTTGTACTGAAATCTACCTTTAGAAACCTACATTTTCCAGGAAAGACTGAATTGCAGTTTTCTCAAAACAAGAATCAGAAAAACCAGTCTCCCCTCGACTGCTCCCCAAGTTAAAATAGGGCTTTCTAGGATGAAAGGACAGTGCACTCACCCCTGCCCAGTGTCTCTTTGTCCTGCTCCTTTTTTCTCCGAGGAGGAAAGCAGCTCTGAAGACACTCCTTCCCCTTGCACACATGGTCTTGAGCCAGTTCAGGAGAGGGGCAGGGGAACTGGGCTGCAGGGGAACTGCTGGGTTAAATGCCTGACTTCACAGTGTTAACTGGCCAGAGAATCCTATTACGTGATAGGTAGCAAGCCAGGGACTAATTTATGGAAATTTTGACCTTCAGTCCCCTTTGACATTTTCAGATCAGCCATAGCCTGTGTGAGACATGAGAGCCCTTACAGTTAGGGGCTCTAAATCAGCCTGTGCAGCTGCTGGAGCCGACGAGCGGGTCAGAGGTAAGAATTCACTGAGGTTCGTGTGTGGGCTGCTCGGTGCCTGTTTGACATTTACAAATCAGTGACATTCCTCTGCACAGCTCAGTGCATACAAATCGCTTCAGTCACTCTGAGGAGGGCCCCTCATTTCAGTCAAAGGTGGGTTTGGGCATCCTTAGCCTTTCCTTTTGACTTCAGCAAGAACACATCCAAACAAATTCAGCTTTACCACCCTACAGTGGGACCTGCTCCCTCAGGAGGATGCAGTGGGGGGACTTTTAGGTTCAACCCAACCTCCAAGGACTTTGCACCATCTCCATGGTTTGGGTGTGAAGCTTTTATCACTAGTTACAGTATCAGACCCCTCACATTTTCATTAGTTGCCACAACAAACATTGTGTTTGTCCATTTTGTACCACAAACAGACACAGTCTCATTCCACTGGGTGCTGGGCCAATGACTCGGACCAAGAGAAGGCCAGTTGGATTTCAACAGTTTCCCATGGAAACCTATTTGCCACGAATAAAGCTCCACTGGGCTGAGCCATATGAGTGGGCTTGCCCCAGATTTCTCACAGTCTAGACTCTCTGTAGAGAGAACACATGATGAGAAAAACACAACCAGGGCTGTGGACAAAAGAACATTAGCCTCAGCCAGTTATTGTGCAACAAATGACCATATTGGCTTCAGCCAGCCTGACCTGTTTAACCGCTGCTGCTTCTCTGAACCCTGAGGGTTAATATGGACTCTCCGTTCCCCTCCATGCTGGCAGTGCCTCTGGCACACGCTGCTTCTCCTGGCTAGAGGCTGTGCTGCGATTTGGGATGCCCTTCCATGGTGTTTATGGTGGCTTTGACCACAAGATGGCTGGGATAGGGAGGCTGACTCCTTGGTTGTGGACCAGAAGCTGTGGAGCCAAAGAAAGAGGTGTGAGGGAGCAGAAGGGGTGAGGGCTGCCATGAGGGGGATATGGTGGGTTTGTGCACCTTGGTAGCCAAGGCTGCCATGGTGACCTGCTGCCTTGGTGAAGCCACCCTTTGCCACCTCAAAGTGAAGATGGCCAGTGGCTCTCAAAAGAGTCTCTTCCCTCACGCTCACAACACTGAGGCTACTTTGGGGGTGTGGGGGTGAAAGAAGGATGAAAATCAGAACTGAGGGGGAAATCAGCTATGAGTGAGGGAAAACTTGGGACAGCAGTGAGGGAATGAGCAGAGGGAAGCTGTGGCCCTGTGACGGCGTGGTGTGTGTGGCAAGGCCCCTTTCCCCGCCTTGGAGTGTGCAGAGATCGAAGAGGGACAAAAATCAGAACGGAGGGGAAAATGGAACGTAACCGAGAGAAAACTCGGACAGCAGTGAGGGAATGAGCAGAGGGCAGCCGCAGCCCATGAGTAGGTGTGTAGCGCGACCCCTCTCCTGCCGGCCGTGCGCGGGGGCTGCCCCGTCCCCTCAGGGGGGAGAGGGCGGGCGGGCGGCGCCGAACGCGCTCCGTGCCTGGGAAGCGCCCGAGAACGTGCGGCCGGGACAGAGCTGGGGGGCCGGGGGAAGGGGAGGGCGCTCCCCGACTCCCTCCCACCCTCTCCGGATAAATGCGCCGCCGGGAGGCGGCGGGCGGCGCAGCCGGTGGACGAGCGCGGCGCGTCCCTGTCCCGTCGCCGTCCCGTCCCCCGCCGCGCCCAGCGCTCCCTGCCGGCGGGGCCGCCCCGGGCGCTGCCGCGCGCACTCGGCTGCGTCCCCGCGGGGCTGGGCGGGGGGATCGGGCTTCGCTTCCCTTCCCCGGGAACGCCTGAGGGCGGGGGCGGCCGGGCGGGCAGGGCCAGGGCCGGTGGAGGGGAGGCGGCCGGGACACCCCGGTCTGGCTGATGCTGGCGCTGCCCCGCGCAGCACCGGGCTCCGGCAGGCTGGTAGCGGCGGTCGGGATTCAGGAGGGGCCCCCCGGGCTCCCTTCCTCTTCCCTCCCTCCGCGGCGGGCGGCGCTGGAGGATTTTCTCCCGCCGCGGCCCCTTCGCTGTCCCCCAGACATGGTAGGTCACCTCCAGCTGCAAGGGATGGACGAGAGCCTGAAGGAGAAGAGCCGGGAAGGCTTGCTGGACAGCCCGGACTCGGGGCTGCCCCCCAGCCCCAGCCCCCCCTTCTACTCCCTGTCGCCCGGTGAGGGCCGAGCAGGGGGCAGCGGCGGTGCGGAGCCCCCGGCCCCGGGCCACCGGCGAGAGGCCAAGGACGGCAAAGTGGTAAGAGCCAAACCCGGGCACCGGGCTCTGTTCCCACCGGGTCCCGCGGGGGAAAGACTGGCCGAGCCCCGGAGCGGGGGGCAGGCAGGAGGGCGCCTGTGACCGCTGCCTGGGCACCCCTGGGCTGAGTTCCCCCCGCAGTGCCCCTCCGCCGGCCGAGGGCACTCCGGGCTGCCTGTGGCGGCTGCAGTCCGGTGTTGGCAGCTCCGCTGCTGTGCCAGGCAGGGCTTGGTCCAGTGCCGGGCAGGGTTTTTGGATACACGCACAGAGTGTTGGCAGTTTGGCTGGGTGAACCCTAATAACGGTGTGGGAGTGAGACCCAAGTCGAACCAGGCTCCCCTGCCCACCTTCGGAACAGAAAAGTGTAATTGCTTTCTCAGTGACACTGCTCTGCCTGGTAGGTACAGGTTGGAGCTGCATCCATCCGGACCGAGGCAGGGTCTTCTGGCTCCCAGCCATCATTACGCCCTGGCATCCCACATCTGGTTTGTGAGGAGCGTGGAGCGACGTTTGCTGGAGCCCTGGCTGAAAGAAAGCCAGAAGTGCCTGTTAGCTGGGGCAGGGTAGGGATGTGTGTCCGGGGAGCTGGTGCGGGACAGACTCTGGGAAAGGCTGTGTGCCGCTGCCCTTTGCTGGAGCGGGGCTTTGTGGCATGAGCCTTCGTGAAAGATTTGTTCGCTGGCGGCTGAGCGGAGCCAGGGGTAGTGGTTTGTAAGCTCAGACAGCTGGCAGGGTACCGCAGCTTTCGGTCAGCCTGATGCAGTGCCAGTGAAGCGGTTGAATGTGGAGTAGGATTTGGGTAGATTTATTATGACCATTATTCTGCTTTATTTGTTTATTTCTATCCCTGAGATATAAAACCTGTTTTAAAACACAACGTTCAGAGCATAAGCGGTGGTGGTGGAGGTTTTTAAAGGATGATTAAAGTTCTTCCCCAGGGCTCTTGAAAAAAATTTTAAACATGTATAAAAGATGTTTGTAGGTGTATTCAACGTGGTTAATTGGCATTTATATGGAATGAGAACTGCAGCACAAATTTTTCCATGAGAAAAAATTATCTACCTATGGTTTAGTGACTATTCAAAGACTTCTTTCCCATAGAGACATTTTGCAATGACTCCTCACACCCTCGTGCTCTTTCTCAAGCTCTAAGGCTGTCTGGGCATATTATTGAAAACTACCTTTTACTCCTGAACATGCCAAAACCTTCCCCATGAACAATGACTCCTCACAGTGGAGAGGGTGTGAGGTGTTATTACAAAAGTCAAATCTCAAACCTGCTAACGCCGCAGTTCCTAATATGGAGCCTTACCTGCAGATGCCTGGGCGTGTGTGCCATGTCGATGGGAGTGTTTATGTACAAAGTTACCCACACACCTCTGATTTGGCAGGATCAGGCTGTTGCTGTGTGTCTGTATAATAAAATGGGGGAGGAAGGTGCGTGAAGGCTGCTGGACCAAAAAACAGCAGGGGTGGAGGTGTCTGCAAAACTCTGAAATGGGGATATGACAGTCTCCATTCCAGCAATATGACAGTTGGCCACCACTCCACCCAATAAAGACCTTGGATATTGAAGAAGAAAGGGCATGAGAAAATTTATTTCAGTTCATGGGCTGTTAGGATTGAGAGTTTCAGTGCTTGACTCCTCCAGGGAAAAAAGTTACTCCTGTGATCTGTATAAGGTAATACTAAGTTTTCCAATTATTTTGATCATTAATGAACATTTTAGACACTTCAGAAAAGCTCACACTGTAGATGTTTCTAAATTTTGTATCACATTGCAAGGGCAGCCCTGGGCTCCTGCTTATAGTATGGGTTCCATACACTGGGGGTATTTCCATGCTCTTAGCAGGTACAGAAGGTTGCAAGGGTCCAAATGCTGAAACGAGTTGGACTGTATTATTTGGAGTGGTGCTGGGCTCTGCTCTTTAACTCTGTTTGGTCCACGGCAAAATAATGAAGTAAATAGGAATTTTCACTCTATTTGACTACAGAGAGTTTCACTTCCTCTCATTTCCACTGTGCAAATACTGTACTTGCAGCTGTTATTAAAGCAGGAAAAATATGGAGAGCATTGCTTGCTTCATACTTCTAAATTGCAGTGTCTAATTAGCTTTAATTTTGCCGTTTAACAAGGGCTTGCAGATCTATGAGCAGTTATGCAACCCATGAATGTGCTTCTGTTTAAGTCTACTCCTCTGCTGTTCATCAGAGCATGCAGAATTGGCAAATCAATAATTGCAGCTATTTGCACACCAAGAAATGCTTTTTTTAATCGCCTGTTATATTAGTGTTTGTTTTGCTTATAAACGTGACAGAGCCAGGAACACAGCCTGCACTCTTTGTGTTGGAATACTATAAAACCATATATAAGCTCAGTCACCAACAGCCAAAGTTCTAGTATGTACAGTTACAATAAATTGCTGTCAGGTGAAGGAAACAACATTCCAGATCTGAGTGAAGTGTTTCATGCTATTCTTTGCTGCAGAACTATCAAACCACCAGTCTGAACCCAGTTGCGTTCCTCTGCAGCCAGCTATTTTGCTCCAACCTCACAAGTATGTTACAGAATTTTTCTGCTTTAGGGCAGCCCTTCTCATGCAGACTAAAAGGGGATTGCATGCTCTTATCGAAGACTTTCTTGTGTGTAGAATCTGTGCTCTCTCTGCTCTGTGTTATTAACTGTGACTCTGAAAAAGTAAACTCTCTGCTCTTTAATAAGCACAACTTTGTTTCAAAGACAATGCACCATTTATTCACATTTAACCAGCCAATTTGGGAACAGCTTTGGGATCCAAGAAAATATGAAAGGCAATTTAGGGCCAGAGTCATAAATACCACAAGTTCAACACCATTTAGGGACTTTTTTTCCCCCCGCGTTTTACTTGTAGTGCAGAATAAATTTGCTTTTATTTCTTCAAATAAAGTCCATGTAGGAAATTTGTCAAGTGTTTTGTGCTTAAGTGCAAATATCCTAAGGAAAATAGAAGGTGACTTTTACCTAGTTCTGCCTTTTAAATCTGAAGCATTATTAAATTGATTCTTATGACTTAGGTTACTGAATTCTCTAGGCTGTGCCTGTAAAGCTGGGCCAAAAGGAACAGAAGTACAACAAAATAAATCCCTAATAATATGCACAAAGAAGCAGTTGCTGCAAGCGTAGGGAATGAAATGACATCAAAGTACCCATATCTGCTTAGAGTTTTCCCTGTTGTTCTTGCCCTGGGATGTAGATTTAGGCTACAAGAACTGCTTTTGGACTGTGCTGAAATATGTGCTTTGCATTCATTGCACAACTCCTAATGGATATCAGGGGACATCAGGATCACATTCATCTGCAGAACTATCAATCCTACCTTCTTGAAGCAGTAGATTTTATGTTCCTTCCCAACAGTGAAAGGAACTTTTGCCACTGCAGTGAGTTCCTTTTTCTTTGTAAGACTTAAGTACTTGTGCACTCAACCTGCCTCAGTGAGTACTGACTTCTGTGGGGCTATATCCCAGTGAATCAGCTGTAGGGATGTAGGGAATTTCTACTTACATTCAGGATGCAAGAATGGTTCAGAATCACTCTTGTGTGGTGGGAGGAGATTCCAGCTTCATCTCAAGTATGGAGAAGGAGACCTCCCCCCTTGGCACAGCCTTCACAGACAACAAGTGTGTGCCAACCCTGTTAGATTAGTGGCTCATAATAAAAAAACCCAAAAAACCCAGAACATCTCTTCCTGACATGCAGCATTTTGAAGACCCCTTCTGTCACAGAGCCAGCATCTCATCCTACACTGACAGTGCTCCGGGAATGGGACGATGTCTTGTAGGGACTGGGTGGGGAACGTGGCCATCAAAGGCTTTCCGTATGTAACTTCCAGACCTGCCAACACCTACAGTGAAAGCACACGTGAGAGGGAGGCCCAGCAGCCCGGCCTGAGCCAGCCTGCAGCCCGCACACGAGGCAGGGGATGTGACTCTCCAAGGCTGTGTTGGTCCCTGCAGCTCTGGGAAAGCCCCAGGCTGGTGTGGGGAGCGAGCCACCCATCTGGCACCACAGCAGGGTTTGCCTCAGGGCTTGTTGGCAGCCTGGCATCCTGACCCACTTCCAAGCTGCTCCCATGGGGCTGCATCCTGCAGGAATTCCCCCGGCAGGGGCTGGTGGTGACTTCGGTTCCACCCTGTGTCCTCTCCTGGCAAAGGACAAACCCACCTGGCTGTTCCCTGTCCCTGAGCCCCATGCAGTTCTGGATATGCACCCCCTCCTCTTCCTTCTTGGTGAAGAACAGGGAATGGCTGTGGGCCTCACTTGATCTGCCTCACCTGATCTGACAGATGTCCCTTTGGGGCAGATCAGGGAAACAGGCATCAGGATCTCATCATCTGCTCTGAAAAGTGTGGCTCTGATGAAAGACATTGAGGGTGATGTCTTCTAGCTGTTGAATTTCCATTGTGTCCCTGCGTAACCCTGTGGACAATAAGCAAAGCAGCACACATTTCCCACTTGAAATAAAAGAGGGAGATAAGCAGGAAGGATGTAATTCTTTGAAATAATAAAGCCCTGCTTTCTACCTGAGGTTTGCATTTACTGTTATCACCTCCCAATATAATCTCATCCGGCTCTAGTATAAATTACTCGTAATGTGCAATACGTGCAGATATTGGGAAAATAAATGGTCTGTTAAACAAATATTGCTTATCTTCTAGAGCGGAGAATGTAGATGTGTGTCAAATAACTCAGCCAGATCTTTCATTATAGCTGTAAATAACAGCTGAGTAAAGTGACATTTTCATGGACCTGACATGTTACCATAGTGGGAAAATGTGGTGAGAGATTTGCTTATGCCCTAGCTAAGTTAGGAGCTGGGAATTTGGGAAGCTGTATCCTGTTTGTAGCCCTGACACTTGGAAAGCTGTTTCCCCTTACAGTCCCTAGAGGTCTAATGCCACATCTTAGTGCCTTCCTTATAATGACCATAGCAGAAGGAGTCGGTCAGTTCTGGTTCTTTGTGCTCTCTGGGGAAAGGTTTTGGGGGTTTATTTATTTCAAGTCACGTTAATTTCCTTTCCTTTTTCTTGCTTTGCTGCCCAGAATTTGGCAGCTAAAGAATAGTCAATGCTGTCGTTGAGCTGTAGATTGAATCCGTTCAGCAACCAGTTTTATCTGTGTTTATCTATCTGCTACTTGCAAAAAGCAGAGTTTAGCTGCCCAGGCCGTTACATGCCTGAAAGGCATCAGAGTTAAGGCAGAGGGAAAAATGCAGCCAAACAAGAAAGCTCTTCAACTTTTTAATAATACTGTAACTCTTTGCTGGTTAAAACAAATTATGTACTGGAAAAGAAATAAAAATAATAGCACAATAACTGCTTAATATTCACCTTGAATCTCTTTTGTAAACATGGGAGTCACTTTTTTGGTCTCTCATTCTATCTTTCATTTTGTCTTCTCAACCTTCCTTGCCTACCAGACTCTTTCTGTCCTTGCATGAAGATGGCAGGGTTGTGGTGGCTTTTGTGGAGCTGCATCTGGTAAGTACCAGCACAGCTCCAGTTCCTGGGGACAGATGAATCAGGTCCCCACTGCAGCGTTCCAGCACAGCAACCCTTGGATAGACAGACCTCGACTATGGATCACTTGTGGATAGCCTGGTCTGAAGTGATGTGGGCTTCTCCTCCTCACCATCAGTGACCCCCAGGAGTGTGCAGCAACCTCTGCTCCCTGCCAGCCTATCCATAGGGCAGGATAATACAGAAACCTGCCTTATTTGTGGAGTGTCTGGAGATCACCAAGTGATTCCTGGAAACGAGCCAGGGATCATGATTTTCTCAAGGGAGCTCAGCAATCCAGTGCTCCTCTTCTTTCAGCCATTCCTGTGCAGAAGGAAAAATAATTGAGTCAGTATTTTTTTTGACAGAATATTTTTGTTTTGTTTTCTTCCTTAAAGCAGATTGAAAGGAGTCAGTGTCAAACTCTTGCCAAAAAGCCAGCTTTTGACATGTGCCAAGCATATAACATTTCAGCCCCAAAGACAAATCTTTTGGAAAGCTCATATCCCCTGTTCCTTGCTTCCCAGCTCCAGGTGACTTGCAGGAGCCGACATTTCAGAACAAACATCATTGGAGGGAAAACAAAATGTCACCTGAAGTGCCTTTCAATGGCTACCGTGTGAAACCTGTGGTTGCTGTTTTAGTGACCCCTTCACGCCGTGCAAGCAAATCAGTTGCTGTTTGGTGAGCAGCCTGCAGGGTCTTTCAATCTCTATTTTTAGGCTGTGCTTTGTAAGTTATTTACATCTTCCATGTGCAGACTTCCAGGTGACTTCAAGGTTTCTAACCTGCAGCAGCTCACGGTACTACTCGAAGAGAGGTCTGAGTCTGTAATGCTCTCGACAGGTAGTAGAAATCCTGGCTTTGGCCTGCCAATGTCCGCAGTTCCAGCTTTCTAAACTAAGCCAAGCCTGCAGGTCTGAAGGTGGTGCTTATCTACAGCGTATGAAATGCCTTTTGCCACCCTTCCCTGCCCAGAGCAAGGTTAACTGTAACCCCAGTGGAAACAGTCTCATCATCGCCCCATCCAGAGCTAACCTGGAGAACACTTAATCCTGCTCTCGCCAAGTTCAGCAGCAACTTTTTGACTCTGATTGATGTCAGTCATGCATGCCAGCGCCTCCGTTTCTCTGTGCACACTGGTATTGTTTCTGCAGCGTGTTCTTGTTTCCTGTTCTCTGCAGTGGGACCTGTGCTTTCCACAGACGGGGATTGCCCACGCTCTGACCGAGCAGCACCCCCGGTGCTCAGCGGGCTGGGAAGGTTGTTCCCATACACACGCTGGGGGCCAGATGCCCCAGCAGTGTTCCTGCTAAGCCACAGGAAAGGCTTAGTCTCCCGCATGCTGGGGATGTTCAGAGCACACTTAGTGTCACCATTTGTTAGCAAGGAGTGTGAAGGTTTGTTTCCTGGAAGCCCTTCTTTGAAACTGCTTCTTTAAAGGAGGAGGGACACGTATCCCCAGCCCTATTTCCTTCATCAGTTCAAGCAATCTGCATCCCTCTGCAGGTGAACCCGCAAAGGGCAGCCTGCCTGCTGTTCACAAAGCTCACGAGCATGTGCAAATGGTGTTTGACTCCTGCATCCAACTGAACCTCTTCTTTTGTACAAAATGTCTTTAGAAAGAGCTCCGGCCATGTGCAGACTGTTACAAGCTGGATATTTGCACCCCTGTGAACCAAGGCTTCTCTGATGTAAACAATTCACATTTCAGAAGCAAAGAGCTTTATTTACAACCAGAAAGGCTGCCCTTGCCCTCCCCTGTCAAGAGTGTTGAAAGCAATCCAGGAATGAACTTTGCCTTTTGGCCAGTGTTTGGTAGGGAGGGTGAACATGTATATTTTTTTTTCTTTCCCCCCCCCCACCTATGCAAATACTGTTCTGTTTTGACAATGGAACAGAAATATTCAATCAAAAAGGGGGGTTGGCCATTTTACTTTATAGTACGACTTTACACAGCAGAAAAGTGCAGGGGTATTTCAGTATGAAAAGAAGAAACAGCTTTGTGGCTTTGGGATACAGAATTGAAGGGCTTGGCAAATTCAGATGGGGCAGTGACATCTTTTGCCTTAGCCTGAGGCAGAAAGCCCAAACCAGTAGAGGAAAGCAGACCTCAGCTAGCCATCTACAGACCCTGCACAGAGGCTGCCAGCCATCTCCTTTAAAGAGATCCTGTGTCCCTGTGTGTCGTAACTATCTGCTGACAGAAAAGTAGTGGCAGAGACTGAAACCTGCAGTGACATTTTTCCAGGAGGGCAGGATTAGGCTTAATTAGCTGTTGGGTTTGGTCCAGGCACCAGACACAGGATCCCCATATGTGGGAACTGGTGTTTAGGAGCACTCCAGTACAGAGAAGTGGGATTACTCATTTCTGTGGTGGGCAGAGGAGCCTAGGCTGGTCTGTGACAATTTGTCAGAGTAAGTAAGTTCACAGTGCAATTAGCCTTAAAAATCCAGTTTTCAGTGTCATGAATTTGAGCCGCTCCATTCATTATAAAGTCCTGGCTTGCAACTGGCTTCTTACATTGCAGAGGCCACAAGGTGCCCCAGTGTCTCACCCCACCCTCAGTTTTATGGTTAACAAGAATGTCCTTTGGAGCACAAGAGCCATTTTTGGCACAGAGACTTCAGGAACAGCAAGTCTGTCACTTCCTCTGCTGGATTGTTGCAAGGGATACATGATTTTATGTACGTATTTGTGCATGTATCTATAAAAATATATATACATGTCTCACTTAAGTAGACCTACATCCTTTAAGTCAGCAGCCTTAGGCCCTATCTGTGTGTTAGGTCAGACATGGAGCACTTCTCCATGCTGACATATTCTGAGTATTTCTAAGACTTGTTAGTTCCTAGCCAGTAAAGGCAATATCAGGGCTAAAGAAAACTCAAAAACAACTGCTATTCCTCTGAGAAACAAGAAAGGAAGAAGGAAAGGCAAGGCTAAATTTCAGCAAACAGATACTGAAGCATGGAGTGGCAGAGATGTGGGCACAGTCACATACCTGGTGAGCTGGGGCAGAGGGAGGTGTTGGTAGGTGAGGACAGTCCAGGTGTTGTGTTAGGCTGCTCAGCTGCCAGCCACAGCACGTTATGAACTGTGCCAGCCCCATCTGGTGTGTCCCAACGCTTGCTGTGCTCTCCTTCCTGCAGATGCCTTACCTGCTCCTGAACCCGTCCATGCCAGAGATAAGGCCTCGAATGTACCCTGTGTTTTTTGGAGAAAGCATTGAGGTCAACCCTGAGCCCATACAGGAAATCAGGTACAGATGGGATTGGGTGGGTAGATGGGGATTTCTGTCTTTTTTTCTGGTGCTTCTGCCAAGAATTAAAATGTGTTTACAAATGGGAGTCATGGTTATTTTGATGGAAAGGGAAGGACAGGTGGGAGGGTAGTTCCTGAATTAAAGACACTGACAGCAGCAGAGGCAGAGGGGAGGAGGCAAGAACTGGAGGGAGGTTTCAACAGAAGGCAGCTTTCCTTCCAAGGCCAAGTCAAATCCAAGGCTATGAGAGAAAACCATTACCATCTGTGGGCTTGATGGCCTCCACTAAGTAATCTGATGGTCTTCATACCGTTCCCAGATGACTCGTATCTTCAGAAGGAGCAACACCCTTCTAATTGGCACCTGTTTTTGTTCGCTCTTGCCGCAGAGAAACCAACATTAGACAGCCCACAGGGACTGAATGAGCTCCTCCTTGTGAGGAGATGGTCCCTCAAGCCAGTGATGGAGATGTTCTGCCCTCCTGTGGGGCTGGTGCTATGGCCGATGGATAAATGTTGGTCTTTGCTCTTCTTTTACTCTTTTGCTGGTGTGGAATGTACCCTGCAAACAGCACGGAGCAGTTACACACAGCTTGGGGCAGGGACAGTGGGAGGACTGTAAACCCAATTCCTACCCCTGTCAACCTATGCAAACTTCTCTCTCTGGAAATGTACCCCAGTAAATCTCTGCTGGCTGAGGAACTGCCAGCGGGTATGTTTTTATGGTGATTACATCGGAGCCTTGTTTTATGTGTGCTGAATGACTTGCTTACACCCTAGCTGTGCAAAATACATTACAGCAGCTCAGATTACACGCGGTGCACAATCAGTCAGCCCCCTTCTGGGTGGAGGTAATGACAAGCACACACCCAGCTTTTAATCTTTTTTACGTGGAGCTGCACATTCCTTGGCTGCTGATTGCTGGAGGAGCATTTGGGGAGCGGGGAAAACCAGTGGAAATCCTGCTGTTCCCCATGGCTAGGGATTCTAGGAAAAGCCCTTTTTGTGGTCTGGTGCCCACACATCCCTTTTGGATGAGTGCAGAAAAAAGGCAGGGCAGTGACATCCTACCTTTTGTGGTTCTCCATCTGTTGGCAGTTCAGGTGGGCCAATTCCTTTGAGAGCAGTGGCTCGGGTGTTGGGCAGCCATAACCTACAATATCCTTTTGCTTCTCCTGCTCTTTCAGCATTTCTTGGATTTTCTGTAGGCTCCAACAAGCAACCTCACCCCTCATCTCCCAGCACTCAGATTTTAGCTGGTTTGGGCATTTTTGTGCAATGATGGCAAGGTGGTATAAAGAAATAAAGACAAACAGCCTTGACAGCTCAACAAGACCATCACAGGGTGTTTGTGTGCCTCAGGGCTGAGCTGAGGCCCCAGTGAGACCCACAGAGAAAACCAGAGGAAGAAGAGCGTTGCTTGGAGCCTGTGCAACAAGGTGTTTTCTGCTCTGGTACGACCACATTGCAGAAATGCTGAGATGGATTCACAGCAAGGTGGGGTTCCAACAAGATTCCCCAGCAGGACAGAGTCCTCTTGGCTTTGGGTTTTGGTATCTGCCCCAGTGTCTGTGCAGTAAGAGGTGGTAAATGCTGCCAGCTTTGAAGGCTTATAGAAGAGTCCCTGCCTGTCTTACCTCCTTTGCTGCCTGGGCTGTGCTTCTGACTCCTTGCTGTCCTCTGTAGGTGCAATTCCGAGGTGAAGTACGACTCGGAGAAGCACTATCGGGATGACATCTTCTACGGCCCCATCCCCACCGTCACCACCTACAGCGAGACCATCATCGCTGCTCCCAATTGCACCTGGCGGAACTACAAGTCCCAGCTGACCTTCGAGCCCCGCCAGAAGCCGGTGAGGTTTCAGAGCACGACCATCATTTTTCCTAAGCGTGCCAAGAACATTTACCGGACCACCCTCAACTACAGCTTGGGTTGTGCCAAGCGCTGGTTTGCTTCCAGCGTGCAGCTGGAACTCTGCGAGGAAACCAACCCGTGCGGCTTGATGGCGACTGAATATTCATGGCTGGAGAAAGCAACGCCCTTGTCTCGGGCGAGGCTGAACTGGCTGGGAGGAGGTTTGCAGGGCACAGGATGGTTTTGATCAGTGAGAGGCTGGCTTGTATTTTGCGACGTTCCTGACATTCATGATCTGGATTTTATTTTTGGGTTTTTTTTTCCCCCAAGCATATCTATTTTTGGCTTGTGTTTAGATGAAATCAAGATGACAAAGGACCCTGTTACCCATAGCAGAGTGATGCCTTATGAGCTCTGTAGGTCTCGTCTAGCACATAGGTGAGAGTCACTGTAAGCTTCAGAGCTATTTTGGTCTCTGCAAAGGGAAGACCAACTGCAGAGTCAGCGTCTGGTCGGCCCAGCACACACCAGGCCAGATCTCTTTTAGAGCTGAAATGCAGAGGAGGTGGTTATTTGTATCAGTACATCACAGCTTGCTCCAACAGCTCATCTGAGTGAGAGCTGCCGTATTACAGCACCGCAGCCACCCCACTTGCTGAGAGGAGTGGAGACTGTCACCCCAAGAAAAAGAGGATTTAAACAGGTCCCCCAGCTCTTGCTAGCAGCTGGATGTTTGCATACCATAGGAAGACACAGCACAACCAGGAGATGGGAGAAGGGCCTGCCCTCATGCACAGACACATCTTCTGTGAGGCCAGCCAGGAGTAAGTGGGGGAGATTGAGGAAAATGAGCAGCTGAAGGGCTGGTTTCTAAAAGTGACCGAGTGATTTAGGAGCCCAGTGCCCTTTTATCAAAAGTATTGTCAGATCAAGTGTGCCATGCTGTTCACTGCCTCTAGCACCCAATTTAAGGGATCTGTATGCTCTTGCAGACCTTCTGAGTTTCAGGGTGTGGCTGTATTGCAGAGAGGAGTGTAGGGCAGGAAGATGCTCCCTGGCTTCAAAGAAACCAGGGCAGGGTTAACTCACCCTCCCAATAGTTTCCATATTTGTGGAAATATGGGCAGCTTTGCTTCCTGTGGAGGAGCCGCCAAACTTCCTCAGTGTAGAGCTTGAAGGATTGAAGAGCCCAAATCCATCCAGGTTTTCCTTAATCAGCCAGGCTGTAGCACTAAAAACAGGTACTTTGCAAACAGCTGAGCTGTCTCTGCAGAAGGACCAAGAAACAGTGAGCAGGAGTCAGTGCAGGCACCCTAAGGTAAACCATCCCCCCTCATGAATCCCATCTCCTGGTATATCTTCACTTTGGTATCTTGCTGAAAGTCTGCAAGAGCCTGGATTCCCACAAACATATAACTTTTGAAAATAGCACGGAATTGTCTCCAAAAATCTTACCAAGAATTCTTGCATGCTGCTCAGACTTAGAAATAACCACACAGCTCCGGAAATTAATTTCCAGCTTTCTCTCTTCTAAACTTTCCATTTTGTTCCTGACTTGCTGTGAGTCTGATGGAGTTATTTCAGAACACAGCTGAGCAGCCAAGTCAGAAAGCCTATTAACAGTGTCAACAAGACGTAGCTGATTGCCCAGAACAGTTGACGCACAAACCCACAGAGATTAAAAAAAAAAATTCTGAAAAACTTGAAAAAATAATAAAATTAGTGACATGTAGAGATACTTTTTCCATCAGTTTCGAAAAGCAGTTGGTAAATGTGACCAGAACTGTGACCTTTATGAAACAGAGTTCTCTTGTTTAAAATGTAGCACAGTTTTTCCACCAGAGGTAAATATAAAGTCTTTAAATACAAACTTAAATCCTGACAGCTGAAGCATCATTAGTGTTGAAAGATGTGTGTTATGGCAGTGCTGAACTCTGCCTCTCTACTGGGAGTTAGGACTCGGTAGGGAGAAACCTCTCAAAGGATTTCCAAGGCTTCCACCTACTGTTGAATTCTTTACAGCAACACAAACAAAGATTATATTTGTTATTGGTCAGATTCTGCTGTCACTGTCTGTCAGCATCAAAGCCTGGAAACGCAGCATCTGCCTCCAAAGGGATTATTATGCCTGAAGCAACCATTCTCCCCAGGGCTCCAGCAAACAGGAGTGCTGTGGAGCTGGCTCAGGCAGCAGGGAGTTGGCGCTTGGATGAACGTGGTCCCCGTGCAGTGAGCTCGGTGATGCGCTTATTGCTAGTTCATCTTGAGGTGTGTCCTGGTGGCCATGTGCTGCTGAGCGAGCCTTGGGAGCAGGGGAAATGCCCCTCTGCGTTCCTGGGGACGCGTGAAGGCTCTGGAGGGCTCATTCCACACATCCCTGAGAGTCTGTGCAAAGGGGCAGGTTTCCAAGCTGACAGCAGTGTAATCCAGGTCCAAAAGCAAGGCCGGTACTCACACCCAGGAGATCCCTGCACGATGACAGATTGGACTGCAGGCACCTCCACTGAGCAAGCACGGAGACAGGCTGACCTCAGAGCCAAGGGGATGCCAGACTCTCCCTGTTGTGACCACACATCAGGCTTTGCTCCTTTTAACAGCTGGATTATTCCCCTGCTTCGAGCACAAAGCTGCAGTTCTTGATCATTCTGGTCTTTGAGTGGGACAGGTTTTCCCCAGAAAAATCCCTTTCATCGTGACTGGCTGCAGGCTTCTGCCCGCTCTGTCCACTGTTAGTTCTGTTTCCTAAATATCAGCTGCAACATTAAAAAAGAATTCAAGGCAAGCCAAAAAAACCTAGTGTGCAAATACAAATCCAGCAGAGAGACTGAACCTCAACCTGGACTTTCACCACACAGGGACAGGGGCTGCTGAGGCAAAGTCTCACAGGTGGATGTGGCTCCCGGGAGAGTGCAGTGGAGGGCTGCATCCTTGGCACTGGAGGGTCCCACACGCCCAGCCCAGGCCTCTTTGAAGCTTCATGCTTTGTTTTCTCTGCAAATACACTAGAAGTGACCTAACATGCTCCTGCTCCTTTGAGTTTAAGCAGCTTTTCTGGTCTTGCCATGTTAGGGAAAAAATAAGAGAGAAAGCAGCTTGGGTTTCTAGGCCGCTGAACACATTTTGAGCTGTGTAGCCACGGTGGCTATGGTGGGACTATCACCCTGGACCACATCCAGACTGGGACATTGCCAAGTGCCTGAGATCTGGAGAAATTTTTGAAAAATCCCTTCTTACATGGTGTCTCCCATGGGCCCATCACGAGCTGCTTTTCTTCTCAGCAAAAGCTGGTGTTGGAAAGGGACTTTGTTTTTCCTGAGGTCAAGGAAACCACAGAGAGTCCTTGTCTGGGCACAGATCCCAACCTGCCTGCCCACCCTCTGCCCCTGCTGCTCCCATCCCTGTGGGCTGGGTTAGGCAGTGGTAGAAGAGCCAAAGTTCATCTTACTCATGACTGGGAGAAGTGATGACTTTTTTTGTTTTGCTTGAACACCAGAAACTGAATTGTGTTTTTGTGTTGCCAGTCACTCTGGGCAGCCAAGAAGTGCCTTTTGCCATACCTGTAGTGTGTTTGTACATCTAAAGGGAACGAGTGGTCCCACTAGGGAGCTGCTTTTCTTTTAAATGGAGTGTTATTGATCTCAACCAACAGATCTTTGTTCTGTATATTTTCTCAAAGATACAAACCATAAATTTAGACCATGGAAAGGTGACTTTCCTTGAACAGCTGGGACTGTGGCTACACTCTTTCTCCCCAGGATCCTGACGTGCATGTTGCACAGCCCTGCAAGCCTGATGGGTAAAGGCAGACACTGCCTTTATCTTTTTTTTGACAGGGGGAAGATTGGTTTTTTTCAATATGGAAAGTCCCTATTCAAAGGTGGGGGGTCTCTCTCCCCTTCATCCCTATGATTCTTTTGCCCCAGAATGCAACAGAGCATGTTTGTGTCTGGTCTGCCTGCATTGCTGTCATTGCATTTGGGTCCAAAAAGATGAAACCCTAACCAAATACTGAACTTTCAGAAGCTGTGGAATATGTTGCACAAACCACAGGGAAACTTTGACCAAAAGTTTACTGCTTGTCTTTATTTTTTTGCCTTTTTCTTTTTTTTTTTTCCTTCCTAAGCCAGCTCTACTTTTCTTAATGTGAAATACAGACAGATTTGCACCCTGGGTGCACACCTTCTGGGACTGATGAAATGGTGTTTGGGTGTTGATAGCAGTGTTTGAGTGAGCTGCTGGTCAGAGAAGTGAATGCTATTTACTATTTATGTTGAGTGTGTCTTAAAAAAAATGGGAAAGGTCACCAGAAGGCTAATGAGCAAAAGACTTTGTAGAGCAAACTGAAGACTAAAGACTGCGTGAATCTGAGCTAGAGGTGAATGGTTCTGTGTGTGAATACTGTGAGCTAGGATATTTAGCCATTGTAGTTTTAACCTGCCTCTTTTCCTGTAGAAGAGGCATCTTTGCCTTTCCTAGAGCTGAAACAAAATCAGATCCATCCTTTGTCACAGTCATTGAGTCCCGCTGAAGTCTGTGAGCATCAGCATTCCCCAGGCTCACGAGGCACTTTCTGTGTGTATCAATCAAACCTGCACAGAGCTGTGCCTCTGTGGGGATGGGGGAATGCTTTAGAGGAGATGATGGATCTTCTTGTGGGATATTCAGATTTCTATTGCCAGATAAAGTCTGTTCCCTGAGGATCACCTGATCGCTTGTAAGTTGATCTGTTCTGAACACCTCCCATAAGGCTCCATAACCATTGGATTTTATAAGTCTTGGGAGGCACTAATTCTTTTTCAGATACTGTAATGGCCATCAAAATGAGCAAAGTATCCTACCATGTGAATTGTGACCTGAGGATGGGGTTGAAAGGTGTCTGAAGGTTAGAGAAGGAAGAAGAGAACTTACAAGTGGTGGAAATGCATAAGGATGTGTCATATTTTTATTTTTGTAAAAGTCTGATTCTCTAAGTGCTTGTAAAGCACTTTACTGTTGTATATGTGGTGATGCAGTAGCTCACAATATCCTTTTATTTTTGTATATTCCTTCCTCCACCATAATCCCTTTCTGTTCAACTCATAGAGAGTAATTTAAGAAGACAAAATTTATATATCATAATAAAATGCTCAAACTTTCATGCTGACGTATGCAGAGTTTCCTTCCTCTTCCTTATCCCTTTCCTTGGTGCCTAATGCCCCTTTCCCATCCAGGGGGAACGTTTCTGGTGTGTCCATCCCTTCCTGTGGATTTCAGCCCAGCTCCCTGTGGATGGGTGGCTGTGGCACAGTCAGTCAGTGCTGTGATGTGCAAACCCTGCTCTGCCTCGTGTGCCCAGGGAAAGCTGAAAAGCTGAGGAGGAACTCTCAGAGGCAGCTTTGCCTTTCAGGATTTCCCTGGTTGGCAGTTTGAGCATTTCTTCACTCTCAATTTCCCTCTTCTGCTTCATCTTGTTCTACTCAGCTATGAAGCCTTGGTGTTCGATCTAGACAATCCTCTCCCAGCTTTCCCATGGCCCTCAAAGACGGGAAGAACCAACACAATGCTTATTTCGTATCCAGGTATCCACATCCTAGTGCAGTACTGGAATCCTCCTACGTCCTGGCTTCCTGAATCATGATGGTGGATGAGCTGCACTGGGGCTAAGACCCTGCCTGGCCATGAAGTGCATTCTAAAGGCATTGCTGTAAATGCCTCAGGCTCACCAGCCAGCCATTAGTAGAGCACTCCTTTGTCTTCCAAGACCCAAGATGTCTGCAGGGAGAATCTGACACTAATCCTTATGGAAAAATCATTGAATTTATAGGGATGAAGTCAATAGGCTTGGATGAAAACGGCTGTAAAACTCTAAGGAATGGAAAGGAGAAGCAAAGCCATGTTATGCAAGATGCTTGCTTCAGCTGCAGCGTAAGTGCCCGTGTCCTCATCCCAAGCTTTTTGCCACAAATCATGGCTGAATTGCTCCTAGGATGAAGGATGGGAGACAAGCTCATGGCTAAGAACCTGAGGAAACACAACAACGTGGAGAAGGCAGGGGTTGTGCAGGCTGGGTGAGTTCACTGGCTGGCACCCAAATGCCAGATGAAGGACATGTGCATCCACTCCTGCTATTTAAATAAAACCATAAAATGTGAATGCTGTCCAATGAAGATTCCTGAGGTGGCAGCTAAATCCTCAGCAGCGAAAGCAGTATTAGATGCAGGATATGTGTTTTGGCAAGTGTGCTCAGATGAGCTAACCCCTAAGCTAGTGGCTTTTACTGTGCTAGTTGGATGCTGTAAATTTAAGCAGATGATGCTTGGTATTAGTTTTGCTCCTGGGATATTTCAGAGAGTAATTGCACATATCTCTGAGGGATTACAAGGTGCTGAAGTTATAATGGATGGACTTTGAATTTAAACTAGATGCCTTTAGGAACAGAAGGAAAGGTTTAGGCTGGTTTTACAGACAGCAAGAACGCTGAGTATAAAATGCCAAAAGCCTCACCTAAAAGAATTTGCTGATTATGGGCAGCTACAAATTAAATAATAATAAAACTCCACATGCTGTGATTCCTATTCCACTCAACAAAGCAGAGCTGTAAGGAAACAATAGATGCCTTCATCAAATTTCATTCCACAGCTATTTACAGTCAACAAACAATGGAAAGATTTGCCAGAGAAAGAGCCTTACCTGATCCTGGAGCAGTAAAAACGTCCCCCTGCTGCCAAACCATCGGTTCAAACTATCATGTGCAAGACCTTGGGCTGGGTGTTTGCTCTCCATCAGCAGATGGCAATGTCACAGCCCGGACCTGCAGAGGTGTCTTCGGAAGTTCTAGGCAATGCCAAGCAGCTGGAGGTTATATTGTCCTCAAAAATGTCATGAATCTGTTGCAATGTGAAGGAATCACCAGAAGCATGCCTGGAGTGATGGCTACCTACAGGAACTGTGTCTCCTCTGGTACAGGACACTGAACTGTCAATTAATCTGTCTCTGTGGGAGACTGGAATGGGAGACTGTTACAGCAGATACATCTCTGTCCCCTGAGCTGACCCTGTGGCTTCACAACTGCCTCCCCCAGGAGCCATTCCAGGGTGACTGAGCCCACCTGGGACGCTTCAGATGCAGCTCTGTGACCTCCTCGTGTCCTGTGCCGCAGGTTCAGAGCCTCAGGGGGCACCTTGGCTTCAGCAGTTGAGCCCCCAGGGTGGCTGTCTGGGGCCTCTGGATGCTTGGCATGGTGGCTGGATGGTGACTTCCCAGGCTGGCACTGCCAGCTGCCCTCAGCAGTGTCTGCCCAGCCATGGGATGGGGATCCAGTGCTGGTTTCCATCCCATTGCTTGGGGGAGCAATTCCCACATGTAGCCCCTGTAAATACTGCACAGCCTGGCAGGAACGTGGCTTGGCCACGCAGGTTTGCCACCACACTGCCCATCCCCAGCTCTGTTTCTAAATCCCCTGGTCTGGTGACACTGGAGAGGAGCAAGGACCTGCCCCAAGGCTGCGCATCTTCTGCCAAAGCACTGAGTCTCCTTCTCCTGGCAACAAGCCCAGCCACAGCAGGGAAACTAATGCAGGAATGGCTTGTTCTCGAGCAGGATAAAGGGTCCTGGAACTGCTTTTTTGGGGTGTAAGGAGGGAGTTTTATGAGCTCTATTTTCTGCTTCTAATAATGATATTGGATCTAAACAGTTCCACGCCTTAGAGTCCAAGACAGATGGGGAGTTCACATCTACGAGGATGAAAATGCTCATCCTGCCAAGCCTTTGATTCTCATCGTATCCTTCCTACCCTACAAACAGGCGGACAGCACATTTCTAGCATAAAAATATCCTCCTCTCCAGCTAACCACCTCCAGATTCCCTTCCTGAGCCTGTTCTGAGCCTGGTGGTTAGACATTTCAATATACATAAACATTCAGATCATCTCCCCAAGGTTCTTCCTGTCTCACAAGCAAATCCTGAGACCAGCAGCTATTTGTAGCTCCTTGAAATACAAATGGGATCAGGGCAGGGCTCCTTCCAGGTTGACTGCTGTGGTTGGGGCTCTCCATGCACCTCCCCAGGGCTCCTGGCTGCATGCTCCCTTCACAGGACACTGAGATGCCCATCACCTCCTTCTCTGGAGACCAAACTGCTCCAAACACCCTGTGTGTGGCTGCTGTTGAAGGTGTCAAGGGACTGCGTAAACTGGGAAACGTTTTGGACTGGGATGCAGCATGGGAGTGCCTGGGCATAGGCACACTTGCAGAGGGAGGGTGCAAAACCACGCCAAAACCCACACAAAGCAGTGGAGGAATGAACAACAGAGGCACACACACGTGCAAACTGCATTGTCTTTGATGGGGGATTGTAGAAACATTACCTTCCCCTGGGGCTTTGCAGCGAAATAACCTGATTATTCATGAACCAGCCAGAATCATCAATCCCTCATTTATCATTTTCAACATAAATAGTAAGGGCAAGAGAGGAACACACCAGCAATAAACTAGTTGTAGATGTAGTGTTGAAATCTGCGCATATCCTTTAAATATGCCCCACTTACTGATAACAAACAGGGATCCAGCTGACTCCTCGCCTGATTCCTGAGCGTTGGATTACAGAGGACACAAGCCAACACTCAGCTTTATGCGAGTGAAAGTCCATTTGGCGCTTGCGTGGGCGGCCAGCTAGGAAATGGCAGCAAATTTTAAAAAAGCACATTTGTCTTGCTGACAAATGCCTCCAGGAAATAAAAGCCTTTGTATTCTTCTTTGACCTCTTCCACTCACAGATGGGTTTTGCTGTGCTTCCGACAGCGATTTTTTCTTAGCGCCTGCGCTTCCAGGAGATTCATTTTATCTGCTGACAAGCACGGCTCGGAGAGGCCACGATGCACACCACGTTGTGGGGCTGTTGTGGCCAAGTAGGCTGACCTTGGAGGGGCAGAACTGGGGTTTGAACTTCAAGTCCAGCTTCTGATGATGCATTTGGGATGGCAGCATCTCTTGGAGCATCCTTGGCTGGTTGAGCACCAGCTTTACCCTGAGATATACATTGACCCAGAGGAGAGAGCACCCAGAGCTATGCAAGTGCCTCACCAGTATCTGGGAGAGGAGTTGAGCATCCTTCCAGCTCTAGTCTGAGCCTGTTTTCCAACTGGAGTGAAGGTGAAGTGGAGCAGGGAATGGTGGAGCAGCCACTGAGGCTCGGGGTGCTTTGCTAAGCAACAGCTCTGCTCTGCCTCCAGGTCTGCCCCGAACTCTGCAGCCGCGGCCCTTTCCGAGTCCTCCGGGACTTGTTCTGGCAGCGCCAGCCCCGTGTGTGAGCCCAGCCCTGGCTGAGGCACGCTCTTAATGAGCCACGTGTTCCGAAGGCCTCCAGGCTTGGCACCGGCCGGAGGGACCCTTTGGAGCCCAGCTCTGTTAAGGGGCAGCCCAGCTCAGCACTTTCTGGGAAAGCTTCCTTTGCCCTCCCCCTGCCTCCCCACTTCACTCCTCCAAGGGTCTCTCCTCCATGTGCACTCCGAAAGAAGTGGGGAGGGAAATCACAGTGTGTTTAAACACTGCCTAATGGTGAAAAATAACATCTGGAGAACAGCCTTGCCCTTCAGAGAGAGCCCTCCACCTCCACATCTCCCAACAGGGAACAGTTCCAGAAGGAACCCATCAGCTCAGCACTGGGAGCAGCTCTCCCTGAGGGTGCCATTGGCTTGGGGACACTGACCAGGGGACAGCAGGTTCCCAAGAGCCCTGGAGCAGTGGGTGGCTAGCTAAAGCCACACTCACTGCTGGGAGATTTTAGAGAGTAAGGGAAGAGGCTCAGCAGCCTCAGCTCAGCAAGGGGTGACTCCTTTCCCATGCCTGTGCCTCCCGTGCTGGCTCATCTCCCCCATTCCCCCAGGAAATGGGCACAGGAGAAACCTGCTTCATTCGAGCCTGTTTCCACAGAGGTTCTTCCAGCCAACATTAACACACTTTGCTTTACTTCCCAGCATGGCCCTGGGCAGAAAGCAACATCTGAACCTAATAAAAAGGCTGCCCTCCCCCTCCAAGAGACCCAAGGGCAACCTCTGCTATTTGGTTTCCAACCTCTGCTATTTGGTTTCCAACCTCTGCTATTTGGTTTCTCCTTCACCAGTGGACGGCAGCTCCAGCTCAGAGGTTCTGGCTGGCCTGAAGGAAAGCAGGATGTTCTGGCAGCCCATGGAGACTAGTAGCTTAAAAATGAGTCCAGTGGGGTGGAGTTAGATGGGTTTCAGTGCTAAGGAGCCAGTTGTGACTTCTCACTGGTGTGCAGAGCTGGGATATAAGGACTTGTTCTTCCCTTGAACAGAATGGTGCTCTTTTTCAGTTCCAAAGCATGAAAGCTGGATATGGCTCTAAGCCAAGGCCCAGGATTAACATCCCCATGGGGAAAGCTCTGCTTTGGTCCAACTGGAATGCAGATCCAGACCTGGCACCCATCTTCAGGCACACACCAACCGGGTTCCTCGTGTCTGACCTCTGGCAGCTGCTTCGCTTTCTGGAAAGGGCTCAGGACGAAAGAGCAGCAGAAAATACTCCTGGGTCTTGGGCAGAGCTGGATCAGGATTTCACAGCTGAAGTCTGGACTTTTCGAACAAATACCCAAGTCAGTGGAATCCAAACCTCTTCAGAATCCCTGTGTCACTGGAGCTGATTTGGGGCCCATCAGGCCACACCTGCTGACAGCTGCGCTGAGCAGCTCGAGGGATGTGTTGAATTAGGATGGAGTGTCTTCGACAGCAACCTCCTGGATGGTGCTGCTCAGCTTTTTGCTCTTCATGAAACCTTCCCTTCCTCCTGTGCCACTGCAGGCAGGAGAGGAGCCCTCAGAAGCTCCTGGCGCTGCCCTCTCCCACAGGCACAACATTTTCCACTAATACTGACCTGCAGGCTTGCGGAACAACTGCCCGTGGGTGAGACCTCAGAACAACCTCCCCAGGACTCCTGCTGGCTCCATGGGTTTCCTCAGCATCTGCTTGGGAGCACTGGGGCTGCCATGGCAATTAATAATGACTGATCTAGATGCACCATCATTAGCATGGCCAGTGTGGTCAGCATCTCCTATGCCCTGACTTACCTCAGCAAATACTGCAACAGTTTTCTCCAAGCTGAACATGCATCTAGTCATCAAAGAGATTGCAAATGACTAATAAATATGAAAAGAAGTCAGGGAACAGCAAAAACTTCTGGACAAAGATCAGTCTTTACTGACAACTGCTGCTTTTCCTAAGCAAAAGTACCCTGCAGAGTTTAAAACAGCATCCGACTTCAAAGCAGACAGCTCTCCAGATGGAGCTTACCACCCCTGCAACACCCTGTGCTTCGTCAGGTTCCATGCATTTACAGAGGGACAGTCAGAGTATTTCCAAAGAAGGGAAACACGCCGGCCTCTTCAAACCCAGCGACTCGAGCGATGTGTGACCAATGCACTCCCCACGATGCTGGTGGCGGAACTGATCTCTGGGCTGGCCTCCCGAGCACCACGGGCAGTCCTTTCTGCCTGATCTCTTTTTACAAGGGCCAACAAGAGGAAAGCCTCACCTGTCAGCTGTGTCTGCAGCTGAGATGAATGCGGTCCCTCCTTGGTGGGATCTGGACACCCTCCCGTACTGGAAAGCAGGATCCAGAAAGTGCTGTGTTGGCAGCACAAGGATTTCACCTTTCACCCCTGTTTCTGCAGATTTCCAGTCCAGGGCATGCAGGCAGATGCTGTGCATTTCACAGGGGTGGCTTTGGTCACCCTGGTGCCACCACAGGAAGGGACCTGCAGCCCTGCAGGGTCTGCCAATGTCCCATGCACTGGTGGCTGCCAAGGCTTCACCTTCCCAAGTCCCCCTCCCCTGCATCCCTGTTAGGGAATTTCTCCACAGCTGGAGAACTGCGTGTCCACGGATTTAATTTCAGGAGCATTTCTGCAAAGCTGGCTGGTTTGTTTGTTGGTTTGTTTGCTTGTGCTGCAGGCCTCCAGCCCCTCGGAGCACTTGCCCTTCAGTAACGCCAACACCGATCTCGGATCACTCCAGATACAACTGCTTCAACCTCCCGTCGGTGGCCAGTGATTTATTACCACTCTGCTGCCTGGAGTCCTGACAAATACTTTTTGGTAATTGCAGGAGGCCAAAAAATAGAGGATAAATAAACCTGACAATTAATTCAGCTGTTACTCACACACGCACGTAGCAACACTCATTCCCAAGTCTCTTATGAACCCAATTCTTCCCAGATGGCATGGAAGCCAGGCTGAGCTCAGCCAGCCTGGACACCTCTGCCTCTGCCCAGCACCCTTCAGGGTCCCAGTGCTGATAAGAGCCAGGCATCCCACCAAAAGCTGCTCTATTTTCCTTCCAAGTTACTTGCCAGCCTACCCTGTCTCATCTGCCAAGATCAGCTCTTTAGCCCTCTGCATCATTATCACAGAGCATATATAATTTCACGGCAAATCACAAGAACTGATGAATGGCTATTTGGATTGCAATTGTCAGGAGAGTATAAAACACTTCCTGCCGTACAGAGCCCAGGAACAGTTACCAGCTCTCCTGGCCAAAAGCTCAGCTAGGGAGCCCCTGCTCTGCTGGGGCTGCCGTGTCAGGGCTGTGGGGCCACCACCATGGGAGGACACAGGGCTGGGTGCTACCAGCACAGGTATTCTGGTGTGATTTGTACCCTTTTAAAAAAAAATATCGCCCCAGCTGCATCCCACTCCAGGAGCCTCAGGAGGCTGCTGGCACCCAGTGCAGTGTCCTGGCGTGCACAACAAGGACAGCCTCCACCTTGTGCCCTTTTCTCCCTGCTCTCATCACTCAACTAGCTAAAAAAAAAAAAAAAAAAAAAAAAAAAAATTGTTTTAATTCTTTCCAAAGGAAAAAAAAAATCTCCAGTCCTGACTAAACACCAATTTGTCAGCAGAAGGCCACAATGCTCCTGCACCTTCTCACAGCCTGTCCAGGGCAAAGGCAGAAGGGATGCCTTTTATCTTCCCTTTCCCCTCAAAAACTCCTGTCTACCACCCAAAATATGAGTGAGTGTGGATTGCTGACATCTTTTTATTGCTGGTTTTCAAAGCCGTCTGCTTTTGTCCCATTTCATTTTCATCTCTTTATGTAAGAGCTTTGCAAGTAGACCTAAAGTTTTCCATCATTAAATTCTAAGTGTTGGCCTTGAATTTAGAGTTTTCCCACCTTCTGTTTCTTCAGCATCAGTGTGAGTTATTGACAGGGGAGACGGCTGTCAGCCCCTGTCAGCATTTAAACCCTGATGTGAGAGGTTGAACAGCCTGGCTCCTGTTTGTACTGGTTATTAACTTACTCTAATTGCCTTCAGAGTGGCAAAAGCCTTTCCATGAAGGTTTTTCAACAAAATCACTGGTCTCAAGAGATCTTTAGGCTGATTTTTAAGAGCCAGCAGTATCTGCCCAGTGCATCACCATGGCAGCTGGTTGCTGGAGGAGCGCGTGGAAACTGGAGGAGGCAGATTTGGTCAGTGTGGGTATATACCTGGAGGGATTTCAGAGGGTGTCTCAGCAATCCAGATGATATAGGGTGAATCTCAGCAGCATGGAGAAAGAAACCTTTTGGGTATCCCCTGGGCAGACAAACCAGTCAGGCAGTGCTGGCAGAAGGCAGGGGTACACCCTGGCTGAAATGCTCATTGCTGTGCTCAGGAGAATATAATCTGTGTAAAATCCATTTCTGAGCCCTAGGAAAGGCAGCAGAAGGCCCCCCGACTACCTAATAGCTAGTCAATGGACTACATTCCATACAGTCATCAATTAGATCTCATGCACAGTCATCCCCCTCAGCTCAGTGACCCCCCAGTCGTCACTCCCCACCTCACACACCCCCCCAGCAGTGGGAAGAGCTCCCCAGCCTATGGCATCACTGTGGGAAGGGGACTTGGGGACTCCCAGCTGAAGTCAACCACACCCCATGGGACAGGTGTTGGAGGTAAAGCAATTTAGACCCACAAATAGATACCAGAGCTTCTTAATTAGGTTTCATATCTTAATTAGGTAGTGGCTTACTAGCTTCCCCCACAATCTCATGCAGCCCTGGGTCAATGAGACAAGGGTCTAGGGGTGCTCACTGTGCCCTCGCACATGGAAAAACACCTGCTGCCACCACCCCTAGGTCCCCTCAGCCCATTTTACCTTGGACACCCCATCAACACCAGCACAGGGATCCCTCAACCCCCCCCCACCCCCTTGCCTGCAGCCGCCTCAGCTGTCCTGTGAGCAGCTCATCCTGCCCGGGCTCACACACCCCCACAGGCAGGAGCTGCTTTCTGCTGCCAAATAAGTTTTGGGTTGGGTTGGTTTGTTTGCTCTTTTATTATTGAACCAGCACGGCAGTGGTCGCCCACTGTCCCCCACCGCTCGCTGGTGGGCACGCCGAGCACAGTAACAGTGAACAAGCCCGTCACCTTTAGCAGAAGAACCCCCTCCCCTCTGGAGCAAGCTGTGGAATTATTTACACCTGGTGGTCTCTGTACAGCCCCGGCTGTCGCACAAGTCCCTCCACAGCAGCTGTGCACAGGCTGGGTACACACACAGAGATTCCCCCCGTACAGTTCAAGCGAGAAATTGTCCAGTGATTGGTTTGCATTTGTACAAGTTACAAAGTTGGTCAACACTAAGTTTAAACTTGGGGTTTTGGAATAGTTTAATGTGAGTTTCTCCTGGATTGCACAACCGCAGCCAACAGCATGAGGAGGTGCTTGGGGATGCCTCGGTGGGGAGAACGAGGGCCAGAGGGGGGGAAGCACCACAACCTACAGGAGCAGCAGCTCCTCCTTTCCCAAAACCTCACTCCCCTGAGTCCACATCTGAGCAGGTAAAGCTGGGCCATCCCTCTGCAGCCTCCCAGGTCTGGGCTGGTTCCCCACCAAGCAGCTGCGGGCCTTCTGCCCACACACTGCCAGCTCGTTGATGAGACACAAATTAATTAACCCGGAGCAGGAGGATGCTCTGCTCCTGCACCTCAGCAAGGGGGCTCAGAGCTCCCCGGTGGGAGCTGCTGCTGCTCTGTGTGCTCCCTTCAGAGTCCCTCCATCCCTGTCGCTGGGTCTGCCTGGGGATGGGGTGTGTGTGTGGAGACCCAACGATGGCGACACAGCAAGACACAGAGTGCCAAAACCAAGCAGTGCTGTGGCCAAGTGTGGGGCTGAGCTCTCAACAGGGGGGATCCCACTGCAGCAAGACCTACCTGTCCCGACCTCAGCCAGTCTCCTGCATCCCTGGGCTGCTCCCCCAGCCTGGGGCAGGCTCAGCCAGGGCCTGAGCTCCTGCACAGAGCTGGGAACATCAGCAATGTTGTCACGTCCCCCGTTCAGGAACAATCCCGAAGGATCCCACTGAGCAGCGGGTGAGGCTGCTGGAGCCCTGCAGCATCTCGGTGTCACCAGTGTCTCCCCAGCACCTTCACATCCTCCCAGTCCCCTCCTGCACACGCTGCCCTGCCCAGCAGCTGGTGGGTAACATCCATCCAGCAGCACTGAGCCACAAACCCCGTAAGGGCTGAAAACAACCTCACCAATACCTCAGAACTCTTCTGCCATGCTCACGGCACAGCCTCAGGTGCTGCTGTGCTTTGGGCTCCTGGCCAGCCCCAGCCCCTCACCTTGCACACACACAAAACAGTGGAAGTGAGAGAACCATGGCTCTGGGGTTGGCACTGAAGGGTGGGACAGGCTCTTCTCTCTCCATCCCACGGTTCTGGGTGCTGGCCATGCTGCTGGTGAACGCTGCCCATGGCTAACTGGGAGTGCAACCCAACCCTATCCCAGCTGGGCAGAGAGAAGGCGGCTCTGCAGCTCCTGGCTGGAGCCTGTGGCCCTTCCTGATGTCCCAACACCCGGCTGCAGGGTAGGCACGGGATACCCACACGCTGCGGGACCCGAATGCCGCCCCAGTGCCTCCATCCCTGGTGTGCTGCAGTGCCCCTGGTGAGAGCAGCTGCGGCAAAGCCCCAAAGGCAGCAGCTCCATCACCCTTCTCTCACCCCTCTGGCCACGTCTCAGCCCTCACTGGGCCACTGGCAGGGTCTGTGATGCCACTCTGCCAGCTCTGCAGCCACCTTCCACCGGCACCCAGCGCCTTCCTGGACATCTGCAGACACCAAGCAGCACACAGTATTGCTACTGTGCCAAGTGGGAACTTTATTCTTTGTTGTGGTTGGGGTTTTTTTTGCTATTTTTTCCAAATCAGCTAGGGAGGCAGCTTTGAAGATGTGTCAGATTTGGAGAATTATTTTTTTCCCAGCAAAATCTGCAACATTTTAATAGTGTTTTGCCCAGACATCAGCTCTGTGAGTCTGTACAGCTCAGAGCCACAGAGACACCAGCAGCAATAACCTGGGAACGGAAAGACTTTCCACATCGCTTGTGCATTGTCTTGGATTTTTTTTTCTTTAAAAAAAAAAAAAAAAAAAAAAAAAAGCACAACAGAAAAGACACAAACATTGATGAACATTTAAAAACCTGTACATTGTAAAAAAAAACAAAACCAAAAGTAAAACCCAACAGAAAAAAAAAAAACAAAAACAACCAAACCCCAAACAAACAACAAACACCATCATTCTCTTGCTTTGAAATCAGAATCAACCTGGGAACGTTGCAGGGGGAAAAGAAAGATCCATGGGGAAGGTGACAGCGCTGGCCACGCCGCTGAGCCCGCGGGGCTGCCGGAGGCTGCGGGGCTGGGGCTCCTCTAGCGTACAGAATGCAAAGCATTTAATAAAATTTTTTTTTTTTTTTTTTTTTTGCCATTTGTTTTCCCCCCAGAGCGAGAAAGCAGAAGTGAATGAAAAAAAAGTCTAATATTTTTGTTCTTTAACCATGTAACTGCAGATATGAGCCAACATCATGGAATGAAAAAAATAATGTAAAGTAGAGCATTCGTGTGTATCACAAAAATACAATAAAAACTTTTTTTAAACTTTTTTTCCTTTTTTTTTTTTTTTTAAAGTTTCCTGTGAACTCCCTGCCACGCTGGCCTCCTGCCCACTCCGCCCCTGCCCTGGCCAGCTCGGAGGGCTCTGGAGAATCAACGTCTACAACCAGCAAAGGTGTGTGTAACGGGGGGCCCTGCAACCATGGCAAGATTTTTGTTTGGTTTTTTTTTTTTAAACTAAGTACATACATTCTCCTGACTCCCAGATAACTTTGATGGATCATTGTTACCTTTTTTTTTTTTAACCCTTCCATACAATGGACAAATGCAGCAAAGCCTGCATGTAAGAACAGAACCTCTTTTACAGCATGTAATACTGTGTTTTGTTTAAAGTCCTTCCTTGCGTAAAATATTGACATAATTCACTGAAGGTATCAAAAATATACCCTGTAGACCAATACAATTTACAATTGCCTTTTCTCACCATTCAGAAAACAATGCACTTAAAGCAACCGAGCCCCTCAGTGGGCAGCGTGTGAGCCAGCCCGGGGACGTCCCTGCCCGCTCCGAGGGACACGGGATTGCTTCCATCGAAGGGACCAGGATTTTTTGTGTTCTTTTTTTTTTAAGAAACAGCTCTTCACTCCCTCCCCTGCCCGCTCTTCCCAGCCACGTTCGAAGCGTGTCGTCGCGGGGCTGATACGTCTTGTGACGCGGGAATGCCGGGCAAGCAGCCCTCGGATCAGCCAGGGAACCACCGACCCGGGGCGTTCCGTTCCGTTTCACGTCTCAACCGTGGTTTTTTTTTTTTCAATCTTTTCTTTAACCCGCTCAAGGTTTTGCAATTCTGAGGCACATCCCCACGGCCGGGTACGGGGGAGCATCCCACCGCCCGCTGCCGACTCCGCAGGAGCATCCGCAGCCCCTGGCTCGCTGCTGCGGGAAGGGGCCGGCAGAGCGTCCGAGCCCCGGGACGGGCACACGGCCGCTCTCTGTCCCTCTCGAGCGCGGGGTCACCGCCCAGCACGGCTGCCAAGATCGAAGATGGGTTCCTTGGGTTTTGTCTCGTTAAGGCTTTTTTCTTTTCTTTATCAGACCGAAGAGGATGCAGAAATTTCCAGATGTTGAGAAAGAAAAAAAAAAAAACCCAAACAAAATTTTAAAAAAATCCAAAACCATCATCCCCCCCCCCCTCCTCCCCCCCCCCCAATTGGCTGGTTGGGAGGGAAGGGGGGGAAAAAAAAAAAAAAAAAGAAAAAAGGAAAAGGAAAAAATGAAATCGCTCTGCTCCTGCATCTTCGCTCGTGAGAGCCGGCGGGGCCGGGGTGGTGGGCGCTCGCCCCGGGCGTCCCGCTCGCTCCCCGCGCCCCGGGTTTGGTCGCCGACTCCCTGCCCCTGGCTCCTCTCATTCACTGTCCGAAAGGGTTTCGTACTGGGAGCAGAGCAGGGGCTTGGGCTCCTCGTCCCAGGCGTGGTGCTGGCTGCCGGGGGTGCCCTGCGGCAGCGGGGCCGTGGGTGCCGCCGTCACCACCCCGCTGGGGAGCCGCATGGTGAGCGGGTTGTAGGGGAACGGCGTCGAACCTGCGCGGGACGAGGAAGCAGAGTCAGCACCAGGGGTGGTGGCCCTTCCCCGCAGCCTCCCCACACCCCTGCGAGGGCGGCACGGCCACTCTGGGGACCCGTCCCCTCGAGCCCTACCTGCGGACGACGGCCTGTCCTCCCAGACGCGGTTGGTGAGGGGAGTCCTGCGGTTGCAGTCGCCCTCCGAGTGCACCGAGGAGACGGAGGGCGGCCGCTCGCCCGAGGACAGACCCGGCGCCGGGGACTTGGCCTTGCGGCTGTTGGGTCTGGCAGCGATCTTTGGCTTCCCCCCTCCTCCTGCGAAGAGAAGCAGCCGCTCGTCACCCGGCTCGTTGTGACAGGGTTCAGCGGGTCGGGGACGGGGCAGCGGGTTCCCAGCGCTTCCCTTTTAGGAGCTTTGCAAAAATGGCTCGTGGCAGGAGAAAAGCTCACCCCGGGCCGACGGCAGCACGGCGGGGAATGGCGATGGGGCAGGTGGGGGCAGCGGCTGGAGGAGGGCTCTGCCCTCTCCTGGGCTGCTCCACCCTGGGGGCTGATGCCACCAACTGTCCCGTGGAGGGACCCGGGGCAGGAGCAGCCGTGCGGCTTCGGCCGCTTCCCTGCAGGATCTGCTCCCGAGCCCGCTCGTGGCTCAGCCCACAAACGTGGCTCATGAATGGAGCTCCATGTGCCACCCCCACGGGCACATGCGGTTGGCAGCGACCCCCCAAGAGCTGCGTGGGTGCTGGAGCCCTGAGCACATTCCCCATGCCCATGGTCTACATGGGTCTTTCATCTCTCCTTACAGCAGAATCCCTGGAGATGTTTAGCCAGTTTTTAAAAGGTTTGAAGCCAGAAGGGCCTCTGTCGGGCAGGTGAGCCCAGATAAATGAGGGGGAGCTCCCCACGGGGGAGGGATAGATGGGCTCTGCATCCCACCCTGCCTGCCCAGCAGCAGCAGGCAGCCTCCACCAGGCATAGGGAGGCACGGCTGGAAGAAGCTGCTGGTTTCATGCAGGAGCCAGAAAAGCTTTTCTGCAAAAAGCTTTAGAGTGCCTGGTGTTAGATGACCCAGAGGGGTGTGAGCTGACCTGGAGGAAGGTGCACATGTGCACCCAGGATCTACCCCTGAGCCATGGGCTCTGTGCCTGGATTCCCGAGGCTGATCCCTGGCAGTGGTGTCATGCTCTGTGCAGGGCACTGCCATGAGGCACTCTGCCCTTGGCAGGTGTGCGGGGGACAAATGCTCCCCCCATCCATCCCTGATCCCCCTCCTCCCTCCCTTTCTTAACTGGGGATCTGCACAGCCACCCTCTCATCTCTGCTCCTGTCTCCTCAGAGCTGAGCAGACCCCGCCATGGGGCCCAGCGGGCTCTGCAAGCCCCATCAGGGCCCATGGGGCAGCTCATCCCCAGCTCTCCTCTCTTTATCATCCTCCATGTACCACTTTTAGCTCCCTTAGCACCTCCCTCTTGCTCCAGGCGCTCCCAGATCCCATCCCCCCATCCCAGGTTGGATTCTGCCCCGACACCCCCAGAGACTGGAGTGGGGAGGGAAATGCCACCCTGCCCTGTGTCCTCCACACCAGCCCTTCTCAGCACCTTCCCGTTTTGGGAGCAGCGATCCCACTGGGGGTTTACAGACAGTTGGGGCTGGCTATTTAAGTTTATGCCCTTGATTTTTTGGGTGGGGGGGTTTTCCATCCCCATAAACCTTTCCATTGTGTAAAAAAAAATACAGGAAAAGGAGATATTAAAAACCAACAAACAGGGAAAGGAGAAAGGAGCAAGTCAGTGGTTTAGAGAAAGCAACAGCACCTTTGGAGACTATTAAATTAACATCAAACAGGATTAATCAGCGGATCCACAAAGCTCAAAGCTGGGGGAGGGAGGGGAGAAAAAGAAAACCAAAATGAACAAAAACGGGGAGGGGAGAAATAAATCCCCTGGTAAATGGGGAGATAAAAAGGCTGAAAATTAATAACACAGAGAGAGTGAAGGTGGAGAGGGCTGCAGACCTGGCAAGGAGCGCACGTCCTCGTTTCGTCCATCAGCAGGAGTTATGGGCATAGCAGCGGGCAGGCTTGCACTGGCATTCAGAGAGTTAAAAGCATTGGCACTGAGAGGTGAGCGCTCTTCCCACTGCTCGTCATATTTACCCATTAGGGCTTTCCTAATTATTGCCTCCAACCCCATGTTGGTACTGGAATTCTCTTGGACCGACTGGCTCCTACAACTGATTAGCCCTGGGAGATACGGGAGAGGGAGGAGAGAGGGGACGGGAGATGGGGGGGAGCCAAATGAGAAGAAAGATGGGGGGGACGGGGAAAGGGGGAGAAAGGAGACAAGGGAGAAGGGAAGAAACAAACAGTCAGCACATTCTCGCAAAGCAACAAACTTTGTCATCTTGTTCTTTAAAGCGCTGTGATGCACCCGTCCTCCTCCTCCTCCCGCTCCATCCCGCCCCAGGGCTTGGCGGGGGCTGGCGGTGGGACGGATGGGGCTCACTCTGGGGTCTGGGTTTTGGGAGGGTTCCCCAGGGCCAGGGATAAGGGTTTGTCGCAGAGCCCCAGGGAGCATCTCCAAGGAGCAGGGGCTGCGCTCCCAACCCGGCCAGGGTCGGCATGGGGGCAGGAGGAGAGTCATTGGATGTGGGGTCATTGGGGTCCATATGCACACGTAGCAATGGTCAGTGCGCCAGGAATTTGGAGGCCGGGGCGGTTTCCCATTAAGGAAGTCAGGGAAGGAAGGAGGAGTACCCCACAAAAACACCTGATGAGAAAGAAGTGCCTGGATTTGGCTCTGGGGTGAGAGGATGCAAGCAGCCGCCAGAGCTGCCTGCGTGGGTTGGGCTACACGGGGAGAGGGGAGTGTCCTGTTGTCCCTCCTCGTGCTCTCTGCAAGCCCCCTGCCCACTGCCCCAGCCCCCCTTCCCCCCAGGCCGGGTTCCCACGGGGACCAGGGCCCCCCGGGCTGAGTGGGACAGGATGCAGAGGCGAAGTGTCCGCGTGGTTGTGAGTCTCAAGCCATGCAGTTATGGAGCAGCACCGCACAGGGACCAGAGGCTCAGCCACGCCACCGTCATTCCCGGGGTGGCAGTTACAGGGAACAAGCAAGGGCAAAATACAGACACAAAACTGCCAGGCCCCCCCGCTGACCCCATCCTGGGGTGTTTGTTCTGGGATCGCTGCCCCTCTGCTTGGAAAGGGACAGATCCCAGGTTCCTGTAAACCTGCTTTGAACACTGGTCTTGCTGTACACAGGCAGGGTCTTTCCTGATCCCCTCTAGCCGAAACTGACCCTCAAATCTCGGGTCCTACCTGGCTGCACCTGCTCACCCCAGCAGCTGATGCCAGCTCACTCCTCCCAAACTCATTTCCACTGGTGAGCAGTCCTACACCACTGGCCCTCCCTCCGCACCAAGCCCCTGCCCACAGCACCTCCTGCCCTTGGCTGTGGGAAAACTGCTGTTCTCCTACTTAAAACTGACAACCTGAAGGCATTCCTGCTGCAGGAGAGCATTAATCCTTAATTAATTAAGTACCAATTAGTATTCCTCAGTGGGGATTCACTGCATTCATTTGTGAGCCCACCCGGACATGTCGCAGGTGGCAACAGCGTGACAGCTTCCCACTGTCATTCCCCCTCGGGCTGGTCGTGGGCCTGAGCACTCTTCCAGCTCCCAAGGAAACACCTCCTCCTGCCCCAGCACCCCTCATCTCCCTTCCAGTCCTCAGCATCACCACTCTGCCCAACACAGAGTGCTGCTCTTGCCCCAGTTTGCTTTTGCAGCTGGCTCCTGCATCCTGCCCAGCCCGTGGTGACACAGACCCCACTGCCCACCCTCATGTTCCCCTTTGCCACTGCCCTCCCACCCACCCACAGGTGACCATAAGGTCCCATCAAGAGCAGGGTGCTCTCTCCAGGTGTGAGGTCCACCTTGCTAAGATGGTTTAATCCTCTGATGGCATCAGATGGCCAACCCTTGCTTGATCTTTAACCTCTCCTCAAACTCTGCCAGGCTTTCCAAGGAATTACACTGCCCTGTCTCCAACCCAGCAGCAGAGAGTTACGGTGTGTCCTGAGGCCTCTGCCTCCCAGCACCTGTTACACTTGGTCTTAAGGGAAAACAAAAATAGGAGATGCTTAAATCTACCGAGCCTCCTGCTCGCCATAGCTGTAAGCCCTGTGGGGAACGAGGTACAGGTATGTGGGGAGTTACCTGCTCCAGTAATCGCTGGCATGTTGAAAATCTCTGTCCCAGGCTGCCCCACATCTGGAGAAAAACAAAGAAGCTCTTCAGTATGGAGAGAGCACATGCAGGTTAGTGGCAGGGAGGACCTGCCATGGCAGCCACGACAAGATTCCCATCTCTCTGTCATGGCACTCCCAACAGCAGCCCAGCTCCCCCAGGCACAGGCGTGGGTCTGTGGGTGCTGGCTGGGACCAGGGATAACTCCCAGTGCCTCTGGGAGATCCACAGCAGGCACCTTCACCAGGTGGGAAAGGGCAAAATAACAGAGCCCAGAAAGCCAGGGCAATGTCTTTGTGCTCAGTGCTGGCCCCCCTCCCTTCCTCCCTCCTGCCCTTGGGATTACAAGCTCCATGAAGCCAAATCCTCTCTCATGCCTATGGGATTTTCAAAGGCTCAATGCCCCCTATGCATGGAGCAGGTCTGGGCAGTGGAGAGGGTGAGGAGGAGGAGAAAAAATGTTAAATCAATATTTTCCCTCTTAGCTGAGCTGTTTGACTTGGATATTGCTTTCCTTAGAATAACAGAAATTCTCATCAAATAAGAGGTGTATCCAATTTCTATATATTTTTTCTTGATAAGGGGAAGTGTGGAAGGTCAGGGGGTTCAGCTACATGTCCCCAAAGGGGCATAACAATACTGTTGGCTCATGGTAACATCATCCAGGAGACGAGACAGCTCGGTCCCTCTTATCCGATGCAGCTGTTGTAAGATGGATTCAAATTGAATTAGTATTGACTGTATAATGCTGGGCTAAATTAAATTATGATCCTATCTACTCTATTAGCGGTTAATGAATGAACGGGCTGAATTTCTAATCTGAGCCAGCCTGGTTAGTTTTACAGAGCTGCACCAATATTGATGTAGGGCTTAAAGTAAGGTTGGGGAGAGATGCATCTCAAGGAGGAAGGATTCAGCTTGGCTGGCCAGTCATTAAAATATCAATTGCTCTTAAGTCTCCTCCATGCTCAGCTCATTATTTCCTTCCTACTTAGGTTATCTGGTGTGGGTGGGATTGACAGCCTCAGAGCATGGAGACTAGGGTGGGAAGTCTCCCACTGCCTCCCCAGATGCGCACAGTCACTGCTGGCACCAGTGCAGAGCATTCTAGGAAACATTTGGACCTTGTATTTCATAGAATCCCAGACTATTCTGAGTTGGAAGGGACCCACGAGGACCATCGAGTCGGACTTCGGCGCAGACAGAGCTGGCTGGGAGCTCCCAGCCCTTTAACACAGCAGCACTCATTCCCAAATCTCCTTTGCTTCATGTGTCCTTGAGGCTTTTCCTCCCCTGGTGCCTTGCATTCGCCTCCCCACAGGTTCTTACTGTATTCTGTCTCGTTTTTGTTGGTCGTGCTGAGCTTCTTGATGATCTCCTGTTTCTTGGACTTCACCATGGCAGAGTTGCTCTCAGTCAGCTTGCTGAAGAAAGCTGGACGCTGAGTGTTGTTTCCTGGGGACTTCGACCCCATCCTGCAGAGCAGAAGACCATTGGAAACCTCTGAAACTCCACTATACCTAAAGAGCCTCTTCCCTCAGTGCTCAGGATCAGGCTGGGAGCTCCTGGGATACTCAGCACCTCCAACCTGTCTCCCTATCCCAATGATAAACATACCCCACGGTATTGAAAAGCTGCTACAAGTACAGCACCCTGGGAGGGGACACTGCTTGGGGCAGCAAGGAAAGCAGCCCGGGCCAGGGCTGGACGGGACATCCCCATCCCCAGGTAGCCCCAGCGCCCGCTCCAGGGCCCTACCTCTGGTCCATGGGCTCTCCCTCGCGGAACAGGACGGGGTACGGGGCGCCCTTGGCGTGTTCCGCTTCTCCCACGCCGTCTGGTGGAGACACCGGCTCGATACAGCTGTCCGGCCCCCCGGCCGCCGCCTTGCCCTGCTCCGGGGACCTGGGCAGCAATGGGGACAGGCCGTCGTTTCACTGCGACAGCCCCTGGCCCTGTGCAGCAGCTCGGGGTTGGGAGGGGAGAAGACTCCTGGTGCTTTGAGAGGGTGGTTTGGGCAGGCAGAGCTGGGCTGAGCTGAGCCCTGGGCCTGATCCCCTGACAGTGGGGACAGCTGAGACACCCCAAACAGAGCAGCCCAGGAGGGACCTGCTGGTGGCAGGGACACATGGACCCCTGTGGAGAGCTGTGACATTAACCTTTTGGGGACACTGCATTTGATTCTCAGTATTTGTGAACACAGCGGAGGCGGAACCCGCCACCTCCCATCCTCCTTGTCAGGGCCACACAGGAGCTGGGTGGTTGCAGGAGGGGGCCTGGAGCTGGGGCAGCTTAGAGAGGATCAATACTGGCCCCTGATGCCTGCCCGTGGCCAGAGCCTGGAAGACAGCCAGGCTCAAGTCTGCGAGGAATTCCTCACGGCGAGTTCTGGGAATTTACGTCTTTGTTCTTTCTGTGGTTTCTCTTTTTTTCCCCAGTTTTCTTCATCACTGGGTGGTCAGGGCTGGGCTCTTTTCCTTCATGTTATAAAGCCAACTCCAGGATCAGGCAGAGCTGGGACGAATAATCCCATTTACTGACAAGGCACCACTCATTCCTGGATACATCTGGGTACAGACCCATTTTTAAATTCCATACAACAGTAATCAGACCTGCCTTGTAGCAGCACGGGGATTTGAAAGTGACTTTAAAACAAATACAGGTGGTGCCTGAAATGAACAATTCTAGTTGTCAGGGCACGTGTGTCTAGTAAACTTCTTATTCACTGAGAAAGATGTAGATAAAATTAACTTTGAACCAATGGAAAACATGTTGCTTCAGGTTTTTTGGAATCATCTCTGGTCAGGGACTGAGAACAGTGACAGGACAAGAGGCAACATGCACACAAACAAAACATGTGAAATTCCATCTCAACACAAGAAGACCATTTTTCCTGTCAGAGTGCTGAAATGCTCGGACAGACTGGCCAGAAAGGTGTTGTCTCCATCAGTGGAGATATTCTGAACCCAACTGGCCATGCCCCAGGACAACCTGCTCAAGAGGACAGTGCTGGGCTGGATGATCTTGAGAGATCCCTTCCCACCTAAACTATCCTGTGACGCCGGCCGGATTGGGAAGAGAATTATGCATGGACTCTAAGAGGGTCTAAAGAGCATCTCTAGGACAACAGCGATGGCAAGAGGCACCACCCCAGGGGAAAGATGCCCAGATCAGAAAGGAGTTGGGCTGTGTAAGCAGGGAATACACCCAGCACCAAGCTGAGGAGAGCAATGCCTGCCCTGTGCACCACCTCACCGCGGTGCCAGGTAGCCAAGGGCACCCGCCTGACTTCCCCTGAGCCACCTGGGCCCATCTGAGCTCAGACTGGCACAAGCCCATCTGTGCCAGCTTGGGTTGGCCTCTGAGCTCACCTTTTGCCCCCTTCGTTCTGCGGGGAGATGCGCGAGGCCGCCGTGTGCTCCTGCTGCTGCAGGTAGGCCTCGCTGGGGGTGCGGCGCAGGTCCAGCACCGGGCACGCCGCCCCGGGGAACGAATACACCGGGGCCTGGATGTGGGAGTTGAGCTGCTGCGGGTGATGGCGTGTGTAGTCCTGCGTGATGACCTCCTGGGGAAGAAACCTGAGTCAGACATGGAGCTGGTTTTCACCTTTGTCCTGCTGGGCCCAACTAAGAGGGTGAGCAGGAGGGAAACAGGCTGGTTTGACCCTGCAGCTGGAACTTCTGCCTCCTGTCTGCAACAGCTCTTGTGACGGGCTTCTTGGGGACACAAAACCCGGGCTGAACACCCCTGATGCCCCCTGCTCTTCAGCCCCCAACTACAGGAATTGAGGTCTCCAGCATCACTCCCAGCCCATCCCCACCAGACATGTTTCACTGAGCTCTTCCCTCCTCCCTGGAGCCCCAGCAGGAGGGTGAGGGGGGTGAATGAGGTTGGTTAGTTACACTGATGTGCTGGGCCAGCGTGACCACCCGCTGGTTCATGCCCTTGATGCTCTGGCTGGACTGCAGGGGCTGGCACTGGGGGCCGTCGGGCTGCCGCAGGTGCTGCAGGTGGGCGGCTTCGGGAGCCGAGGCCTTCAGCGAGCCTGGGGGGCACCAAGAAGAGAGCAGGAATGAGATGACATCTGTGTCCCCTTCCTTGAATGCCATCCCAACACTGGAGCATGGTCAGCTCGGGCTCTCCTGCGCCAGCTCCTGTTCTCACCTTGCTGCTTCTGCCTCAGGTCATGCTCCCCATGCCCCTTCTCTGTGTCCTGCAGCAGCTTGGCCCCTTTCTCATGGGACAGGCTGGGCGAGCTCACGGGACTCACTGCTTCCATCCGCTCGGGGCTGTAGCCTCCATGATAGCCTGAGGAAATGGAAGGGAGTTAAAACCAGGGGCTCACTTCGCTTTTCCCTAGCACTGCTGCACCATCGCTTGTGGGACAGTCACATGTTCAGCGAAGTGGGGGGAAAAAGAGATGAAGGAAGACCCGGCAGGTCACACTGCAGGGCCACCTCCGACGTCCAGCTGTGGTGGTGGCTGCTGTGAAGAGGTGATGTCTTATTCCTGCAGAGCTGGACACTCAGCAGCTCTCAGTGCCAGCATGAGAGCCAGGGACCAAGTGCAATCTCTGCAGGTTCACAACTTGTTCCCCTATTTTCTCCACCCACTGAAACCCGCACTATGCCTGGACAGCGATGCCCAGAGAAAGTGGAGGTGGCTGCACAAGAGGTCTCCAAGTGCATTACAAAGCAAAGCCCAAAGCCCAGCATGGCCAGGACCAGGAACTTGAAAACTGGATGTGAGGCCCTGAAGAGCCCAGATGCCACTCCAGAGACACTGGACTCACAAACCGCAGGGGCAAAATTTGACTGTTCTCGGCATTTTAATGCCTTTCATAGACTCATAGAACCATTTAGGCCAGAAAGACCTCTAAGCTCATTGAGTCCAACCACGAACCTACCACTGGCAAGTCCACCAAGTCCCATCCTTGGGTTATGGGAAGGGGAGTGGGGCAGAAACTTGCAGTGCTGATGGCCAAGGCAGATGCTGCAACTTGAAGATGGGGTCCCACCAAATCCCCACAGGATGCTTGTTGCTTCTGCATGCTGGTAGGAGCCTGGATGAATGCTCTGGGTGAAGGTTGGTCCCATCAAGACTGATCTAGACCTTGAAATCCATCCCCCTCCCTGCACTTTCCATTGGAATAACTAATCCCAGTGCTTTTGTGTCTTACACAAGATTCCAATTAGGTGGTTCTTGTGGTCTGCTCTGGAAACAGCTGCTGAGCACGGCTGGGCCGAGTGATCCCAGGACAGCCATGTCCATGGTGCCCACCTTGGGCAGCATCCAGCACTGGGACCCTGAGTGAGGTCACCCTGAGCACAGGGACCCCATCCAAGCTGAGACCCACAAAGTCCTCTGAGACCCTGCAGCTCACGAGCAGGGAGGTGTTTGTCTGATGGCCAGCAGCCTTGTCACGCTCACAGTCCCAGTTCTCCGCTTTGCTCATTTGATTTATTACCCACAACTGCTCCTTACAGACTGCCTGGGAACTTCTAAGGATGGGGAAATCGAAATTAGCAAACAGCTATTGTCTGTAAAAAGCAATACCAGGAACTGGACAACATTTGCAAAACAGGACTTGGCGACGGGAAAAACTAAAAGAGGGTGGGAGAAGGGAAGATCCTTAAAACACAAAAATAAAGTCTGGAATAACACAACGACCAGGAAGCAGAGGGACAAGCACACTTGGGGAGGTGATGGAGCCAATATCCAGAACGTGCAACTAAAAATAAAAAATAATGAAATAAAATGGGTGTCAGGCCACAGCTCTGTCACCTCTGCCCTCCAATTTGTGACCCTCACTACTGGAGTCATTACTCAGCGAGCCTCTTTCTCGCTGCCCCTTATCACAAGACATTTGGCGCACGATAATCCCATCTATGAAGTTGGCTGCTGTCGTGGTGGTCTTACCGAGAGCTCGGAGCTCCTGATCCTGCATGGAAAAGCGTTTACTTTGACTCTTTTCTCTACTGTGCTGCTCGGAGCCTGAGGCTGCGTGCTGCTGGTCCAGAGGGTGGTGGTGCTGCTGGCTTTTCCCCTGTCCTCTGCCATAGTGATGAGAAGATGCAGGTCCGGAGGCGGGCAAAGGTCTCGACTCCATGGCTTTGATGGGGGAAGGCGACTGTTCGAGGTTGGCCCCACTGGGCAGCTTTGAGGTGTAGACGTTGTTGTCAGTCTGGGCTCGTTCTGTCTTGGCTTCCCGCACCCTCGAGGCCTCTTTCTGCAGGATGGCCGGGTCCAGCGGGGCCGCGTAGCCATCGGCCGCGCTGAGGGAGGAGCGCAGGGTGGAGGCCGAGGGGAAGGCGGCAGAGCGGATCGGTGACGTGGTAGTGGTGGAGGAGGATCTGGAAGGAAATGAAGACAAGGCCAAGATGAGAGAAGCACATGGAGAAATGCTGTTAACCAGAGCCTCAGCGTTCAGCCTTGCCCTGGCTGAGCTCCTTCCAGGCCTCCCGAGTGCAGGGTTGGCCCATGCAGGGCCAGGGAGGAGGGCTTGGATAGAGCCTCCACCACAGTAACTGGCCACAGGATATTGGGCCTGAATGCATTGACTGGAGAACATAAAACCCATGGACAGGTCCCAGAGACCTTGGTAATTCCACCACCAGGCAATCTTCAGCAAGAGGAGCAGTACCTGTACTTGGGCACAGGTGCAATTCTACGTTATTTCCTGGTAGCAGGAAAAGCCACCACAAAAAGCAAAGAATTGGGGCGCCAAAATGTGCCTCTCCCCATCACAACTTCCCTTGAAATCCAAATCCTGTTCCCACTGAGAATGAAGGGAAAACAACTCTCACTCCTTCCTCTCGGAGGTGCTCATTAATTAAGTTACGGTGCAGGCATCCAGGCAGGCACTGGAAACCATGGTGGGGGGAACGTACCGTAGGACAGAAGGGGTGGGGGTCTCCGAGGAGATGATCTTCATGCTCGTGTTGTGGAGCACGCTGGGGCGCTGCTGGATGGTCTCGTGGGTGCGGGGTGAGACGGGAGAGTGCTGGTGGCTGTGGGAGTGGGAGGACGAACGGCTGCTGGACTGCTCTGTACCTGGGGAGAGCACAAGGAAAGGCTTCTTCAGCTCTCTGCCCAACAGCCCTAACCTTACCTCCACCCAGCACTGGCCCCAAAGTGCGGTGCTGGACTCCTCCCCAGCCTACCTGGTCTCCAGATGGGCGCGTGCTCCACCGTGGTGGAGGCTAGCATGGATTTTTCACGCTCCCTCTCTCGTTCCCTCTCCCGCTCCCGTTCCCGTTCGGACACCGATGATCCTGACTGTTTGGTCATGTGCGTGGGCCCTCCTGAAACCCAGTGAGAAAGGCAGTGAGAGGGCTGCAGACATAGCAATTCCCCCTGGGAATGCTGCCTGCTCTTCACATTGCTGTGTCTGCAGAGCAGATAAGGAATGGCTCCATCCAAGGTCACCTGGAGCAGGACAGACGAGGGCAACCAGCGCGACAAAACCCAGACAAATCATGGAATAGCTGTCCTGGCGCCGTCTCCAAGTTATGACCTTCCACAGCGCTGTTTGCTTTGGGGAAGAAGGGGGAAAAAGCAAGGAAGCCCTCAACAAGCAGGAAGAGAGGGAGTCAGTGAACTGGTCCCTGAGTGAGAATTAATTTGGAGTCTCCCCGTCTGCCCTGGCATGCTGAGCCCATGGCCTTGGATTGGTTATGAGCGTCCCGCTCAACCATTTTCCCATTGGAAAAGCAACCTGCAGCATTACCTGGGGACAAAGGGGAGCTGCTGTGCCGGCTGCCGAAGGTCTGGGGGGGTCCAGGGATGTAGGTGATGCGGTCCATGGTGGTGGCAGAGGTGCCAGGGGTAGGGGGCACGAGGACGGGCAGGTGTGGCACTTGGGACAGGTCGATGATGCCTGGAGAGAGAGAAGCGAGAGGGCTGTCAGGACAACACCGAGCTGCTGCAGCTTGGCCATGCTGGAGCTGGCAGTGCCAGCCTGACCCAGCCTCCTCCTCCCATACTGCTCCCAAACCCCTGGACAGTGCTGTGCTGGGAGGACCTGCTGCATAGTTGAGGGCGAGGGAGGGCTCCCGGGGTGACAGCCCGCGCAGCATGTCCGCCCGCTGCGCCATGGCCGTGGCTGCGGCGTTGTGGTGCATCTGCTGCGACGTGATGTAGTCGTTGATGATGGTCTGGCGGTTCTCCATGGCCGCCGTGTCCGGGTAGCCCCGGATGAGGTACGGGGGGTACAGGTGTGGGTACGTGGGGCTCGGAGCCAGATGCCTTGGCAGGTAGTAAGCAGCAGCTGGGAGAGAAAAGGATGCAGATGTGAAGCCTCAGAGGCCTCAGGCTTTTGGAGCATAACAAGGAAAATAACAGACTGTGCCCCCAGCCGAGGTACCTGCTTCCAGTTGGATTCCCCTCGGGATGGCAGCGGGGTCAAAAGGCAGTGGGATGTGTCCTCGGTACAGATCCACCCCGCTGACGCCGCGGAGCAGGTGCTCGTATGGGGAGATGGGGTGGTGGTGGTCAGGCACGGGGGCGTGCGGAGACTTGGAGTTGGTGAGCTCTCTCGATGTGGGGGTGATCTTTCTGTCCTGGGACACTGGCTTCCCAGCAGTGATGCTCCCTGCAGAGAGCAGAAGGAAATGAGTCAGACTGAGCACTGCGGCCAAGCCATGTCCCCAAGGGATGCCTGCAGCCAAGCATGTCCCACAGGGACAATTGTAGCTACCCTGAACTTGAGGGACCTTTCCCTCCTCCCTGCACTGCCATGACCTGTTACACCACCAAGGTCGAGATGGGCCAAATCCCAATTGCCCCTTGGGAGAGAGGCCTTTCCCAAATCGTCCCTCCACCCCAGCACATCCATGCTGGGCAATCTGTGCATGCACCCTGGCCTGCACAAGCAGCTGGTGGTGCAGCCTTGCTGCCACACTCTTCAGCACAAGGAGGTCACTGCCCGTGTTAGTGAGAAGTGTGAACATCTCCCACCCAGCCTCCCAAGCACTGCTTTCCTGTCTGCCTATGGAAAAAAGAGTGCTATGGGCCACTGCTGGGACAGGGAAGACACTTTTGAAACACCAATGGCTTCACCAGCCACGGCCCACGTCTCCCTTTGGTTACCCTTGTGCAGGTGAAGCGCCCTCACTTCAACAGTGTGAGCACCCCCAGGAAGGGCGCTAAGCCCCAGCTGTCCCTGGCAGCCACCCCAGCGCCGTGAGTCAGCCGTGGGTGTGGGGTGCTGGGAAGAACGGGTTCAACAGGCATCTGCTGGGAACTGCTCGGGCAGGTGGGGTCAGCAGCCGCCTCCCGCGCACCTCACCTGCTCGGTTGTCAGAAATCTTACCATCAAATAAAAGGTTTGCCAAGTACCTTCGTGCTGCCGTGGTGTGGACTCCCGTGTGGAGACCGGAGACCCTCTGTGCAAGTGGCTGCTGAAGGCCGTGCTGTGCCCTGCCTGGTGGTCCTCATAGCCGAGGGCACTTTGGTGGGGCTTGCCCGGCTCGGGTACAATCACAGGAGCCCCTCTGGCAATGGAGCCACCCGAGTTTGTCACAGGGCTTGGCCTGTTTTTCAGGCTCTCTTCGTAAGCTCTTTCCAGATTCCTCGGGTCTTGGATGACATCCAGAGAATGCACAGAGTGAAAAGTCCTGCCGGGACTGCCGATGATGGACCGCACATCGTGCTTTTTGGTACTCGAGGAGGAAGAGCCGCTGTCATACTTCAGCGGGGTACCCTGGGGACAGGAGGCACAGGGGACATCAAAGGGCTGTCGAACAGAAGGAGCCCAGTGACTGCATCCCACAGAGTCTCAGCAGGACTCAGGATGCCTCATTCAGCGGGTCAGTACACAAAGTTTCCTCAGTCAAATGGCCAACAGCCATGGCCAAAGCAGAGATAACCACTCGGCACAGGGCTGGGTGCAGGGCCCATCCTGCACGTCTTGCTGTGCTCCAACAAGATGATGATGAGTCACTGCTGAAGGCTGGCTGTGCCCATCACGCCTCTCTCCTACACGCACCGTGAAATGGGATAGGACTACAAGGTGCCATGGGAACCCTGCAAATATTTGGAGACCAACAGGAGATAGCATGCCATGTTTCATCCTAACTACTGGCCCTGCTGGGTTGCCACTTGCCCGTGAAGGGAGGAGACCAAGTTTATGTGCACCCAGAGTCACAGTGCTGAGGGCACCAAGTTGACTCTGTCTTTGAAAAAGAGGGAAATGCATCCTCTTTTGTTTACACATCTGGATGGATCACTGCTTTCTTAAGGTGCCAGGGGTTCCCTGGGTTTTGTATTTATCTGCTAGGAAGGATTATAGGATGGTCTGGATTGGAAGGGATCCCTTCAAAGGATGGGGCAGGACAACCTGTACCCAAGCAGAGAGTCCATTCTTACCAGTGATGCAACCCAAAGCTGTTTCTGCTCTCCTTTTACCTTGGGAATGGCTCCCAGGATCTGTGCAAGGACAGCAGTCTGAGCAGGACTGACCTCATCCACTGCTCACTCCATACTCACCTGCGTGATGGAACCTTCCTTCAGAGGTCTCGTCAGAGAGATGTCTGGTGTCCGCCTCAGCTCCTCCCGGGGAATCTCATGGATTGATCTTCCTGCTTCTTTCACCGTGGCTACCAGGTCTTCATGAGCTGATTTCATTTTCAGAGGAGTAAGGCCCTCGTGAGATCTGACCTTGTAGGCATCAGATAAGTCCCTTGGTGGAGTGTTTTCCCTCTTGAGCTGTTTGGCTTCTCTTCTGAGGTAGTCCTCATGGGCCTCCACATAGGACCGAGGTATTCCTGCAACCCCCAAGTAGATGATGGATGCAGAGGGTGATTCCCTAGGCAGACACTGGACTCCCAGTCCCCGTGCAGATGCTCACTTCAAGGGGGTCTCTAGTTAACAAGTGGAACTCAGGGACTGGTACCCAGCTGAGCCCACAGGGCAGCTATACTGCTAATGATCCACCTCACAGGTACCAGCACTTTCTGGACCCATTTCACACTTATTTCAACCTGCTTCATGAGAATCACTGACAATTTTGTCCCTGACTTTGGCAGAATTTAGGTTGGTAGAAGCTGAGCAAGACTGAAAATATCTCTGAGCACAAAGCAGGGGCTGCAAAGACCTGCAGCTGGACCTTGACGTGTCCATCCTTGCTTCCTCCTGTCCTACCCCTACAAGGAGAACAAGGGGCCATGCATGTGAGATGCCTCCCCTGTCCGTGCCCATCTCGTGCTTGCAGGCTTTACCTTGTGTAATCGAGCCCCGCATGTGATGCTGCTCCTTTAGGTTATGGGGACTGTGTCGGTCTGGAGGGATCGCTCGACCCATGAGACCTAGAACAGATCCAAGAGGGAAAGTGGGGCTGTGACACAGGAGTTCATTTACAATTAATACATGACAGTGTCCCAAGGATGCCTGGGACAAAACACCAACAATTTCTAAATTATTTATTTTTCCTTTTTTTTTAAAAAATGTGCTTCTTTTTTTGTATTCCTGAAGCTGGTCTGTCAGGACAGACACTCAAGGCAAACAGGTCACTCTACATCCCTTGTTTTCCCATGCTGGTCAGATGCTGTCAGATGCAAACCACTGCCAGAACACTGGCACAGGAAGATGCATCATGTAGACGAGGTCTCCACACGTCACTAACATAACACAGGTGAAAGGTTTCATCCAGACCCACCTTCAATGCTGGTAGATAAGGTATCACGGGCTGATAAGCCCCGGCTGATCCTCCCCTCCATCATATCATAGGTCCGCTTAGTTCCTGTGGTCTCATGCGAAGCTCCCGAGCTCCTGCTGTCTTCTTTGGGACACTGAGAAGCAGCAACTCCACCTGGGGGAGGGAACACCAAGAGGCACCACCATGAGCATGGAAAGTCAGCACGGGCCAAGAGAGGGTGTTTACTGCTGTTTGTGTGTGTTGCTGAGGGGTCAGATCCCATCCCACCATCAGCCACCACTATACAGTGCCAGAAACATCGCACAGGACTGACTTCCAGGAAATTCAGCTGGTGTTTTCTCCCATCCCTGCCTGCCTCAGACTCCAGATCTGTGCCTCCCGCTTGAGTAGGAGGATCCACCCTGTCGTGTCCCATTCCCTCCCTCCCTGGTGGGGCCATCCCTTGGGCAGAAGAACAGCCTGGAGCCAGTGGGAGCAGCTGTAGTTCCACTGAACTTGGCTCTTTGGGTCTGGGGAGTTTTGTTTTTTTTCCCCGTTGTTTTGATTTTTGCTAGACACCTACTGTTTGGGATCTTGGCCAGCCTTAACATTTGCCGAGACACTCCCTGGGTGAGAAAATCAGGGAAAACAGAGGAGAAGCAAAGTTGAGAATGATTCCTTTGAAACAGCACTGAGCAGGACTGACAGAGCGAGCGCTAGAGTGAGGAGAGACCACCGACTGCCCCTGATCCGAACCTGGAGCGACAAGCAGCGGGCATCTGTCCTGAGCTACAGCCCCACCACCAGCACAGCCCTGCCCGTGCCAGGCAGCATCACACCCACCCCGGGCAACGGGCACCCATCACGTGCAGCGAGCTGTGAATTCAGCAGCTTCTGATCCAGCTGAATGCCTCGGGTTTATGCCACGAGCTCCAAACAGGATGTCAGCTAGGAGAGACAAACGCCTCTGCCCATCATCCCTGGCCAGGCTGCCCTTGCCAGGGATCGCCAGCGCCCTAATCCTCCTCTTTGTGGGCAGAGAAGGTGGTTGTACAATTAGAGAAAGCAGGGAAGTTAAAAACATTCATTCTATTGTGGACAATCAGGAAAAAACTCTTCCTTGGCAAAACCAGCAATTAATAAAATGGGATTATTACAACTTCACACCCACTGTTGTTTTCCGCAGTCAGCACCCACTCAATCCACAAAATGTTTGGGGCTGTGTGTGGGGAAACAAGAGGGGGTCCGTGCCTGAGCTTTTGCTTCAGCTCCATTTGACAGGAGAAATCCGGGGGTGACATTCAGAATCAGCCAAGCACCGTGCGGGCGATGTGCCTGCACCCTGTCATCAAGGCACATCTGTTGCCACCAGCCCTTCTGCAGGAGGGGACGTGCTCCCAGGCACCCTTTGTACCACCGGGAAGCAGGGGGAGGGCGCGAGGGAGAAGAGAGACTAAACAGAAAGAAAACCATTCCAAACCCACGTCCCTCGCCTTGCAGAAGCCATCAGCAATCATATGCAGGATGAGAATAACCAATCTAGCACAATTCAGCTCACACATGCTACAGGATCTCGTCTCATTACAGCTCTTTTATTTTAAGCACCCTCATGACACTAAAGAATTTGCAATTTTTTTTCTGCTTGCCAAAATTCATAATCACCAACAGTTTCAGTTTTCTTATTTAATTTTTTTTTTAACTCTTCTGTTCCTGGGCTGCTCAGCCTTGCCAGGCTGTACAGGGGGAAGGAGAGAGGCAGGGCTGGCAAGGCTGCAGCAGCTCACGGGATCACTTGGGATGTGATAAACGCTATCAAGCATGTAAAAGGCTGCTGGGGAGAGGAAGGAATTAATTCCTCATCTGTGTCTGTGGGGGGTAGCATGAGAGGTGATGGACACAGGCTGCAGCCAAGGAGACTCGGGCTGACACAAGCAACAGGGAAGAGTTCGATCTGCAGCTCTCCCTCATTGCCTGGAGTAGGATCCCAGCACTGGGCACGGGCAACACTCACTGCCAGGAGCCCTCCCCATCTCTCCCTGATGGTGCCATTTCTGAGATCAACCTCGTTCGACCCCCAGCCCGGGCAGAGGTGATTAAAATAGCTTCTTGCACAAACAAGTCCTGAAACACTTCCTGCGTCCTCCCTGGTCCAAGCCTTGCCAACTGTCCCAAAGGGCATCCAGACACAAGTCTTCCACAGTGACATTTCTTATCTGGGCTAGAGTTGACAGCAGACCCAGGGGGACATGCTATGAGCCAGTTTCCATGTGGCAGGCGAAAGACACAGCACAGAGCCCTGTCCTGAAAGGTCCCTGCAGTCCCAGGACACACATGAAGGTGACATCAGCTGGAGCTTGAGAGTTGTCCCCATGGCCTGACCTGAACCTTCTGGCTCTGGATAAAACAACCCAGCCCATGATGAAACGAGCTGCCTGCACTTGTGGGCAGGAGACACACGAGAATCTGACATCTGTGGGACACACTCTGCCTGCAGCACTGACCACAGGGCCCAGGCTGCTGGGGATGCCCCAGGGAGGGAGGAAGAGGGCTCAGGCAGCACAGCAGCTTGCCAGAGACACGTACTGAAGTAGCTGAAGTTGGGATCTGCTCCTTAGTCATCATCCCCAGACTCAACTGAGAAGGGAGGTGACACATGAGGACGGCCATCCCTGTGCACACCAAAGCACATGCCAGTGCTTTACCCCAAGAGCATGCAGAGCTGCAGCACCTGTAAGCTGGCTCTTCCTGACCCCAAGTGCAGGCCAGGAGCAGTCCAGCTCCACAACAGAGACGCCTGACCCAGCACATGGTGAAAAGCAAGAATGGAGTTGTTTCCAGCCTCACTGGAGAGGAACATCTGCTTATCTCCAATGGGAGGCACCGGGACACGCAGAGCAGCTTTGATGGCCAGTGCTGTGATGGGCTGAGCAGGCGCAGAGCAGGCAGGAGCAGCTGGTGACCACCTGCTGGCACCACTAATGCAGCGAGGCACCGCCGGCATTTACTGAGGAAAGGCGTTCCTGTGCTGTGCGGGTGCGGCAGCAGCCAACACATCCCCAGACAGGCTCCTTGTGGGATGCAGGAACGGCTTCGCCACCTCCAATAGCTCTAGCAAAGCTCACCAGATACGGAGGCTGAGTCCAGGAGGATTCCTGCAGGGCAGCCCCTTGCTGGAAAACCCTCACAGTGCCCAAGTCAATGCAGGTGAGAATCCGACATACAAATAAACTGCTATGCCGAACTACCTGACTTGCCTCCATCTTGCAGGTTTTTGAGTCCACCTTGGCCCAAGAGTTTGGGGGTGCTCTCGTAATGTTTTCAATCAGTCCCCCTCCAGCACAGGGTGTTCGGCATGAAGGTAACACCTTCCTACCTGGTCCTCTCCTCTTCCCTGTTTCCCAAAGCCAGCCAAAATCATTGCAACCCTGCCTGCCGTCTCTAAGGCAACACAACCACATGGGACAGACAGACACAGGGCACCAGGGTGGGAAGGGTGAGAAGTGCTGGCCTGCTGTACTTTGTCAGCGTTTCCTCGAATAGCTCTCAAGTCCCAGCCACAGTGGCACAAACCCCTCGCATCTGCCCTAAAAAGGCAGAGAGGATTAGGACTTACCCTCGTAGGACAGCACGTGGCCCTTCTTCCCTTCGTAGATGACATGTCCTTTGGGCACGGCATCCTCCCTCGCTTTCTCTGCTCTGCTGGGGCTGTCTTCTCCGATTATCCTGGTAATGGTTCCTTTGTACAGCACTTCTGCTGGGGTGCCCTTGGAAAGCCACCAAGATCCATATTTAACAGTGTCACAACCAATTAAGCAAGCGCCGCGCGGGGACAGGCTGTTCCTCGCGGGAAGCTGAGCAGAGGGAGCACACCCGGCCTCCGCTTCCTGGCGCAGCCAACAGCGAGGGACTTGCAGCTTAATTATTGATGAGAATGATAACGAGGAGCGGTAAAAAGGTACGTGATCTGTGTGAGGCTGCTGGGAAGGGGCAGGGGATGAGGACAGCACAGACCTCCGGAACAGCAGCTCTCACCCTGCATGTTTTGGAGTAAGCTATCCGGCCTGCTCCCTCTCCCCAGGTTTGGGGGACAGGGCTGGTGCTCCCCTGGGGACACCTTAGTGACAGCAGGCACTGCTCCAGCGTTAGCTTCTTCCCTGCAGCCTATTCCCCCAGCTTGGCACAGGAGCCACAGAGATGTCCTGCCCACCCAGGCACATCTGCTGGCAGCAGTGTGACCTTCAGCGAGCTGCCTGCGTGCGGGAGCTGGCGGCTGGCAGCGCGCCCGGGCGAGACGGCAGGCGACAGCCAAACCGGTCCCAGAGCAGGTCGGGGAGTAGAGCCTGCCTAAGCTCTCCAACAGGAACAGCATCGGGCTCCCCACACCAACTGTGTGAGCTGAAACCTCTCCTTTGCCACAGGCACTCGCAGACACAGCTCACAGCACCTGCCCCCCTGAATCCCCTTCAAAACACACAGAGCTGGATGCCCCTGAAGAGTGGCTGGTGATTAACACCCTTCTGCCACTGTGACCTGTCGGTGCCAAGTGGGAACAGCCACCATGGGGTGACAGTCCCCCTTTCCCATCTCTGGGAAGGCACAATGATGCTGGCAGAGACACTCCTGACACCTGCCTACTGAGCTCATTTAACCCCAGCAAGACCCAGAACTGATGCCTGGGAAGCCTCGGGGACGCGATGCCCCCGCCAGCTTTGCTGGTGCTTCCAGGTTGTGCCATTCAGGCTATTTTCCCACCCCTGCTTAGGGATGCACCTGCTCTTTACCAAGCCCTCAGAGTAGCAGCAGTCCCCAAAACCCAGGATGTGCCAGCGCGTGGGTTCAGTGCTCTGGTCATTCACCCTTGTGGTGGACCTGGGTACCTGGTAATGGCTCTCCCAGCCCCAGGTAAGGTACCTCCCTTCCAGGGACGTGCTCCAAGGGGATGTGAAAGCAAGTGATGACAGATGGCTTCAGAGCAGAGAGCATATATTCAAGATCTGCTTCCTGTGAACTGGATGACTAATCTGAGATCAAGTATCAGCTCTGGTACCAGGAGCTGCTGCCAGAACAGGGGGCTCCTTCTCCCCAGCCGGAGCAGAGGGATGCAGGCTGCTGGGCCAGCAAAGGAGCCAGGCAATGCCCTGGGTCTAGGCTTGGTACCTTAATTCCAAGCCAAACAAAAGAATCTGGCTGGATTCATTATCTGTATGCAAAACTGTCTCAACAAACTCTGCTGATTTCCTGAACTGACACATGGTACTCGAGGTCCTTCACACCCACCCACTGCTGCCCACAGCTGCTGCAGGAGCATCTGAGAGGATGGAGCAAATGTTTGCTCTGATGGGTTATTTACAGCCCCTGAGTACCCATTCCTGGCAGTTGTTGGACACAGGGCACCAGGCAAGCTAAGCTTTGCTCTGGGCCAGGACTCAGGGTCAAGTCCCCAGGGCCAAAGCCAACATGGTCATCCTCCTTGAAGAAGGCAGGCAAAAACTGGAGCCTGAGTGTCTTTAAACATCTGAATGATGGCCAGATAAAATCCCCACAGGAAACAGATTTTTTTTTTTAATGCTCTCCACTCTGTTACCAGATGAGCAATAACTCACACCGCAAGAAACTATTGCCCGCTTGCCAGCTGCTCTTCTGAAGATGGATGGTGGAGATTAAGGCCGAAGTATCTTCCTGCTGAAGAGCCTTAGGGCAGGACCCCCAGCCCAGCACGCTCAGCCCTGGCAGGAGCTCCTGCTACCTTACCTGCCCCTTACAGCCTCCTCCCTCCTCCACCTGGCCTGGGCACTCCACCCATCTCCTTTGCTCTGTTCCACTTCCTTGCCCTGGCAAGATGATTTTCCCAGAGCCATTTACAGCTGCTTTTGCCTCTGTTCTTGACAGCTACAAAAGGCAAAGCCGGGTTTAAAGGTGTTGTAAGGCTGCATTGCTGTTTTCTGGGCTCTGCTCTTCTGCAGTCTCCGCTCACGGAACGTGGCTCGTGCCATCCCAAGTGGCGGCTGTGGGAGCATCACAGAGCTGCTGCACAGCCCTGTGCTGCACACCCCGTGTGCCCCACAAACCCCCAGTGCCCGTGTCCAGCACAAGCTGCAGCTGCCAGCACCCAGGAAGCAACACCCTCAGGAGACAAGGCACCTACATGTGTGATGGACCCTCGGTAGGTGATGGGCGACTCCGGAGGGGGTCTGGATGTGGGTGTTCCTTTGGTGATGCTTCCTCCCGAGGCAGAGCTGAGGGAAGTACCTGTAGGACACAAAGCCAAAGCCCGTGAGCTGGGGGCTGGATTTGCTGTTCAGCACAAAACCCGTGGGGCTGAGACTACCAAGCGCAGGATTTGACCCAGTCTCTAGCAAGGTACTTCAAGAGCTGTCAGTGTTCAATCCCAAGCCTTGCCCACCCCTTGGCACCAAGTCTCTTGAGAAACCCATCCCTGTGAGTGTGGGGTGGGGAGGAGGTAAAAGATAGGTATTTTGAGGCTATCAGCTCCCTGCTGTCTTTGTGGAGGTGCCGGGCAGATTTATGAGCCTGGGAGAAAGCACAGCCTGGCTCAGCCTCTCCTGATGTGATCACAGTAGCTCTGTGGCGAGATGCAGCTCAGGGTGGCTTGAGTTCATTCATACAGATCTGTCCTGGGTTGGAGCCAGCCCACCACACTCAGGCTCCTGACTGCCTTACTGGGGGGGGATTCACAAACCAGAATTTGCACTAAAAAGCAACGCCTTTGCATTTGTTTTCTTCTGCCAGGCTAATGGGGAAAGAAATCCGTGAGGGCTGTATTTAACCAAATGGGGGTCCCTGTCCAGCTGCAGCGGCAGCAGCAGTGAAAAGCATGAAAATACTAATTAATGTAATATAAAAAGGTCTTGCTTTGTCTTAAGTAACAGATTTTCAGGTGCGCCTTGAACACAAAACCTCCGCCAGAATCAATACCTGAGGCCCTGATTTGGGGAGGCAGAGAAAAGGGGCAAAGAGACATCTTTGGCTGGGTGCAATTCCACAAATCAAACCTGAGATCACTGGGCAGCTGCAGCCAGTGTGGCATTCACCAGGCTTGGCAGTGCCAGCATCCCTCCCTTCCCAGAGCTGGGGCACGCGCTGACCGCTGTGGGTGCTCACCCCGCAGGATGGAGCCCTCCTGGGATGGCTGCAGAACCAGACTTTCCGGCTGGCTGGCCTGGCTTCTAGGAGAAAGTTGTTCCTGCTTTACTCCAGGAAAAGGCACTGGAAAACATTAACCATGTATCAGCATAGGTGCAGGACACAGGGCCATAGCCCTCAGCTGGCTCCAGCTCTGAGGTGGCACCTTCTTGGCACCGTTGCCATTCCCAGCTCTTTGGGATGTGCTCCTGCAGGGTGAATACACAAATGCCATCGAGCAAAGCCAGATCCCTTGCCCTGGCACTGCCCACAACGGGACCCGAGCTGACACTGAAAACCCTGTGCTGGTCTGTAACAGGACCGACACACAGTGGGAAACAGAGCTCATATCCCTCCTCCCCAGGCTTGATCCCACACCCATTCCCTCCTGCTGTTAAGAAAAGCTTCCAAATCTGCAGACTAAACACTTTCTTTGTTCACTTCAGGCCATTTACTCTTTATCCTACCAGCCTGGGGAGCAACAATATATTTCCTTCCTTCTATCACAGTATTAGCTGGAGGGTATTTATAGGCTGGGAAGCGTCCCTGACCGAGTTGTTGCTTTCCTATACTGCACAAATTTAGCTCCATGTGTCTCTGCTCTCCTGATGGGACTAATCCTTTCATCCTCTTAGCAGTTCTCTCTGTGTGCTCCCTTGCTGTGCCCTGTGCTCCTTTCCCCTATGCTGCTGGCAAGCTCGCTCCCTGCTGCTCTCAGAGCACATGAGAAACAACTTGTCTCCCAGCTCCTTACCCAGTTTCTTGGGATCCATGGCTAGTGGCAGGCCCATGGTGATGGAACCGACGGGAACCTTGGCATGCTCGGGGCTGTAGGGTGTGTGGAGCTGGATGGGCATTCCCTGTGGGCCGAGAGGAGAGGTCAGGAACAACTGCTGGTCCCTGTGAGGCATCTCCACTGCTCACACCTATCAATATCCTACCTGGGAAATGGATCCGACGGATCTCTCCAGCACGGAGGGGTGCTTGGTGGAGGAGATGAGGGGAGGAGGGTTGGAGATGCTGGCTAGTCTCTGCAGCCCTGAGCGAGAGCTCTCATGCAGGTTCAGTGGGATGGGGTGTCCTGTGAGGAAAACACAAATGTTTGTGAGAGCGAGGGCAGGGAGAGCAGCTGCAGCCATCAGAGAGCAAAGGGGCACGGGAGGGAGCAGGGGCTGGATGCACTGACCCGGCCGGCTGTGAGCCTGCACGAGGCTCCAAGTCACACGATCATTTTGGAAAGGACTGGAATAGTTTGAATTACTGCCTTGTCCCCTCTGCTGCCAGAGGATGAGCTGCGCCCGAGCTGTCTGCCCTCCAGCCAGAGAGGACAGCGCAGCGAGGGATAAAACCTGTCTGACTTTGCACCCACACTGCTCTGTGACAAACCACACCCCTAAACCTGCCCCAGAGCTGGGAGACGCTTGACCGTCCTGGGACCTTTAAATAGCCCAACCTGTGATAGTGGCTGCAAGCACAGCCTCTGTGCTCAGCCCCAGGTCAGGCAGAGGAGGGCACATGCCACACAGCCAGGGGGTTTTACTTGCCTGGTGGGTTATACTGGAACAAGTGGGGCTCCACCTGGGGAGACGTTTTGATCACATCCCGGGGGTAGGACAGAACAGGGGGCCAGCAGGAGGCAGCCATCGACTCTGCACTCAGCTTCTGAGCCTCTGCAATGGCTGAGAAATGCACGGACTTTTCTGCAAGGGACACAGAAAGAAACCGTGTGGTCAGTGGCCAGCATGGGTGAGGGGTGCCTGTGAGCACGGGCAGGGAAGCCAGAACCAGCTCCAAGCACAGGAGATGGCCAGGAGGCGAGGGCTCAACTCCCCAGCCAAGCTAAAAGGAAAAAGCTCTGTGTCACTGCCTGGGTTTGACAGCATTTATTTTACTCAGGTATCTCAAGTGCGATGGGACATCTGTGTTGGTGACTCTGCTGGTGCCCACTGCCAGCAGGAAGCTCCATGGACCTGGTGCCACCCCACCTCACCCAGGAGAGGAGATGGCATTTGGCATGCAGCTGGGTGCAGAGTCCAGCTCCTTGCCCGGGCTTGGCCATTAGTGAATTGCTCCTGGGCAGCTCCTGCCTGTGCCCACAGCTCCACATCATCCCAGCATGGCAGGGCTGGAGGATTAATGATGATGCTGCCAAATCCTTCCCTGATGTTAAAGCCAAGAAGCAGCAATGTTGGCATCCCTCTGGTGCATGGGGGACATCCAGAGGGCACCAGCTCGCTGGTGACTACACTGTCTGTGGTGTGCAGCTGGGCACAGGGTGCCTGCAGAGCCCCAGGCCACTGCCAGGACCACTGCAATGCCAGCACACCAGGGACAGGCTCTTCCCCACATCACATGGAGATGTGAAAGCTCAGCCGCTCTTAAAGGCCGGCTCCATGCTATGAACCATTTGTAAGCTGTGGGAAGGGGCCAGAAATAATGGCATCAGTTTCTCAGACAGCAAGGGAAAAGCACACTGATGTTCTCTGAACACCTGGGACAAGCACGCTGCACGAGACCGTCAAAGGCAAAGGAAGACGGAGACGGGCTCTGCGGAACAACCACATGAGGGAGGCTCGCTGGTCCTCTCTGAGGCACAGTGGCTGGGGGCAGGAAAGTTTCCTGAAATTACCTGGTTCAGGGCATCCTGGATACCAGGCTGGGTTCATCCTGGCTATAAAAAGGCTGACGGGAGGCCAAGAAGAGCTTAGTGATGGAGGAGCTGTGCTGGGGACACCTGAAGCCTGCCATGTGCTGAAAGATGCTGAGGAAAAGAGAGGCTTAATCTGCTCTATGCCAAGTGCATCCTCACACTTGGCTAAGCAGATGGATGAGACAGCCTTTTCTGGATGGATTAGAGGCAGGTTTGGTAGGATTTGCTTGTAATCAATAAACACTTCATTTTGCACTGCCCTTCCTCCCCAGACCCACCTGTGTAACGTTTGCAGTGACCAGAAATTAGAAACTGGGCAGTAAACAATAGCAATCACAAATGAACCCAGCCTTTAACCATCAATTTTTGATAAAAATAGATGCCTGAATCCTGCTAAGCCTAATAATAGGGCAAGTAGATTATCAGAGGCCCAATTTAATGAGGCTTTACTACATTATCGTTATTAATGCTCAGTGTATTCAGAAGCAGGGAGATTATTCTTGTCTGCTTCAGTGAGAGAAGAAATCCATTCTGGGCACACAGAGGTGCGCAGGCACTAACACCTCTGCAGCCCGGCGGGGCCAGACCTTGGCTGTGGCCTCTTCCCTCCCCACGTGGGATCCCAGAGAGGATCCCTTCATCCTGACAACAGAGGGGAATCCAGGCGCATCCTCCACACTGACAGAGAGTCCCTGGCACATCCACACTCCCTGACCATCTCCCCTTCAGCTCGGCCCCATTCAGCTCTGCTCGTGTGGGGGCAAACAGTGCTGGGAAGTCCCAGCTGAAGACGCTCCCTGACGCCAAGGCACTGTCAGCCAAGGCTATATGCACCCTGGATGGCTCTTGGAGAGCCTCGTCCTCCTCCCCTCCCCGTGGGAGCTGTCCCCTCCCCGGCGAGCCTCTCCAGCCTGTGAAATGTGGCCAGTTCCTAATTGCCCTCGCATTAGAGGGTGGCTATAACTCAGCCAGCTTTTGATAAAATAGCACTTACACGGGGAAGAGAGAGTTCCTATTACCGTTTATCAAGTCCCTGGAATGGGAGCGAAGGAGTCAGAGTTTATATGATCCGTCATCCAAATTAATGCTCTTGGCTCCACATTGCCTACAAAGGCCAAATGAAACACAACTAAATCAACACAAAACACACCGCTGGCGCTCCAACCGCCGAGCGATAACCGAAGATACGCCCGACGGCAACCCGGCACTGGGGAAAGGATCCGTCTGCCTGCCGGTGAGATCCAGGCAGGGCTGCCTGCCTCTGCCCAGCCCCGTGATTAGCAGCTCCTCTTGGAAGGCAGGGAAGAGAGGGCAGTGCTCAGGAAGGTATGGCTGGCTGGCCGCCCTCCAAGCTGATACAGCCGCAGCCAGCGGCTGCGAGGCAGCCAACGCCTCGGCCAGGATGTGTGCAAGACTTGGCTTTGAAGCGGATCCAGAGCCGTGTGAAGGATGTTGATCTCCGGAGCGGTTGCAGGAGTTCAAGCTCTCTTATCGAGCAGGGGAGAAACAGGAGTACCTGCTCTGGTGGAGTCAGCCCCTTGCTGAGAGGTGGCACAAGGCTGGTCTCCAGAGGGCTCTGCAGGCTGTGCTGGACTCTAACTCCAAGCCATGTGGCAGCCTAATGTCTGCAGTCTGGATGCCTGCCACTTCACTGGGATGCCTTGGAGAGCAGGGGAGGGAAGGGATGCACATGGATTTGCCAGGACTATCTGGCTATCTCCCTTCTAACCCCTGACCCACAGCCAGGATTTGTTCCAAGAGGCAGAGACAGCACCGAGACGGTGCCTGAGTCCATACTTGTACTGAAATCAGGGATTTGGGGGAGTTGATTTCTCCCTGCAAGGCGACTCATCGCAAACCTGCTGGTTTTCAAAACAGAGATGCATTCCCACTATGAACAGAGGAGACCAGCCTCTGTCTCCCCGGGGTCCCCATGCATTCCAGACTCACTGTGGCACCCAGCACAGATGCACAGCCACACAGGGCTTGGAGAGCACACAGCTGGAGCCCAAGACCTGCTGAGGCATTTGCAGGGATATAGGGAGGCATAATTACTTTCATTAACATGAAAGATTCAGAGCTCTACAGAGGAGAGAATAAAGTGCTTCATGTCATTAGTGCTTCGAAGAGAACAAAGCAACAAAAGATCCACCTGGATAACAGATCTTTGTATTTGATAATGGTGCCAGCAGGTCGCAGAGTGGCACGGTTGACTTCAACCCCTAAACCCTGCCTTGTACCTCATACCCACAAATTTGCTTCATCTCCTCATTCTCCTGTGGCCAGGAGGAGCTGCAGCACTGGGACATGGGCAGTGCAGAGCTCTGGGCTGGAGTGCTGGCTGTGGCACCCAGCTCACAAGGAAGCTGAACAGTGCAGCATCAGATCTGCCCAGGATCTGATCAGGATTACGGCACAGGAGATCAAACCTGATTACCTGCCACTGGGGGGGAAGAGCCGGAGGGGAACTGTTCCACCTGGGCAGCAAACAGGAGCACAGGGGGATAAGATCAAGTGGAAATAGGACATCATGGGTGGCAACACCATGACTTAGGGGAAACTCCCTTTTTTGCAAGGTGAGCAGTCACCTTCCTTGCCTACATGCAAAACATTCTGAAGGTGCGATGCACACATGGTGCTATTTAATGTTTGAAAAAATTGTGGCCAAGTGCCAGCAACCAGCTCTTTTTGCAAGCACATCCTTCTGTCCAGAGGGACATGACAGCTTGAGGAATAACTACCTGGGCCTGGACACTGCAGAGCAGGCTGCTACAGTCCTGGCTGCCAGAGGGTGAACTAGTGCAGTGATTTTCCAGCAAAGATCACAGCCCAAGTCCAGTGCCCCTCAGTGCAGTCTCATCCACCCTCCTCTTCCATGCACAAGTAGGTGATTTTTGCAGCTGCACCCATTCCTGTGTGGGATCCAGCACTGGCAGACATAGTACCCACCCAAGCCCAACTTCTCTGCTCCTGACTGTGCCATTGGTGACAGCCTCTCTTCCTAACAACTGAGCCACGGGCTGGCTGTGGGGGGCAGGGACACAGACTCTGAACTGGAACAGACTCTAACACTCAGATTAAAAACACATTCAGAGGATGGTCTCATCAGGACTTCCCGTCTCTCCTTAACCTTGATCCCCAGGTGCTCAAGCTAATAATGTTTCAGATGTTCTGCGGTGGGAACCTCTGAATTGCTCATTAGGCAGCCAAACCACATCAGAGCTATTCCGGGGAGAAAGCACTGGGAATCTTTACAGGAACCTTTGGACTCCGAGTCACAGTATTAGCATTGATTTTAAATGAAATAATGGTCCCTGCTGTGCATTAAAAGCATTCTTTATAGAAAGCCAGCAAGGTAGAAAAGAGCCATTGTACCCAGAGCCTTGGCATGCCTCCAGGCCCCTCTGCTCTCGGGTGAATGGCAGACGCTAATAAAGGCAATCTTCACCTCCTCGGCGCTCCACACTGCCCGGTGTTTGCTGTGGGCTCAATGAGACATGATGTACTGTCTAATGAACACGGGAAATTAGCCATGCCTCTCTCGTCCTGCCTCAAGATGCTATTAAAGAGCTTTCAGGGGTCGAAACAAGCTTTCGCCTAAGAGGGGGAAAGCTGCTGGCTGCGTACAGCTGCACACCCCGGGCACTCCGCGCGGATAAACACGCACACAGCCGTACCTTCCTTGTCACCAACAGCGGGGCTCCGGCTCTTCCCCCTGGGACTGCTGCTGGGCTGCTGCTGCTCCTTCTCAGCCTGCTGCTGCTGGGACTGTGAGAGCTTGCTCGGGGGCATGTCCTCACGGGCAGACTCGTGGGCTTTTGTGATCTGCTGCTGGTAGAGAGCCAAGGCGTGGGGAGGCACCTGAGGCTTCGCACTTCCACTCTGCAATATCCCCTCTGAGAAACCTTCAGAAATCTGCAAAGCAGTAAGAATTGGTGACACTCATCATGTGCTGCTGACATCCATAACAATCTTGAAGACATCAGGACCCATGAGAAGCCCCTGCCCCACACTATCACAGCCAAGTCTTAGCAGAGACCAAACAGGGCTTCAAAGCTCACTAGCCACAGGAGATTAAAAAAGCCCACGACAAAGAGTATCAGCTCTGCGCTGGTGATACTACAGGAAAGAGTCAGACTTGTTCAAAACCTCTCATCTATAGTTAGGTGCTTGTAGCTTTTGCCAGAAGTTACATTACAGCAGCCACATCTTAAGCTGCAATATGGGAAACTGGAAGAGCATCAGGAATGGGTCCTCCCTGAGCATGCAAACCCCAAAGCAGGGATTTCCTCCCTGCCCACCCTGTGTCGCTGCTCCTCCGGTGCTGACCCTGGAGATACCAAGATGCTTCTTCTCACAGCCCAAGTCACTGTACCAGTACTTTCAATACATGGCTACTGGGTAGTCAAAAACAGGACCAAGCAAAGCTTCTGGGTGAGGAAGGTGATACCCTCCAAGCACGAGATGAAGTGCAGGGCTGGGAAGGTGCACTCTCTCTTTTTAAAGCAATGGGAGGCAGCAGTCATGTGGCAATGAAAAGCTTTTTCTGTCCAGACCTCCCACGATTTTCTGATAAAAGAGCTCAAGAGACATCCAAATGCTGCTGGCAGAACTGCTCCAGCAGCTGGGAACACACTCTGCACAAGGAGCACCTTGCCTGGCCGGGGACTTGCACCGCCCAGGCACAGCTCTCTGAGGACCTGAGGCCATCCCCAGGGATGAGCACATCCTTGCAACCCTGACACACACCACGGAGCCCAGCGGGAGAGCATGCACGAGGTGCAGGCTGCCCTCTCCAGGAGGGTACTCACAATGGGAGGGATGGCAGCAGCTCTCTGCTTCAGCTGTTTCAGGTCCAGCGGCTTCTGCGGCGAGGAGTTGAGCCTGGTGTCGCTGGCCGTGTTGAGCAGGCTGGGCCGGGGGGACAGCAACCTGGAACCAAAACACGCACGTCAGCCATGGACAGGCTTCATGGCCCAGGGCTCCCCCACACCCTGCACCCCCGTTTTGTGCTGCCAAGCCTAGAGGACATCCTCTGCATCAGAGAGGAGCGTGCTGGACCACTGCTCACTGCTGGGAATCCGGGCTCAAAGACAACCCCCATGGGACTACATGCTCAAACAAGACCCTTACGTCTGGCTCAAGGGGCTCTTGAGCCCACTTTCCTTCATCCCCATGTTATTTCTAATAAATCTGCTGTTGTCCAGAATAAACCTGAGGGAGAATGGACTCCAGAGCTGGGTGTTACAGAGCAAGTGACCAGTTCAGATTTCATTTGGACATCATGCTACCCTCCAGAGCTGAAATGTAGGGCTCGCTTGGCACTAGGGATCGGCCTCACGCTATTCCTCAAGGACTGTCTTTTATCAAGGTGCTAAAGCCAGGGCAAGCCACCACATGCAGGCAACTGGGGCGCCTGGGTCACTTGAAAGATGAGAGGCTGGATTTGGACGGGATTTGGTACTCAGCAGCCCAGCAGCTGTGCAGCCCTGTACCCTCACCACTTGCTCTTCCCCTTGGCTGTTTGAGCCGCCTGGTAGACACTCAGCCAGCCGTGCAGAGCTCCTGTGCAAACATGGGGGGCATCCCCATGATACCACGAAAACGGGGTGGGATGGAGGTGTGCAAAGCCCATTGGTCAAACCCTCAGTGTGTCCAGCTCCCGAGCTTATGCCGAGACCTCAGAGACCACGTCTGTCCAGGCCATCTCTGCTTTCTCTCCCTCCTGACTCCAGTTTGTTGAAGCCAGTTCATAGCTTTCAAGCTTTACAGCTTGATTTGTTTATTTTAGCTGTTATTTCAGTGCTCTCTTCAGCCTATAAATTTCAAGGTCATTCCATGCTCACCCTTGGATGAATAAACAAGCGTGGCGGGGCCATGTGCGGGGAATAAACTCATCACGGCGCTGGGACTGCCCCAGCCCCTGCTCTGCACAGTGCCTGGCATCAGAGGGGAAGGGGACCCACCTCCACACTGGGACCAGGGTTAGGCACCCAGGGGAAACCGACCAAGGGACAGCAAATTTCAACTGCTCCCTAAATAATCCCAGTGATGTCTGCCTGTGGAGCCACATGGGTGTTGTGAAGCCACACTCCTGGAGGGGTTCAACGCCCCAAAGTCTGCTGAGACACAGAGCTGGGGACAAGGACACCCAGCACTTGTTCCCAAGATCTTCACGCCAGGCTGAGCTGTGGAACCACCAGCCCAGCAGCTGCTTCGTGCGCTCGCTGGTGCTTGAAGAGGTACATTTAAGCACCCTTAAAGTCCCTTTAAGCACTCTCAAGATCTTCAGGTTTCCTGAAGCCCTCCAGGATCCTGATGCTTCGGAAGCCAAAGTCAGTATTAAATTCATCAGTATGCAAATTGCCTAATTTATTACGTCCCTCCCAGCAGATCTTGCGCCAGACGATGGGATGCCTGTTGGGTGCTTTGCTCTGGAAATCACCATATGAACAACTCTTGGCATCTCTTATCAACCTGCTGCCAGCCCAGTGCCTCCCAAACCCAATCACCAGTGCCTTAAGATGGCTGACGGCATTGGGAAGGATGGGAAAACAGAGCAGGAAGGGGTCAGGAGGCTCACAGCTGAGCTTCTGCAGTGTGGAAATGTCCCCTCCCAGGCACGAAGCTTTGGGGATGACCAGGACACCGCATTTCCCATACTCTTACTTCTTCTGACACAGAGACAGGTGGGCACTAGTTTAACTTCCAGGTGATCCAACACACTGACACGTGACCCAGCCAAACACGATTCCCTAGTAGTTGTGCAAAGGCAGTGGCTACCAGATCTCCACAATGGGCTCCCCCAAGACAGAGACATGGCTGCAGCATGGCAGTGGCCTGGCAGAGTCCCTGCACCTGCGGCTGAGCCAGCAATGGGACATGCAGCACAGAGGTGGTCGGTGCAGGTGTCTCCTCTCCATGCTGCAGGTCTGCAGCGGTAGCTGTGCGTGGCCTCCCTCACATGTCCCCATCTGGCATGACCTCCTGCTGAACCACGTCCTGGCTGTGCTTGCAGCAGCCCTCCTGCAGCACTCGCTGCATGGAACCGCAGACAACCAGCTGCCTCCTTCAGCTTGGATGAGTTAAGGCCGCGCCTCCTCAATCCTGGACGTGTCTTTGCTAGCGCGAACTGCAGGAGGACCAAAATAAGGCTGCCCCTACTCTGAACTCCTTCCTTTCTCACCGCGGGGACACCCCAGCCACCCTCTGTCCTCTTCTGGGAGATGCCGAGGACAGCTTGATGCTTTCACAAGCGCAGGGAAGAGCACCCACGCCCCGCTGGCGCTGGGTGGGTGGGCGAGCATCGGGTGATGCGGTGACGGGGCGGCTCACGCGGCATCGCGGCAGCCCGGTCCTGCTCAGCGCGAGTCACGCTGCGGCAGCGGGGCTGCGCTAACGCCTGCGGGCCAGCAGCCCTCAGCCCACGGGGAAGGCAAGGGAGCAAAGCTACAGCTGGGAAGGGCAACCGAGTCCCCACCGGGAGCACGGCGGTGCCAAAAGCTCTGAGCCAGCTGAGGATCAACCCTGTGGGTGCTTCTGGGTTGGGAAGCGCCTGATGTCAGTGTCAGCTGCAGCCTTCCCATGCCGGCAGGCTCTGCTATCGCCCGCGCCTCATCACCACACCGGATGAGAGGAGTGGCCCGGGAGCTGCGGGACGCCTGTTTAATGTTTAATATTCCTGGAAGCTGGTAACTATTTGACAAGTGAGATAGGTGCTGACTCAGCGAGAAGCCGCGATAGAAAAGTCGTTCCCAAGACGACTTGCTCCTTTGCTGCTGGGAAGTCGGTACAAGCCACTGCTGTCCTGCTTTCGGTTGGGTTAATGTTAAACTGGAGGAGGACAGCCCTGCTGGCCTCACTCTCCCTTACTGGGAGATTTTCTCCTGTCTGGGAAAGAGGGGAGGGTGGGGAGGGGTGGTGCTGGACTCTGCCCATTGCTGGAGAGGAGCATCGCAGCCAAGAGGCCTCAGCCCTGCCACGGGGCCGGGGCCAGCAGCACCCGCACCACCCCTTGGCACCGCCAGCGCTGCTTCCAGCTGCTCGGCAGCGAGAGGGGCTGCACCCCGGAGGATGCTCCGGCACCAGCAGCACTCATCCACTGGCTCCTGCATCAATCACAGGGGAAGCACAGAGGCCATTTGGAACGGTGGGATGCACAACAGCTCCCTCCAACTTCATCCCACCACTTTGTTCAGTCGTTTTTTCAATAATCCCATCCACAGCGCTGCATACAGCTTTCCCAGCCTGGCAGGACCCATCTTGCTGCCAAACTGCTCCCTGTGAGCCCACAGAAAGGATGGGCTTGCACGACACTGGATGCAGGATGTTGGATGTGGGACGCCAGCCTCCAGTCCCTGCCCAGCTCTGAGTCAAGGAGGGACTGCTGCCCCTACATACAATGGCAGGGTGTACATGGGAGTCCTACCTGGCCCAGGAGCCATCAGAAAATTCAGTGTTACAAAGATGTGCCTATTCACACGTATTCTTTAAAAAACAGAGAACCCTCTCTCCATTTGTGAAGCTCTTGGGTGGGGAGGACCCGGTGGGAAAAGCTGGGAGAGGAGCAGGATGTTTCTCCAAGGAGGAGGCCAGTGTTTCTCCTCCCTGTCCCAAGAGCCATCCATGAAGGGTCTGAGGTGCTCTTGGCTGCCAGGCTTAGGGGTGGGTGGAGGACTTGGGACCACAGTGGCTCAGGTGGAGACCCATTGGCATGGCCCCAGGAAAGCTTGCACAGACCAAATTCTCCTGCCTTTATGGCCAGGACGCATAATTTGCCCCTACACATGCGAGCAACATCTCTGCCAAAGGAGCAACTCGCCCCCTCTCTGCAGTGGGAACACATCCCTGATGTGTCTTTTCTCCTGCCAGTGCCAACTCAGACAGAAACCATCCTCAACCCCAGATGCTGGCAAACCAGCACAACTCCACTGTCCCCGAGGGCACATCCCGCTCCATTGCATCACCCAGATGGGCAGCTGCCACCAGCAGATGCAGTGGCTCTGCACCCAACATCTGCCCACGGCCATGTCCCAGAAGCACCTGTACATTGGGACATCGCACTGCCTGTTGTGTCACAGCCCCTTTGGAAGCAATGGCCAAAGGGCTGGGGGCACGTGGGGACACAGCTGGGAAAGTCCTCTGGCCTGGGGGAATGCCTGAGCAGTGATATTCCCAAGGAGGAGCTCACAAAGGCACCCATGGGCACTGTGACACACAATGGAAAAGCTCATCTGGCCCTTGGGTCATGCCCTTGCCCCCATCTCCCCACTCCTACCTGCTCTTGTCCACAGCATCCTGCTCATCCATCTCGTCTGCGCTGCAGGTCGCGCTGGAGTCGCTGTCGGGGTTCACCTCGGGGCCTTTGCTGCCCTTATGACTCTCCTTCTTCTCGGCCTTGGGCGTCCCCTCCGTCCCCGCCGTCCCTGCGCTGCCGACGCCGCTTTCCACCTTCTTGTCATTCCCCTTGTCCTTCTCCTGGCTCTCTTCGCTCTCCTCCTTCTTCACCTCGCTCTTGCAGGGCTCCTCGCTCACCTTCTCCTCCGGCTCCTCCGTTTTCACCACGTCCACCACCAGGTCCTCCGGCACCTTCTCCTCGGTGCTGGGTGGCTCGGGAGCTGTCTCCGGCGGGGGGCTGGCAGCAGGAGCGGGGTTGGCAGGGGGAGCAGGGGGAGCGTCGGGGGGTGTTGGAGCCTCTTCCCACTTGACTGCCGGTTCTGTGCCGGCGTCACCTCCCGGCCCGGGTGGTGCCTTGGCCCCGTTTTCGCCTCCTTCTTTGGCTTCGGGCCTTGGCGAGGGAATGCTCTCGGTGTCGGAGCTGTTATTTACTGCAGCTGAGAAAAGGGAAGAAATAAAAATAAGGATCAGCCTGAGATTCTTGCTTCCCATATCGCTGCCTCCACCCCCTCCCTTGGGAAGAGAACGCCCTCGTTCCTCTGAGGGGGAGATGATCCCGGGGCTGGGAGAACTGTGCTGGGATCCCCGAATCCAGAGCCTACTAAGCAAAGGGCTCTTCTGGGGGCCTCTCTGCTTGCCCAGCACGACTGTTAACCCCCACCCAAACACAAAACCACACACCCAAAAGCCTGGAGACTGACTGACTGGGTAGCTGGATTTTAAGGGAAAACCCTGGCTGCTGGCTTGTCTTGCAAGACAAGATCTGCTGCGTTCTCGCCCTCTCACCCATGGCACATGATCAGCTGCCCCAGACCAGGCACCTCACTGGCACCCTGCTTGCTGACTTGCATCGCCTGTGTCCCTGGCTCTGCCACCCCTGGGGCAGCTGGGATCATCCCAAAACACTACACGTGTTTGTTGTTATTTAAGCCACCGGTGGCAGAAGAAAGGAGGTCAGGGTCAGCAAAAGGAAAGCGCTGGCAGTGCTGCAGGACAGGTTAATTATTACACGGGAAGGATCATTCCCAGACCTGCCACCAGCAGCTTGACATGAGCTGGAAGCAGGAGCGTCTGTGCACCGCTCGGAGTTGGGTGCTGCCAAGAGATTGTTTCTACAGCTGGGGAGAGGATCGCTCCCTCCAAGCCTCTGCCGGACAAACATGGCCAGGGCCAGGAACACCAGGAGATTTCCACAGTCCCATCGCTGCATGTCCCCACCAGGCAGGGCTCTCATGCCCCAAAGGCTTCCTCACATGCATTCCTTGACTTGTGTCTCTCCACAGCAGCACAGCCAGCTTTCAAACGCTGGTGAGAGGAGTGCCGCAGAGGGACTGTGTCCTAAGAGCTGTACATCGGAGCACATCCGCCTTTCCTCAGAGTGAAATCGTACCATGCTCACCAGGAGTCTCAGCCTTCTCCAATCTCAGTTGCAAACAAGAATGAGGTGCCCTGTCACCCACCCAGGACAAGGTTCGCAGTGTGTTTGGCAAAGCTCTTCCCAACTGCCACTTGATGCTACTCTGAACGCCACGCTGAGACATCCAACAGCATCTCTTCCCAAGCTCAGCCAAGCTCTAGACGCCCATGCATTCCCTCCAGATGCTGAATCCATAGTCTACACCGTAACTCCCACACTGGGTCTTTCCCCCTGTCCCTGGACTGGCCACATGGCACCTGCAACTCCAAAGTATTGTCTGAGCATCCCCAAATGTCACCCTGGAGCCAGCGGCCATCTCCTGAGTGACACCAACCTGCATTTCATCCCCCTGCTCATGCTGTTCCACAACTCTGTAGGACACCCCAGCAGCAGAACAAGAGCCGATGCTTGGAGGGTAAGGCTCAGAAGCATGTCAAGAGATCCGTCTCTAATCTCAAAATCATGTTGCTTCCTCTCAGGCACTCTTACAAAGAGCAATAACTACTTTTTACTTTGCTCCTGTGAGTCACGTATCACCTCGCACAAAGATTTACCTGGAATCTGCCTTGTAACGAGTCACTCACGAGGACCATTTGAAAAGATTTCCCACTTCAAGACCCATTAGCCTGGGTGCTAAGCCAGGACCCAGCGTGGTGGTGCCAGAGTGCCAGTTACGTTATTAAATTACTTTGACAGAAGTCAAATGGGCATTGCTGGAAAATTGTGCATATTTTCTCTAAACTGCCGTGCTTTCAAAGCAATAAATGGCTGAAAATTGTCACTTTCAAGTAGTTTGCTTTCTTTGGTATGGCTGGGAGGGAGGAAAACGCTGCCTTAAAAGCGAAAGGAGGAGGAAAAGCCCCACCAAGATACAGCCTTGGGAGACCATGGCTTCCTCTGCCTTTGCTGCAGTGCTGGGCTCCGGGAACTCCACTGCCCAGGAAAGCAGCAATGCCCTGATGGGATGGGGACGGGCGCACACAGGCCTTGGTGGGTTATCTCCCCTGGAGCCCATGATAAGCTCCATGACAGCCCACAGTGGTGGCTGTCTAAGAGCATGCAGGGACCCTTCTTTGGAGAAAAACCCAAGAAATGTGATTTACACGAGGCCCTGGGAAGCTGTGCGCTCTTGGAAAGCGCACTGACGGAAATCAGAAACCAAAGGGCTCCCAAAAATAGCCATCCATCCAGACAGACACAGGAGGAGGGCAGGGATCCAGGGCACTCCTTGCAAGCGTGAAATCCAGAGGCATCCAAAATGCCACGAGTGCCTTGTGCTGTGAGACACCGTCACCTCGGTGTGACTTTGGGGTGACACACCCCTTGTGAGTGCTGACATTTGCAGCCCCGGAGAGGCCGTGCACGGCGCCTCTGCTGTGACCGGGCAGCAAAGCCAGCAGAGCTGAGCACACTCCCTGCCACAGCCCCCACCGCCTCACCTTCCGCCTCCTCTGCCATCTCCTCCTCATTGCCACTTGTCCCTGACACCTCCATCTCCTCGTCCTCAGCTGCGGGAGGGAAGGCAGCTTCTTCGTTCTGAACAGCGGCACCTTTTTTCTTCTTCCTCTTGGCGTTCCTTTCTTTCTCCTGAGAAAGAGGAAAAGGATGGTGAGAGGCAAAGCCCACAGGGAATTACAGGGCAGCAGAGAGCCCTGGTCCTGCCCAAAGCATCAAGAGGGATGCTCACACTGCCGGGGACCCCCTGCCCTCGGTCAACCCTGTGAGCGCCAGGCTTTGGGACCAGACTCGCCTGTTAAAAGCCCGGCAGTGTGGTGTCACCTGGCCAAAAACTTTTGACCGCTGTGCAATGGCCAGCCTGGCTCCACATGGAGCTCCAGCCTGGCTTCATATGGAGCTCCAGCCTGGCTGCACATGGAGCTCCAGCCTGGCTGCACATGGAGCTCCAGCCTCAGCCAGCAGCGAGCATTCAGGAGAAGAATGGCACAGATACATGGACAAGGGACAATCATGCAGAGGTCACCAGTGCAAGGCTGGCAAGAGCCCGGGGGTCACATATCTGCTCATGACACACATGTGACGTGTTGGTCCTGCGCATTTCCAGGCTCTAGCTCCAGCTACGCAAACACGCATGGCTGCGACTTGACGCTCATCTACCGATAACGAAGCTGATGCCCCAGATACAGCCCAGCCAACATTTCCATGCACCTGCTTTTATGTTCCCTTTGGCAGGTGCTGCCAAAGAACTTAGACTCCCACGCCAGGGCAGCTGTCACCAGTGGACAGTGGCATGCTCAGTGCAGCACGGCATCCCAAAGGTGACTGCCCGGTGTCCTGGCTTGCCCTGAGACAGCCCCAACCTCCCTGGCTGGAGCACGTGCCACAGCCACGAGGGCGTGGACAGCTGCTCCCTCCTGCAGACCTGAAGGAAAAGTCTCGGCTTTGCTATTGTTTCCTGCTCTTGTTGCTTGAGTAAATATTACCAGTAGGAACAGGCTCATCATCTCCGGCTCTCCCTGCAAACCCCACATGAGTGACGTGTGTAGGACGTTTATTTACATGGATGAAAAGATAAAGCCGTGGTGGAAACGTTAACTTTGCTGCTGGATCTCTGTGCTGGGAAGAGCTGGTCCCCCCCCTTCCCCCACCCCCAACTTCTCAATCCTTTAGAAAACTTCCAGATAAAACAAACAAATACAACTGCTTTTTGCTTGGAAACGCTGCTTGCTCAAAATCTATTTTTATCAAACTGGGCAGGAGAGAGGGGAAAAAAGGCACTTGAGAAGGGGCTCTGTGCAGGCGTGGAGAGGCAGCAGGAGGAATGCCAGGCTCTGTGGTTCCCTTGCCCCATCCCAGCCCTGCCAGTGACACCCTGGTGCTGCCGGCGTTCGCGCCTCTGCCACGGCAGCGATTCAGCACCGCACGTTCCTGTGTGAAGCAGCAGTTCCCCATCACGCTAATGCAGTGACAGAGCGCCGACGTTACTATGGCAAAGACTTCTCTGCCTCTTACTCACGGGTCCGTGACTCAGCCGCGGGCAGGAGCAGGCTCCTCACAGGGAATTAGCTGGGAACCAGCCTCTGCCTCAGCACCCTACTTGGCCAGAGCCTGGGGCTGGCAGTTGCTGGCAGAGCAGAGAAGCAAGTGGCCCCAGGGGCACTGTGGGTCCCTCTCCCGGCAGACCCCACTGCTGGTATTTAGGGAAAATTATGTGAAATACGGGCAGCAGATCCTGGCTACATCTAGAGATGTGTTCAAGGCCACCACTTTGTCTCTTATCATGCCTACAGCTCCAGACTCCTTGTACAGCCTTGCTCCTCTCTACCTGCCACCAGGTATTTCCTCAGGACCATCCAGGACTTGGTGCCACTCAAGCATTCTGACTCGCCAAGACCACTGAGGATATACGCTGTGCACAGCAAGGACACGGAACCCTGCACGAGGGGTCACTCCATGCCTCCTACACCACAATGTCTTTCTGGGCCATCCCAACAAATTCAGCCTCTCCCTGAACTCACCACCTGATGTGGCAGCAACCAAACAGCTCCCAAACCCCAGTACCAACACAGAGCCACCCTGACGGTAACCTCCCATCAGGCTCAGCCTGTCCCAACAGCAGGACCAAGGCAAGTCAGACACACTCATTCCCTAGAAGCAGAGGTCTCTAGACTGCACTCCTGAAGCAGTTTTGCTGTGCAAAGCCAGCAACATCCAAAAAAGCAAGGAATTAAAGAGATGTTGCTCAGAGCAGGTCCACAGAACTTGGTCTCCAAGCAGGACCAGCCCCAGCCCCGGGGATAACTGGCCCCTCTTCCCTGCCCAAGCCAAAACAAGCTGCAGCAGTCAGTAGACCGAAGTGACAATCGCACCGCAGACTGATCCCAGTGAAGACAGTGCCTAATCTCCAGCTACTGGCAGAAGGAGCAGCTCCGAGGACACCATGTATCCCAATGCCCTGCTTTCCTTAAATGCCAAGATTAGCGAGTGCAATGTGCAGAAGGTCAAGGCTAAGTGACGCTGATGCCTGGGACACATCTGAGCGGCGCAGCAGCGAAACCAAGCCAAAACACACAGCAGGGCAGATAAGTGAAGCCTCAAGGTGGCCTGACCCTGCCCCAGCAGTAACAGGCTGCCTGTCCCAGGGTGCAGCTGGCTGGTTCGCTGCCTGTTTCCCATCCCACACCGGCCACTGCCGTGGCACGGCCCCACAGCTCCTCAGAGTAACCCGCACACTGCTGAAACCCGGTGTCACACCCACCTGGAAGAGGAGGCTACAATATTAACGAGCCCCATTTGGGAAATGAATGAGATCTGCTAATTAAGTTTACTCTCATTTAGCATGAGGAGGAAAAGCAGAGCCACTGCATTTCCCCACACATGATCAGATAGCTGGTGGTGGTGAGGTCAGGGAATAATCTGTGGATGTCATGGCAAAACTAAGTGATGCCACGCTGCTTCACCACGTGCTTCCGCCGCAGAGGTCATGGCTGATACTGGGTATAGGATGAGATTTGGAGCCTCAGTTTGCTTGGGAATATATTTAGGAGTCAGGAAGGAAGGTCTATGGCAATTTAATCTCAGTTGTTCTTTTATTTTGTTCAGCTTTCTGGCATCTGCTGTTGCCACAAAACAATAGAGTACAATAAATAACAGCTGAATGTTCATTGTTCTTCTCCACGACCAAATCCCACAGCCTCCAATGCTTGAAAAATAAAATGATGATGCTGATATAAACTGCAAGTGAGAGTGAGCAATTAGACTGGAGAAGTCTAGCGGCTGCCTTGGAGGGACGGATGCAGGGAAAAATGTGGTTCTGCAGAAAAACACTTCCGTGATATAATTTCTGCAACATTAGGGAGCAGAGTAAATTAATACACATCGGCTCCACTGCCAGCAAAGCTGTATGATCTTATTTCAGATTCTCCCCAGTAATGAACAATGATATCTTTCTAATGTAACTTCTTATATTCAGAGGGCTTGATGCACATTTCACAGAATATTTCATTCCAGCCTTTATATGGGTCTGGGGGTCTTTTATATAGTTTGTTTGCTTTGTTTCTAAAAACAATTCGGTGAAACATGGGAACACAGGAGTGTCTCTGTGCATAGAGAATTAATAAAAAAGAATCGCCGATGTCTTCTCTTTCTCTCATTCCTATAGACTGACTAGGATATTAAATTCCTGGGTGAGTCATTGAATGTTTTCCTGTCTTTCTTTTTACTCTTGCTGTAATAGCTTGCTTGGAAAGATTCCTGCATTGAACATTGTCCTTTGCATTTTCAAAGCACCCCTTGGGGGTTTAGCCATGTGAATTCTATTAGCCAGAAACTGGGAACCCCAGGATACTCTACAAATGAAATAATTATAATCTTTAGTGACTCTAAGCAGTCCAATCTATCTCCAGAACACCAAACAAGCTCCACTACATTCACACCCTGCTCCACATGCCAGGGAAGAAGCAGCGTTAGCCCCACTGGAAGGGGAAACTGAGGCACGGAGAGATGTGCGCATCTGCTCACAGTGCTGAAGAAAACCTGTTTCAGAGCCAGGCTTTCCTCACATTGTCAAAATCCTTGATTTTCTCCGGGGCAAACCAAAGCAGTTTACTGCAGGTAACTGCAGAACCCGCAAGGCACAGACCCTTGTGGCCCAGCCGGGGTCTCTGCTCACCGGGGTGGAACAGCACAACCTCACCAGAGACAAAGTATTTGCACAGCCATCGGAACTCGCATCCTGGCCAACGCACCACAGCCCCGCTCCTCAGCTCCCGGCGTACCAGCCATGCTCCAGACACCCAGGCATCTCCCCTGCAGCAACTCTGCCTCATGCAGACCTCCCAGGGACAGACGGGTGGACAACCCTTTCCTGCGCCACTCCACAGTCCCCACAGCTTTCACCCAACATGATAAAGGCCCCCCTTGGCTGTGGGAAGCATCCAAGCATTTGCTAGGAAATATCCTCAGTGCCCAATGCAGGCCGGAACAGGGCTCTCACCATTTTCAGTTTGTGCTGCTGTAGGATCTCGTCCAGGTTCTGCCTCTTCTTGTAGTTGAAGTAGAAGTTTTTGCACTGCGACACAGTCTTGGAGCCCACCATCCTGGCAATGGCCGACCAGTTCCGCCCATGCTCAAGGAGACCTGCGGTTGGAGGAGGGAGAGAGGAGGAAGGTTTAACACCAGATGCGCTCACACAAGGGCAGCATTATCCACGCAGAACGGGAAACCTCCTCCGTGCAAGCCAAACTCCACAGGAACAATATGGTCACTAGCACCTGTCTGAATGGCTGCTAGGCCAGGGGATGATCTATGAAAGCCTGTTTTTCTTTCCAAAAGGAAAAAAGGCACTATGCTGACCGTCTCTGGAATAAAATACATCCCACAGCCACGTCTCGGCCAGCCGCTGAGCAGTCATGAGGACAAGCGGTGTTCCCTTTCCTTTGGGACGGCTGGAGCAGGTGTTGGCATGCCCAAGAGAACTTGGGACAGCTGCTCTCAGTCCCTAACACGAAGCAAAGGCTCTTCCCACTCTCCTGTGTCCCAGTGATGATTTCAAGAGGGGTGGCAAGGCACACAGCCCTGTTAGGGAAGAGAAGGGAAGCCCGAGCAGGTAAGTGGCAGCATCCCAGCAGGGAAGCCCAGGTGATGTCCCGGGCTGGGAAGAGGCGTGCCGGGGGATTAGAGCTCATCACAGGCTCATGAGCAAAAGCAGCTTCCCAGGTCAGGCATCATGCCAAGGGCTGGCAATCCTGGCCAGATGGTGCCACCCCAATACAGGGCTCCTGTCAGCACTGGGGCAAACCCAGCAGGGTGGAGGAGGATGAGGAGGAGGAAGGAGACAGTCAGCACCTCGTGTCCTTGCCATCTCTGCTGGGGTATCTGGGCACCCCTGGTCCTGCAGATGGAGGTAGGAGTTACAACCACAGCCAAGAGGTGGGTGCAGTGGCACCCCAGGCTCCTGGAGGTGGCCTGCAAATGGACCATCCAGGCTTTCTGGGAAGTAATATCTCGCTGCCTGCCATTATTCCTGCTGTGCGGCTGGTCCTTCGTGTGGTGTCTTGTGGGGCTGGAGCTGCCACCAGCCTGTGGGACACTTCCAGTCTGGCTTGCTCCTGACTGCCCATGTGGTGCCACCATCAGGCCAACAGTTCCCTAGCCCTTCGCTGCACCTTGTGAGGATACAGGATGTAGTCTGTAAGCCCAGGGGCACTTTACTGCCACAGAAAGGTAACTTCAGGATGAAAACCAGCAGGGAATGAACCTGCTGAGAACATCTTTCTCCTTTGCTGGGGGATTTTCTGCCCAGAGATCACCAGCCACAGAGCCCTGCGTGGTTGGGAGTAGGCACTGACCACTGGCTCCATATCCAAGCCCCTCCCTGGCTGCTCTGACACCATGGTGCTTGGGACCATGGTGAGTCCCACACTGGGGCTCCTGGCATGGCTGTTTGTGCCTGGGAACATGGCAGCTGTGCCCCAGCCCTGCTGCCAGCCTCCTGCCAAGCTGCTGCCATGTGTCAGCCCGGCCCTTAAAAGTGCCAGCCCAACCTCTGCTTCAGCCCAACAACAAACCCCAGGGGACAGGCTGATCTCAGCACAGCCACACGCAACTGGGCCCCGGGGAAGCGTCTCCAGCCAGGATCTGTTCTGTGAGTCCGTGCAAGGGGAGGGCATGGCTGCATTGAATAGATGGCACCATGTACCCCCAGAGAGATGAAATCCCCCTCCCTGCTTCCCAGGTCCTGGAGAAAACCAGCAGCACCCAGCACAGCAGGAGTTAACATCCAGCTGGTGCCTGTATCCTGCCCGTCCCAGCACCAGGCTTATCAAATTGCATGTACGAGGCATCACATGCACTGAGCACCAGAAAGGCCCTGGCAAGCCAAGAAACAAGTTTGAGCTTTAACTCTGCAACTCCCAGCCTCGCTCAGCCAAACCCACGACCTCCGTCACCCCGCTGGCGGGCTGGAACTTCTTAGAAAAAATAATAGATTAAAAAAAATCACATCCGGCCACCAATCCTGAGGCAACGAGTGGGGCAGGAATCCTCCCCCTGCTGTTGCTGAATGCCGCAGGGGAAAACAGGACAGTCCCCAGTGTCACAACCCATCCCCTCTGACACAACCCACTGGTGCCATCCAAAGCAAACAAACAGCTCTGTCCCTCTGCTCATCACCGCACTGGTGGCCCAGCACCAAGTGTGACAGCCGGGGCCAAGGCTGATTGTGTGCCCCGGGCAAAGCTGAAATGAAGACACTGGCAGTGGTGTGGATGTGCCTTGAGCACGGGTGCTTTGGCAGGAAAGATGCCAGGAAGCAGGACCTGGCATGGCAGGGCTGGGGGGGGTGATGGATGTCAATGTGAGCAGTTCCAAGTGTGGTGTGACCTTTACCAACCACAGGCAATGCCAGCTCCTGGCTGTCCTTCCCCCTGCCCAGGCTGGCTGTGCCCCTGCTCACTGGGACACTGCTGAAGGAGCCTGCAGCTGACTGGGCAGGTGGCCGCATCCATGCTGGGCTCGGGAGGAAGAGGAGGAGGAGGAGGAGGCTGCCTGCAGCCCCTGCCTGCGGGACCGGCAGGGAGCCCCACCACTCTTCTTCTACATGAAACCAGAGCGAAACAGCAACACCTGCTTCCCACGCTGTAGTTATCTGCACACTCGGGAGGGACCAGCCGAGACACCCCCGGACGTGCTGGTAAGCTCCCGGCTCGCCAGGCACCCCATCTCCATGAGCTCCTTCAGCAGAGCCACCCCCAGAGCCTGCTCCCCCTGCCCTGCGCTCCCCGGCACTCCAGCCCGGCACGGCAGCACCAGCCCGCCCCGGCACACGCGGCCCTTCGTTCCGCGTCGCAACTGAAACTATGACTAATAACCGAGTTATCAGATCCTCAGGAAGGCTGAGCTCCGCGGCTTGGGGCGGGGGCTCCGGACGCAGGGTCTGCCGCAGGCACGCAGCCACACACAACCTTGAGGTTAACCCCATCCTTCGGACCCCAACACCCGACTTACGTGCTCCGGCGGGCAGGGAGCACACCTGGAGTGTGCAGCGGGTGGGCTGGGAAGGACACGGCTGTCAGGGCACTTCTTCAAAGCCCCCCCGGGCACGGCAGCCCGCGGCAAAGCGCTGCGAGTGCTCCGCTCACACCCTCCCCACGCATTTCGCTTTCGCTCCCTCGCAGCAGCCGGAGACAGAGAAGAAAGCAAAGCCGGTTCCTTAAATCCTGGGGGCGAGAGGATTTCAGAGCCATGGGCGGCCGGGAGCGGCGAGCGAACGGGCACCGAGGCTGGAAACCAGGTCACAGGCGGCAGACTCCTGACCCCGATGGCAGAAGTTGGTGGGAACACATGCTCCGGCCCCAGCGCTCTTCCCTTTGGAGCGAACAGCGTTCTCCGCTCTCCTCCCGCTCGCTCGCCGGAGCGTTCCAGCCGGCTGCAGCCGCGGTTGTTAAGGTGGATGGAAGCGCCGCCAGTATTTTCTCCCCTACCTCATCTCCTTGCTCAGCAGCTCGGGGCTATGGGGAGACTGTGCAGTTTCAGGAGATGCCCGACGTTGCCAAGAAATAATAATAATTAAAAAAAAAAAAGAAAAAAAAAAAAAAGGCAGGAGAAAAGCGAAGGGGCGGGAGCGTGGCAGCTCCGCTCCTGCCAGCCCGGGGACGGGGAGCCGGTGCCGTCGGTATGTGGCGGAGCAGCGAGCAAGCTCTAATCTGTTCCTCTGGCTGACCCGGGGCTCGTTGCATCTGAATGTGACCTCTAGACAGAGCATTAATAACGAACGTGGCGCTGACCCAAGCTGACAAGGGGTGCGGCGCTTGGCACCCGCTCCCGCCCTCCCTCGCTCACTTTCTGTCTCCCTCGCTCTCGGCTGAATGTCAGCGGCAGGGGGAGGGATCCAGGAAAACAAAGCTTGGCTAATAGTTTTCTCCGCTCTCAAGTGAATCAAAGGCGCTTTTCTTTGGGGACGTGCGCGCCGGCGAGCCCAGAGCCGCACCGACGGGGTGCCACGGCGCCCCAGGACACCTCGGCCCTGCAGCTGCTGCCCTGGCACAGGAGGGATGGGGAGAGGTTTGGCACCGGTGTCGCCAAGGGCGGACCGGGGCCTCTGCTCCCGTACAGCAAGTGGAGGCTGGAAGGAAGAGGAGCTCGGAGAGCGGGGTACTGTGCTCAGCATCTCGGGGAACAGAGAAGAAACCCGGAGGGGCAGCGCGGCGGGCGAGGGCTGGCAGCTCGCACCCCCTCGGCTCGCTGCAGCTGGGGGTTTTCACGAGAGACATTCCAAGGCTCTCTGGCACGGCTGCCCAGCTCCACCCTGGGCTTGGTGAGGGCGGAGAGAGCCCGTAAAAGGGTCCCTTAATGGGAGCTCGTGTGGATTAACAGACCAAGGTTATAGGGGAAAAAACTAAGTGGTATCATTCCCTACGCCCGACGGTACCCGGTATGATCCTTCAGTACCTCTTGCACCCACGCACCCCCTTGGGAGTGAGCATGGAGGCAGTTCTGGCTACAGCACAGCCAAAATGTGCCGCAATCCTATTCTGGAGAAAGACCAGCCCTATGGAGTCAGCGACAGCACCCAAAGCATCCCGAAAGTGTGGTCTGCATCGCTTTCCTGCACTAACCTCGGGGTGGTTTGCAGAGGCTCAGAGAAGGTGAGTAACTTCTCCAGGGCCACGGATCAGTGGGTGGCAGAGCCAGGTGCACGCCAGGCTCTTGATGCTGTGCCAAGGGAAGCAGTGGGGATGGTGCGTGGGGGGCGAGCCCACATCCCCGCAGGCGCTGGGGTGTTGCCGGAGGGACCATGGTGCAGGCAGCCGGCTCGGTGTGCTCTCGCTACCGCGGTGGGTGATGCCCTTCCTTCCTTCCTTCCTTGGTGAGCGATGCCCTTCCTTCCTTCAGCTGATGCTGGCACCAGCCTGCCGTGCTCCCAGTGGACCTCTCTTTTGGTGACTGGACACAAGCACGCCTCTGACACATCCCATGGCTACAAAGGAGCTTGCAGCTGAACTCCCCAGCACCTTTCACACCCATCATGCCACTTCTCTGCAGGGAGGCAGTGTCACCAAACAAGGTGTGGGTACCTGACCAGCAAGGAGTTGGGAGCCCCAACCAGCTCAGCTCTAGTGCAATGTCCCCTCTATGCTGGCCCTGACTGGGGACCCTCAGCTCCCAGGTCTCCCCTTTGAAATGGATGGTTCCTAGATCACTGCACCCACCTGCTGCAAACCCTTAAGCCCTGTGCCCTGATGCAGACCTGCCTGGCTTTACTACTCCTACTACAGCATGCCTGTCCTATCCTTTGACACCAGGGGCAGGAAGTCCCACTCAGGATGCCTGCTCCTGGAAATGTGCCATCCCTTCTGGTCCAGCATGGCAATGAGTACACGTGGAGCAGCCACTGCTGGCAGGCCCAGCTCTCTTCTTTCACCTGGTTCAGATACTATTCCCGCTCCCTTATTGTTGAAAAAATAATACTCAAAATTAAAATGTAGGCAGCAAATTATAGTAATTACCCAGCAGTTCCTCCTGACAGGCCTATTGTATTCCATTCACTGACACTCACTAAGCAAATCCTCGCAGTTTGCTCCTACACACTCGAGAAACATTCAGCCAACGGTGGCACAAAGTGCAGCTCCAGGGGCATGGTGGGCACCTGCACCACAGGCACAGTCCTGGGGATAACACCTTGGCTGAAAGGCAGCCAAGCACCAGCCTGGGACGGCAGGGAAGGGGCTGCAGTCAACCACAGCCTCACTCAGAGCAAGCGTGGCTAATTTACACCTTGGACACAGTTGTGCCCTCATGGTACCCAGCCTGCCCCATCCCAATAATTTCCACCACGTCGCTTCGTACAGACTTCGTGACGAGCACCAGGCACATACAGCACTCTGGCTGTGGACACTGGGATGGTGAGGTTGGGCTCTCCTTGCTCTGAGCTCCCTTTGCACCCCGCCTGGATAGACAACATCTGAGTGGGAGACCCCAAGGCACATCCCACCCCAAGGGCACCCAGAAGGACAACGTGCAGCGACAGATCAGCTGCAAACCAGTTTCTCCAGCCCACTTTTACTACTATCAGAAGGTTTTCACAGTTGTAAATACCTCTGATGGGAGAAGGGAAGGCTCCAACACAAGCACAGAGGAGACGAAAGGAGGAAGGTATGGAGCTGCTGGCTCCCCAGCATCACCCAGCCAGCTCCTGCATTCCAAAGGTGATGTAAGGTGGCTGACTTTTATTTTAGTTTCGTGAACAGAATGGGACTGGGTAAAAAATGGTTCAGGTCAGTCCAAAACTCAGATGAATTGTTGTCAGCACTGAAAATACGCATTCGAAAGAGTGCCTTTGGTATCCAAGGGAATATTTTGTATCTACCCAGAAGGAACTATACAGGAGTCTTCATGGGTTATTTAACTCTCTGTCTTCAGTATTTTTTATATATATATATATATATATATATATATATATGTATATATATATATTATTTATATTTGTGCCCAACCCTCCTCTGCCTCATCACGCTGACTCCATCCTGTGGCCTCTCTGTGTCCTCGGCATGGGAAAAGGCATAAAGAGCCCCAGGCTGGCTGTGCCCTGGGGAAAAGGAGCACAGAGCCTGGGCAAGGCACGGGAGGACCTCAGCAAGAGCCTGCCACTTCCACCCGCCTCTTTTCAAAGAACAAAACCACTTGTTAGACACCACGGGAAAACCCCGAGCTGGGCGAGAACAGATACCAGACTTTAAAGACTAACAAAGGTCATGTCGAAACCTCCCGGTTCATCGAGTTCAGCTCCAGGGTTATTGCAGCTGCCCTGAAGCACTGGCATTAGTGGTGACACTTGGTGGAGGGGCTGGGGGGACAATAAACCCACCCACTGCTGAGGCTGGTGCTTGCCTGCTGCTTGCAGACCCCCTTCCAGCCTACCTTCAACTCTTGCCTGCGTGGGCTCATCCAGTAGGTCCCCCAAAGGCAGGAACTGCCTAAACATTGCCTTTTAAGGAGCAGCCCCATCCCGCTGCTGAATGCCTCTGCACCCTGCTCGGCAGCAAAGCAGTGGGTGCTGCCTGCTTCCTGGCTTGGGAAGGGAAGGGGGAACTCCTCGAGCAACTCAGGTTAAATCAAAACCTTCTGCTTCAAGGATCACAGCCATGGCGCAAGGAGATAATATCAGAAAAACACATCCCCCATCGTTATCCCAATCTCTGCACATTTTGACAGACTACTGAATCGAAGTTTATTGCATAATGAAAGTGTCATTAAGCAAGAACTTTCCTCTTGCTGGGTTTTTGTTCCCCTATTTAAGTTTAGTAACATGGTACTCCCCTTCACTGTCTCCCCTGGCAGACACAATCCTGCCTTCTCCTGACTGGAAACTCCCTGTGCAGCTCTGTGACTGTGGAGGAGAGCAGGCAGCTCTGGTGTCTCTCTGTCCCAGGGCTGTTTTCTCTCACCTCCCTGAACACAAATGACATGGAGTTTCACGCCACGCACAAGAAATCCAGGGGTGAACAGCAAGGCCAGGCTGATCTCCTGGTTGGCAAGTGCTGGGAGCAGAGGTCACCGACCGTCCCCTTCTGCCAAAGTACCTGGGGTGGTAGGGCTGACTTTCCCTGGGACTCACATCTTGCTGAACTCCCCAAACCAGGCTCTGACTGGTACCAGTAGGGAGGAGGGTGCCTTGGGTGGCCGAGTCCTTTTGGTGAGGAGAACGGTGCCTGTGTCTCTGAGCCCAGCCTGAACAGGCCACCACCCCCTCTGCCCCTGCCCAGCCATGCTGGCAGCAGCTCTGCCACCGCCTCCTCCAGCCTCTGAGGTTACCTCCGGAGTTTCACAGTTGCTGTGTCTCGGAAACCCCCACCACGCAGGTCCCTGGAAATGCCAGACACAGCCAGTTCGAAGCATTAAAGCGGCTGCTTCCTGGCAGAGGGGAATTTGGCTTTTCTGTAGAAGTCTGGTGTTGCAATCTCAGTTTCCCAGGTTGTAACGAAGGGAGAAACAATCAGCCATTGGGCTTTACACCAGCAAATCTCCCTGCCTCCTCCTGGCCCCTGGGCTGGAATAGTGCTGCATGCTCCCACGCTTCATCCCTCCTTCACACAGGCTTTGGCAGCTGGTGTTAAGACTCCTTAAGTGCACCTCCAGCATCCAGCATAAAACAAGAGGCACTTTTTAACAACCAGATGCTGATCTCCAAAATAAAGCAGTGCTCGGAAAAGATCCCTCCAATGACCCTCCCCTGCCAGCATCTGCTCGCCCCATTACCTGGCCCCAGGCCAGTTTGCTTGATTAAAATCTATCTATTAAGTTTTGCGACTACAGAGAGCCCCGTTCAGCAACGCACAGGATTGGCATAGGGTTGTAAAAGAGGGTTGGAACAGCTTAAAGGCGAGCGAGCCAAACACTTTGGGATATTCACAGGCAAAGTAATCCAAGTCCACAGCTCCCATCGGCACCTGGGCAGCCGGCGCTCCAGAACATGTAATCACCATCCCAGCAGCAGGTGCATTTTCCAAGCTGAGCCGAACCTGCTAACATGCCTATTTGCCTTTGCCATCCCCGAACGGCACTCATTTCCATTTTAATTTCCCATTTACAATCCTCTCCGGGCCAGGAGAGTCGGCAGCAATGCAAGCGGGATGCACGGGCTGGGGATGTGAGCTCGACAGCCCATCAACAGGACGTGACTTTGGCAAAAAATTAAAGCAGTGAAAGAGCTGGCGCAGGAGCGGCACGAGGAGGGGAAGTGGCAAGAAGGGCTGTGCTACACTCAGCACTTTTTAAAAACGGTCTCAGCAAAGGCTCTGAATCAGCTCCAGGATGTAAAGTCACCCCACGTTGCCCACAGCCCTGACTCTCGAGAGCTCCCCAACACGTGCCTGTGGAGTGCTGGGGTTCACCGTCCTCTCCCTCAATCCCAGAGCTGCGAACACAGGCAGACACTCTCTGTGTGCCTGGAACAGATCACGCTGAAACCATAAAGCTCCGAAGAGTGGGGTGAAACTACATCCCATGGTACAGGCACCAGCAGCTCCAAAACTGCAACGGACAAAGCATCTTCCCCATTTCCTACAGCCAACTTCTGCCTCATGGGACATGCGTGGCTCCAGCCACAGCCCAGACATCCCCGGTGTTGGCACAGCTCCTGGGGCTGGAGAAGCTGAGCATACTCCCTGCCTTCCCCACACCCTCCCTGAGGCGCACTGGGAACAAACCAACAGCAGGATAGGCAGGATCTGGCCCCACAGCTCAGGACCCACCACCCTGCACCAATGCCAGCAGTCAGATGCTGTCCATTCCCAACTGCTGGATTAGCTCCAGCACAGGCAATAAGAGAAAGAAAACGAGTGTCTCACCTTTTTTAGCTGTCTCCATCTCCTCTTCGGTCCAGCGAGAGCTTTCATTCATTTCCAGGGAAGCTGGGAAGGAAGAAGGAAAGAGACCAGTCAGCTGTGAGCAGGACCCAGCAAGCACAGTGAGCTCAGGGGAGGTGTCCCAACACCCAAACCCTGTCCCCCATGCCCTGTGCCCGGGAGGCACGACAAAACCCCGTGCAGTGCAGGAAGTGCTTCCACAAGAAAGGCTGTCGTGAGGCCTTCCCATGCCACAGTACCCCATGCACAACATCCCCTCAGGATGCACCTCAGTGATGCAAAACCTCCAGTTTGGGCCTGGAAGTGAAGCCAAATGGCTTGAGAGTGGCAGCAGATTTCCTGCTGATCTGGTGCCACGCAGCCCGGCCCAACAACAGGTAGCTAAGATGGAGCCGGCTGTGGCTGTGTGCTTTGGAGGAGGCAGACGCAGGGTGGGACCGTCAGAGACGGAGAAACAGCGTCACCTCAGTGGTGACTTTGGCCGACTGCATCTGTCAAGGGTGTTGGCCGTGTGTGACCGCGGGCTCCCTCTGTGCCATCACTGGGCTCTTGGACAACACCTCTGAGCCACTTCCAGCAACAGCGGGGGCTCGTCTGGAGCAGTGCCCGTTGAAGGGGACATGCTGCTCCAGCCAGGAGAGGCTGACAGGGGTGTCAGCATCTGATGCTGCCCCTCTCCCCCACTCCAAGCAGGTGCTGGGGACACCAAGGTCCTGCATAAAGCCTTCACTATGCACCAGTCCTGCTGGCAGCCTGGCACAGAGCAAACCCTACAATAACAAACTGGGGTGTGAGTCAGAGACAAAAAACAACTCGGTAAGGAAACAGATTTCCGGCTCAGGCTGCCAAGGGGTTATTACTCTAAACAACAGGCAAAGCATTATTTCAACAGTGATGAGAGATGTTTTGACAGTGTCCTTTCAAAATGGAAAACAGGCTGATAGGTTCAGGATAAAGAATACAGGCACGGAGAGAAGGAAGGAGCTTCCAAGAAGCTCTACAAGAAGCTGAGACCCTGCGGGAGGACAGTGGGGGTTCCAATGCCCACAGCATTGGGCAGAGGAATCTCCTTCAGAGCTGGCTGAGCACGATTGCAGGTGTCACCTCCCGGAAGACAATGCAGGTCACTGCCTCCCCCAGAACCGTGTCCCCCCGGGACACCAGCCAAGAGGGAGGGAAATTGATACCTCACCGCTTCCCCCCCAGCAGCAGGCAGAGCTGGGGCAACAACGCTCGTTTACGTAAAAGCGAGTGTCCCCAACGCTGTGCAGGCCCTTGGCTCAGCTGGTGATGGCTGTTATTGTATGGTAAAGAAATGTCACAGAAACGGCCCGTTTGGTTTGATTAATGGCATCGACTGAGGTTGCGCAGTTATGAAACAGATGCCTACGGGGAGCTCCAGCACGCTGCAGTTAAACCACAATACGGTTTTGTGTTGTTTTTTAATGTTCAATTGGTATTTAAAATGCAATAACTTTCTTAGCCAACCTAAATTAAAGCGCTATTGGAGAGACAGACATAAAGTGAAATCAATTGCTCAGATATGTCATTGGAATTGATCCATTCCTTTTTCCCAATTTAACATGGTCTAAAGGCTTTCCTCTGTGTTCGCAGTTGAAGTTTATCAAGGACTCTGAGATACCAGGATAAAAAAATCCCATCTAAGTTACTGGCATTATCTGCTGCTTCTCTGCAGCACTGCTGAACAAGTTGGAGGGAGAGAGAGAGCAGGGCTCTGTTGTGCTGGCGACTATTTATATCGCCTGTATGAAAACAGAGCGCTCGCAATCAAGGCTTCAGCCAGTTGTCAGCAGAGAACAGGGAGGCGAAACACCTCCGCGTGATTTATAGCACATGGAACAGCACAAGCAAGAAACTGCAGAGCAAGGAAACCGAGAGGAGTCACCCTGCTTTTATTTTTACCTGACTTAGGTAGCACAGCAATAATTTTCTACTTTGACAGAGTAGAAAATATAGGAAAATCAGCCAAATTCCTCGATGCACTGGCTTCTGTAAGTCAATACATGAGCCCCCTCCCTGGGGTGGCAACTACTGATGCTGCAGATGCCAGAGGCAGATGCGCCCAACGTGGGGCTGTGGATGCTGCCATGAAATCCCATCCAGCCCAAGGCCAGCATGGCAGTGTGGCACGGCTACAGCCAACTGCCACGTGTGGCCGTGGGCTGGTGCAGTGCCTGGGTGCCACGGTACAGGCAGCACCCTTTGCTGCCTCAGGTCTGGATGGAAATGGACCAGCCCAATGCCCAAGGCCAAGCAGGAGCAGATCTCACAGGCTGCAGCTGCTCAGGCCCCAGAAAAATTTGAAAACAGAGCAGGTAAGAGAACTGGCACAGACCCAGGCAAGTCTGGGAGGGCAGAGCAGGGTCCTGTGCAGAGGTCAAGCGGACTTGGAAGCCTGATCAGCTGCAAAGGGAACCAGCTCTGGGTGCAGGAGGGACACGAGCCTTGCCAAAGCACTGCTAAAACTGACGGCTTCCCTTTTTGTCTTTTGCAACACTTTCCTCTGAGACCATAAAACCCACTAACACTCAGCCAGGACAGCCCAGGCTTGCAAATACCCCCACTTATCCTGGTGAACCACGCTGAGTAATTCACAGGATAGAGAGAAACATCATTGCTACTCCCCAGAAAGAAGGATTTCACGAAGGGAACCCCTCTTCTGCGAGCGGGGAGCAGAGCAGGCTGATGCCCCATCCCAGCACAATGGACACCCCAAAGACCCAGCCCAGGGCAGCGTCCCCCCCATCCCCTGCCACCTACCCAGCTCGGCGCTCTGCTGTGGCGTGGCTGCCTCCTCGTTGTTGGCCTCGTTGGCCATGGAGCGGGTGATGCGGCCCTTGCGCCGGCCCTGGCTGTTGGCGGTTTTGCGGCCTTTGGAGGTGACCGTTTCTTTCTCATCGTTGTCTTCCCCGGATGTGTCGTCGTTCTTGTCCCTGCAAAAACGGAGAGAAGAAAAAAAAACGTTGTTTGGTTGGTCCGATTTTTAGGTCAAGCAATTATTTCTCTGCACGTGTTTGGGGATGCGTTTTGTTTTTTGTTGGTTTTTTAGGGGGGCAGGTCTGCAGGGGTTTTTTGCAGACGCAGGCTCTTTTCCTGGCTGGGATTGGCGGTGGGGTGATTTGTGGTGGGGTTTTCTTTCTGCAGCTGGCTGCAGCTCCACCACCAAGTGCACGCAGAGACCTGACGGAGACAGGTTTAATACCAGACCATTCAAATTCATCCCTGCCTCCTCCTCATTTATCTTCCTGAAAGGGACCTGCTGGTAAATGTCTTTGCAGCCTAGATATAATGAAGCCAGATGTTCTTTTAAACCAAGTATTAAGCCCATTACAGATAGCGAGCGGTCTGCGTGCCAACCTTTCCCTGCCACGGCGCTGATGCTCGGCGTGAGGGAGGCAGGGCTGGCTGGAGCTCTTCATCTGGGAGCGCTCACGTTGACATCAATAACACTAAAGGTGAAGTGCCGCGCTCCGCTGCGCCCGGATTGCTCCTCCAGCTCCCAGAGGCTCTCGTAACAACAAAACAAGCTGGAGGATCACAGGAGCTTTGCAGATTGATTGGGATGATATAAAAAAACCCCATATCGAGTTGCTTTCCCAGTTTGGGAGCAGCAGGGAAGAGGAATGAGGAGGAGGATCTGCTTTTCCCTTCCTGCAGAGGAGGTGAGGTGGGCAGACACAGTCCCGTACAGGGTCAGGCAGCCCTGGACTACGCTGCATCCCACTACCGCATTCCACCACTGCAGCCCCAGCCCAGTGCTCTCACAGGAGCCAGGCAGGGAGGGTCGTCCTTACTTTGTCAGTTCTTCTTTGTCATTTTCTGTTTCCTGCTTGTCTTCCTCCTTCTCTCCCTCCTTCTCTTTTTCTTTCTCTTTTTCATCTTTCTCTTCTTGGCTGCTCCGGGGCATTTGCTGCTGCTGCAAAACAAAGGGCGTAAAATAAACCAAGCCCTCAGCGCTGAGGCGGACACATGGCAGCACCTGGGCCAACCCAAACAACTGCTGTGAAACAATGCTGGGGGCAAGTGGCCAAGAGGAAAGAGCTGCAGGCAGAGCACTGGTAGAGGCCACAGGGGCCAAAAGCTTTCCAGGGAGATCAGAGCTAGTTCAGGATCAGGCGTGGCAGCTGCACTCTGGCTCCTGTTCCAGGCAGTGGGACAGCCCCAGCTGCTCCCCTGGGATCAGGCAAAAAGCAAGGATCTGATGTGGGGGTTAAGGCAGAGAGGTGAGAACCACGCTCCTGCTCTGGCTTAGCCACATAGGCGGGGATTTGCAGCCAGTGGATGCATTTTGCTGGAGCATGAAGGAGACGGGGCACCAGTGACACCCCCAGGCTCGGCGATATCACTGCTTTTGATCTTTTTCCCAAGCATCTGACACAGCCCATGGAGAATGTTTGTGGCTCTGTATCACTGAGCAGGGAAGGTGCCCTCTCTGCCCACTCTTTACCACCTGGCACCCTCGGCAGAGGCCGTGAGCCCAACCACCCCAACGCTGCTGCTGCCGCTGCTCGGACCGAAGGCACCACGGTACCCCAGGGAGGGACACAGTGATTATTATAGTTCTGGATTTTGTTTCAACAGCTGCAGGAAGGAGGTTGCTGAGGAGGCCTGGTTCCCCTGACCTCCCTTCCCTCTGGCGACCAGCAAACGAGAGGCATTGCATAGAGAAGTAGAAATTAGAGACGGAAATGATTTATTAAACCATCCTGCTCCTGGCTAATGCAAAGCTGCTTGCTCCAGGAAACCCACCGGCGCTCACCTGGCCCCTGCCCAGCCTGCAAGGCTTCCACCACCCCTTGGGAAAGGGTTTGGCGATGTAATGGGGGGTAAAATTGCCTTAAAATGGATTTATCAGCAGAAGGTGGCTGGTCTGGCTGGCATGCAGCCATACATCAAGTACAGATGAAGTGTCCCCACACCCCTCGGGCCAGTAGGACTGGCCTGATCCCAGTCTGCAGAACTGGGCATCCTGCAGCAGCGGCACTGGCTGCAAGCAGAGCTCTCTGCCCCCATGGGCTGGTGCTAAAATCAGAAGTGTGGAGCTGTCAAATGGAGCAATTTAATGAGAAAACTGCTGATTCTTTCAGACCCTGGTTCAACACAAATCCTTAAAACCCAGGCACAGTACCACTGAAACCCCACAGACTTTCAGTTCCTCCTTGTACAGAGGGAGGCAGCTGTGCCACCAGGATCCTGGCACGCTTGGCCAGCCCCTGGAGCACCTCTGCACATGTGCAGAACACAACTGTAATGCATCAGCTCACGCTCCTGTTGCTCCGGGAATTGCTCCGTGGGATGCAAGGCTGGGAGGTCCCAGGGGAGAGGGAGTCAGGGAACAGCTGGGATGAGCACTTGATTGCCTACAATTTTCCAAAGTCCACAGATCACTATGGCTTGGGGAACAGGCTGCCTCATGCAGCAAGTGGCCAAGGGAAGTGTCATCCCCAGCGTACCAGGCACTGCCCTTGTCAGCCCCCAGACTGGGGGAGAAGGAGGAGGGCAGTGGACAAGCTGGAACAGAAGGTGGGGAAGCCTGCACTGGCTGCAGAGGAGCAAGGGGCATTCGTCATGTGCATTTCCCCAGTGCTGCCCTGAACTCTCTGACTCTGAGTCACTCCATGGTGAACCCTGAGCACAGGTTCAGCCCAGACAGACACCCACGAGGTGAGGGCTGTGACCTCCGAGGGCCGGGCAGGCAGCAGGACAGGCTCTACCCCAGCCCTGGCCATCACCACCCATCTGCATTCCCCTCACCAAAGGCTTTGGCAAGGGGAGCCCACATAAGGTTCACAGTGTTTATATCACTCAATTGCAAATATTTTCTTTTGAGGGATGGGGAAAACCTTGCATCCCAGAGACCCTAGCTCTCCTTCAGCTTTAAACCCAGCCGTGACCACACGAGTACCTTCCCCAGCTTCAGGCTGGAGTGAGAGTCCAAGAAAGGCTCAGCATCATCTTAGCCTGTCTCTACACTTGTCTGAACTAGGGGGCTGCCAGCCTGAGCAGCCATTGCAGCTTTTCCCCAGAGGAACAGGCTGGAATGGCAGCGATGCCAAGGAGCTCCCTGTACCAGCCTACAAATGCAAGAGCAGGAAGGCAGGGAGAGATGAGGGTGGCCTTTGTGGCTCACACAGTAACACAGGTGCTTCCCTGCAGAGGCATCTGCCAAGCTTCGGCATGATAAGGATGGGCAAACCCCACTGGGCTGGCTTCAGTGGGCTACTGCACATCCCTCTCCTCCTGAACGTTTCAAGCCCGGCCTGGTAGGACATCAAATTAAGGCTTCTCCCAGTGCAGAGGCACATCTTGATCCAAGGATGCCCTCTAGTGATTGCCCTGCTCTGGCCACGGCCGGGTGCCTGATGCCAGGAGCAAGAGCCAGGTGGGATAAGCACCCTGCACCCAGCAGGGCAGACAGGACAGCTCTCACCTGTCAGCCAGGTGAAATACATAAAACAGGCAGCATTGTCACCACCAGGCCATGGTGGGAAAACTGACCCAGCTCCATCCAAGGCTGTGCTCATGTCTTCATCTGAGGAAAGGCTCCCAGCCAAATGCTGATCTGAACCCTGGCAAGCCCACAGTGATGGCTTATCTCCTGTATTAGAGCTTGGCTGCATAGCAGGGCACCTGCCAAACACCCCAGGAAACGCCTCTGCTCATGAATGCTCCCTTACATCACACCCAGGGGTACATGCTGGGCTGGAAGCTGGGGGCTGGCACCGAGCACCCAGCCCTGGGTGGGGAGCGGGCACCCCGGGGTCCTGAATGAAGCCATTTCTGAGTTCAGCTACAAATGGCACGTACAGAGGAGACCATCCCCCAGTGACTGACCACGGCAGCTGCCCCAGCCCATCCACGCTACGTGCTCTACCCCAAACCTCAGACTGACATCGGGACCGGACCACACCGTGGCACAGCGGTGGGAAGGCACTGCCGGGAACCCGCGAGCCGGCCGGTCCCCCCTCCCGGCGTGCTGCCCCCGCGGTGTGTGGGGAGGCTATTCTTAGTGCTGGACATGGACCAGCTCTGGATGATTCAAGGGACGGGACGCCATCCCAAAGCGTGACGGGCCAGGAAATGCTTCCCCAATTACCAGCTGATGTTTCCCTCTGATTCACGCCGCCCCGGCTAGAGGTGGACTGGCAGGTGGGTCAGCCCTTAGCAGCAGACACGCCAAAGGCCGGCACCAAAACTGCTCAGCTCCCGGCAAGCTTAAAGTTCTCTCCACCTACATCCCTGCCATCCGGGGAATGAGGCACTCCACCTCCCAGAGGTAAAGCAGGTACGTGCTCCCCACCTTGCACAAGAGGACGAAGGGATGTGCCCGAGGCCAGGGAAGATGCCTGTGGCAGAGGGCAGGGCTGTCCCTCCCTCCCAGGTCAGACGCTCTACCCCCGGACCGCCCTTCCTCCTCCTCAGCATCGCTGCTGCTTGTTTTTGCTGCCGACACATCCTGTTTATTTAAAAAGGCCCCAGGACAAAATCGGACGCGGGGATGCGTGAGCGAGAGGCCGACCCTGCCCCGAGTCCAGGGGGACAGGCGGCCTCCTCCGCTCCCTGCGCTCCGGCCCGAGCTGCTCCGTAATTACAAACACCTGCTCACCTCTGCCCCGAGCTCCCGCCGGCCCCGGAGCAGCTGGAGCGGCGCAGAGCGCTGCCAGCTCTCCCGGGAACGCCGCGTTCCCGGGGCCGGGGCCCGCCGCAGGCACACATGCTGCCGCAGCGCCCGGCCCCCGGCCCGAGCGGCACGGCTCGCCCTGCCCGGCCAGCTCCTCTGGGCACGTCACGAGCAGGTCGGCCACAATAAAGCTTCGTCTCCAAGCGCACTTTCGGGGGACACCGGCTTCCAGGTAGGAGCCGGACACGGAGACGCTGACCCTGGCTGAGAACGGACCAACTCGCTGCCCGTCCTGACAGCGGGACTCGCCGGGAGAAAGCCGTGGCGAGGAAGAGGTGCAGCTCCTCCCACTCTGTTTACTTCCTCTGCCGAGGCACTGCCTGCTTCTGGAAGCAGGACGGGAGGGCAGGAGGAGGTGGGGGAAGTAGCTCCCCATCTTTGCCCTCCCCAGCCCTGCCGGAGACGCCTGAGCCTGTGGCAGAGAGACGGTGAAACCAGCCAGGAGCGCCTTGGCGGCCGGCAGCGCGTCGCTCGCCTCCGAAGCGCCCCGCTCGCACGCTCCCCGGGAGCTGCGGCCCCCCGTCTCCCTCGGATCACTCACCTCCCCGCTCCCCGGCTCCCGCGAGCGGCCGGTCCCCGACAGCCCCATCGCCAGCTCCCGGCCCCTGCTCACCGCCCAGCCATCCGGGCGCGCTGTGCCTTACGTTCTCCGGCTCTGAAGGCTTCCTGACGATTTGCATAGTTAAGCCGTAAACTAACCACAACATTCCTCTTATGATTTTGCAATCTGCTGGAATAACGTGGTCGCTCTAAGTCGAGCGATGAATCATCATCTATAAACCACGGCTCTCGTCACCGGGGCTCTCAGTGCTGGCTGCAGCCTGCGTGATTAATCCGCCAGGATGCCAAGCTTAACCTACAGTGCAGGGCTACTCATTTTCCAAACTTGCAAGCCTCCGGAAAACGACTGCTGCTGCCTTCCCTATCCCCTTTGTGGTGAGATGTCCCAGGCTGTGGCAGGGGACCAGGAACCGGGGACCTCCCTTGCTGCCCACAGGACATCCCAGCGTTAACCACTGGACCGTGCACCTTGCAACTGAGGCACCCACACCCTCCCCCGGCTGCCCCTCACTCCTTGTGCCACAGCACCCTCAAAACACGCACCAAAACACCACTTTTGCCAGCAGGGATGAGCTCATCCCTGGCAGTCCAGTTCCTGCATCAGAACTACCAGCTCTTGGCACCCCACCTACACCACTTGCTGCTGGATATGCTAGTGGGGAACCAGATCATGGCAGTGGCACTGTGAGAGAGCCTGTCCCCGAGCCCAAGTGCCACTGAGGCTGGCATCTCCTCTCTCCCACGCCAGGTTTCAAGGCCAGATTGGCTGCACAGGGGATGCCATTTGGCTGCCAGCAGATGCATCACCTCCCCTGCCATCATTACAGTGCCCTGGGCTCTTACAGGAGATGGAACCACCGGATCCTGTTTGTTCCTTAAAGGAGGGAGCAAGCCTGCACACCCTGGTGCAGAGGGAGCTGTGCATGCCAGCCTGAGCTGCAAGGCACATGGTTTTGGTGCCACTCAAGCTCATTCCCAGCTACTGCAGGCAGCGAGCTCCGGGTTTTTGTTTAAAGGCGGCTCTGCACCCTCGCCACAGTCTCACTGCGGCAGCGCAGGGACATGTGCCAACCCTCTCCCCAGCATGTCACACCAGAGTCTGTCTTGACAAGGACTTTGGAGGGAGCTGCATCCCACCAGTGTGAGCCCCATACCCTCTGGCAGCTGGGAGCACCCACTCGGCTGTGCTTCCTCTCCCACGTGCAGGGCACCAGCTCTTCACTTCTCCAGCGTGTGACTTCAGATCAATGGCATTTATGATGTTCTCCCGGGCACTCAGCTGCGGAGCAGGCTCAGGCCGAGGTCACTGCACGCAATCAGGGAGTTGCAAATTAAAACCAGCTCGAGATAAGCTGAAGACAAAAGGCCAACGCTACGCCGGCCAGGAACGCTTGGGGTTTGCTTTGCTGCTTCTCCAGGAGGACCCAGCGCAGCTACCATGGCCACGGGCACACACGGGTGCCTGCTGGCATCACCCTGAACATCCCACAGGGTCCGGACCTGGCACCACGGGGCAGGATGCTCTGTGCAGCACAGCCAGCGGGACCTCTGGCAGGTCACACCAGTGAGAGCCAGGGCAGACACTCGGCCACAGAGCGCCTGCAGCACCAGCCTCCCTGTCAGCCACCACGCTGCCCAGGCACCCAAAATGCCCATGGAATTTCCTTCCTTGCCAATGCCACCATTGGCATTGGGAGAAGCACCCACCTTTGAGGTTTGATATTGCACAGCCACTGCAAACACTGCTCCCCACATGTCCCTACTACCTCCTGAGGCAGGCTGGATAGGGAGCACGGCTTAGGAATACATGCGTGTGTCATGTAACCAGCTCCCAGGGCCTGGAGCCCCTGCTCCCAAGGTCTGGAACGCCTCAGGCCCCGCTGCCACCCACTGCCACACAGCCTGGCTTCTCACGACCGCACGTGGCACCCTCCACTCATGGGAGAAACCACAAAGCAAAACAAGCCGCTGCCAAAACAACAAGGGGAGGAAGAGGAATGTCTGCCGGCAACTTGGCTTTGATTGCTTGTGTCCCAGGGCTGGGTTTGATGCTGTTGGCTGTGGAAGCAAGTCAAAAAAAATCAAAGGGCCAGGCTCAGATTTCGTAAGAATGATAGAGAGCATGGGGATCACTCGGTCCAGCTCAAACTGTGACAGCTCTGAGTGGGGCTGCTCCTCTACCAGCAAACAGCCAACTCTGCAACACGATCATCACATGGCAGGGATGGAGAACACCGAGGCTGTGCCCAGTGTCCCGGGAGACATGGACAGGCCCTGAGCACATTCACCAGCGCAGCTCTAGGGCACCACAGGCCACAAAACACAGCCAGTGCCAGCACCAAAGCGCTGGCAGCTGCAGCCAGGCTGCCCTGCCATGCCGTGGGAAAGCCCCGTGCCATCTCCCAGGCTGCTAGTCCTGGGGGCATGCAGCATGCCAGGGGTGAGGAGAGGGGCTGGACCCCGCATCACTTGCCAGACCACAGGACAGGCATGCCCGGGTGCACTCACCCGAGCGTGGGCTCATCTTGGGCAGCACTGGGAGCCTGCTGGGCACAGGAACCGTTCAGGCAGGGCCCTGTGCGGCTCAGCCCAGCACAGCTGGCACTGCTGCCTTCCCACCACTCGCTCTGTGATATCAGGGAGGCACTGAAGTGATTTTTACAGGACCCTACTCACCAGATCCCTCCTTGAACCACTGAGGGCTTTTCCATAAGAGGAAATGTTTCTTTTCTGGGTTGCTGCTGAGTTTTTTAAAAAGTGATTTGATTGCTTGTGAAGGGAAAAATGACCCGAAGGGAAGAGAGCGTAACGTTTGGAAGCAGTGGAGATGAGCCCCCGCTCTGTCCCAGGCAGGGAACACGTGTTTTCTCTTCCCTGTGGTTTGCTCTACCCCGCTCCCCCCTGCTCGCAGCCCCCTGGCCACACGCCGGCCCCTCTTCCAAGCCCTGCCAACAGAGGAAGGTGCCAGGTCAGCAGTTTGTGGGATGCAGAGCAGCATCCACACACGCCACGAACAACCAGGGGCAAAGCAAGCCCTGTATCCTTGTGGAAGCAGATTTCTGGGATTTTCAGCTGTGCCTGCTTCAGAAAGGAATTCAGCAATGACATGACCTATTTCCCATCCATTCCTAGTCAAACCTGGATCACAACAACAGATAAAACAACTCATCCCAAAGTCCAACTGCAATGAAGATGCTGCAGGTCCCTTGCTGGGATCAGCAATGGATCCTCGCCTGGATCCCAAACCGTGCCCGAGGAGTACTCACGTGGGCAGGGGCGTGGTGCAGCACTCTCTGCGAGGACACATCGACCTGCCGCTGGAGAAACACGGGTCCGAACCTGGGGGCCAACTGGAATAGGGGCTCACCTCACTGAAGTGACTGTTCTGTTACTGCTACCTGCAGATGTGATCAAGCAGCACAAAAGAGCCCGGCTGTGAGGGCCAAAGGGTCCATCAGGGAGGGCTCCATCAGCAGCCTGTGCCGGTGCTGTCCCTGCCCGCTGGTGCCTGTCCCTGCTCTGAGC